>NW_026599288.1:9579000-9920294 GCF_023634085.1 Falco cherrug | reverse complement strand
ATATGTGCTCAGCTTCACTACTGGTTTGAACCTGTAAATGGGAAAGCAGCAGCCTCATCCTTCAGCCTGGGCATAAAGCCTGGGTTCACCAGACTGGGCTCCAGCAGACGAGCCAGAGGGAGTCCTGAGCTGCGGAAGGCGGCTGCACTCGTTAGTATTGTTAAAGATGTTACAACTGTTAACAAAAAAACATAAAAAAGTATTCACAATTTTCAAATTACCATTTACTTAAAGGATGGAGTATAGGTAAATAGCAGTATTCAGTTCCTCCCAAATATCACCGCCTCCTCACCATAATCTATAGCAACACTTCCTGTTCCCATACCCAGCTGATGACTTACCCAAGCCCAAATGTCATATGTTATGAAAAATAGTGGCTGCTTTGTTGTTTGGTTTGTTTTTTTTTTTAAATAATTTTACCCTCTGGATATTTTGTATATGAGCCCACAACCATGAACTGAAGTACAGCGTTCAACAAACTTGTTGTCACAGAATGTCAGACTCACAGAATGGTTGAGGTTGGAAGGGACCTCTGGAGGTCATCTGGTCCAAACCTCTTGCTCAAGCAGGGGCCACCCTAGAGCTGTTTACCCATGACTGTGTCCAGATGGCTTTTGAATATTTCCAAGGAGGGAGACTCCACAACCTCCCTGGGCAACCTGTTCCAGCGCTCAGTCACCCTCACAGTAAAAAAGTGTTTCCTGGTGATCGGATGGAACGGTGGCCTGTGTTTCAGGTTGTGCCCATTGTCTCTGGTCCTGTCACTGGGCACCACTGCAAAGAGCTTGGCTCCGTCTTCTTCTGCACCCCTCCCTTCAGATATTTATATACATTGATCCCCCCTGAGCCTTCTCTTCCCCCAGGCTAAACAGTCCCAGCTCCCTCAGCCTTTCCTCATAGGAGAGATGCTCGAGCCCCTTCATCTTCATGGCCCTTTGCTGGATTCTCTCCAATAGCTCTGTATCTGTCTTGTACTGGAGAGCCCAGAATAAGTCACAGGGACTCCAGGTGTGGGCCTCACGAGTGCCGAGTAGAGGGAAAGGATCACCTCCCTCGACCTCCTGTCAACACTGTTCCTAATGCAGCTCAGGATACCATTGGCCTCCCTTGCTGCAAGGGCACGCTGCTGGCCTCATGTTCAATCTGGTGTCCACCAGGACCCCCAGGTCCTTTTCTGCAAAGCTGCTTTCCAGATGGGTGGCCACCAGCATATCTCAGTGCATGGGGGTTGTTCCTTCCCAGGTGCAGGACTTGGCACTTCCCCTTGCTGAACTTCATGAGGTTCCTGTTGGCCCATTTCTCCAGCCCCGTCAAGGTCCCTCTGGATGGCAGCACAACCCTGTGACATATCAGCCACTCCTCCCAGTTTTGTGTCATCAGCAAACTTGCTGAGGGTACACTCTGCCGCATTGTCCAGTTCATTAATTAAGGTGTTGAACAGGATCAGACCCAGTATTGACCCCTGGGGTATGCCGCTAGTTACTGGCCTCCAACTGGACTTTGTGCCACTGATTACCATGCTGTGAGTCTGGCCGTTCAGCCAGTTTTCAGTCCACCTCCCTGTCTGCTCATTCAGCCCTTATATGAACAGCTTCTCTGTGAGTATCTTATGGAAGACAGTGTCAAAAGCCTTCCTGAAGTCCAAGCAGTATAGTGAGTGTTCTCCCCTCATTTACCAGGCCAGTCATTTCATCATAGAAGTTTCTCAAGTTGGTCAAGAATGACTTCCCCTTGGTGAAGCCATGATGACTACTCCTGATGACTTTCTTGTCTTTCATGTGCCTGTTCCCAGGATTAGCTGCTCCATCACTTTCCCAGGGATCGAGGTGAGGCTCACCAGCCTCTAGTTCCCTGGGTCACCCTTCTTGAAGAGAGGAGCAGCAACAGCTTTCCTCCAGTCCTCGGGCACCTCTGCCAGTCACAACGATCAATCAAAGATTAATGAGAGTGGCCTCACAATGACATCAGCCAGCTCCCTCAGCACTTGTGGGTGCATCCCATCAGAGCCCATGGACTTATGTATGTCCAGTTTGTTTAAGTAGTCCCTGACCTGACCCTCTTCCACCAAGAATACATCTTCCTTGCTTCACATTTTCCCCCTGGTCTCTGGGGCCTGGGATTCCTGAAGGCCGGTTTTACCAGTAAAGACTGAGGCAAGGGCAGCATTCAGCATCTCAGCCTTTTCCACGTCCTGTGTCACCAGGGACCCTGCCCCATTCAGCAATGGGACCAGATTTTCCCTCATCTTCCTTTTGTCGCCTATGTACTTATAGAAGCCCTTCTTTTTGCCATTGACATCCTTGGCCAGATTCAATTCCATTGGAGCTTTTATCTTTTATCTTTTGTCTTCATCCTTGCATGCTCAGACAATGTTTCTGTATTCCTCCCAGGTTACCCATCCTTGCTTCCACCATCTGTATGCTTCCTTTTTGTGTTTGTGTTTGGCCAGGAGATACTTGCTCATCCACGCAGACCTCTGGGCATTTTTGCCTGACTTCCTACTCCTTGAGATGGACCACTCAAGCTTGGAGGTGATCCTTGAATATTAACCAGATTTCATGGGTCCCTCTTCCCTCCAGGGCCTTTACCCACAGAACACTTCCAAGAAAATCTTTGAAGATGCCAAAGTCTGTTCTACTGAATTCTAGGGCTGTGATTCTGCTTTTAGTACTCCTCCCTCCTCTCGGGATTCTGAACTCCATCATCTCATAATCACTGCAGCCAAGGCTGCCTTCAACCTTCAGATCCCCAATGAGCCCCTCCTTGTTGGTGAGTATGAGGTCCAGCTGAGCGCCTCTCCTTGTTGACTCCTCTATCACTTGGGTCAGGAATTTGTCATCTATGCAGTCCAGGAACCTCCCTGGATTGCTTATGCCCTGCTGTGTTGTCCCTCCAGCAGATATCAGGGTGGTTGAAGTCCCCCATGAGGACCAGGGCTTCTGAACGTGCAGCTGCTCCTAGCTGTCTGTAGAGGGCCTGATCGACCTTTTCTTCCTAATCAGGTGGCCTGTAGCAGACATTGACTAGAATGTCACCCTTATCTGTCTTCTCTTTATTCCTGACCCATTTAGGATCATTACAGATGTTTTGTGTTTACATCACATAAACTCTTCATCTGTTTGCTGGCATTGTGTACTCTCCATATAAAGAGTCTTATTTATCACTAGAATTTACACACACACCCCAAAAAAACTTGAAAAAATGAACGATATCCTTCTCCTTCCCTTACCCCTCATTTTTCCTCCCATATATGTGGTGGGATTATTTTGTTCTGTGGAGGGAAACTTCACAGTAGTACATGGAAGGAGAGGGTTTTTTCCTATAAGTTTTGTATTTAGATATTCAGATTTTCTCAACAGAGGATGGGCAGATTCCTGGTTATTTAAGGATGTGATATGCATTTTTTTATCCTTTAGACCAGTGTAGTATTTTTAAATTTTAATACAGCAAATACAGATTTTATTCTAGGAAGGAGTGCTTGCCAACTTGGAAATACTTAGAGTATCAGGCGTATCTCATAATTAGAAAGTGAACTTTAAACCCCTTTGGAAAAGTTAAAAGCAAAGTAAACTCTCTTATACATCGGGCAACATAAAAGAGATTTTTTCCTGTCTTACCACTGCAAGCTGAAAACTGTAGTTGCTACTTTCTTATTTAGAGGAAAGCTATCTTTGTCTTCGTGCCTATTTATTTTAGTGTTTATTTGGTCACTGTTTTTAAATGTTGTCTTCTGAAGTATTAAACAGTGTGTATGTGTGTGAGGGTTGTTTTTTTTTAAAGCCAGGTATGAAATTCTTGTTCTGTGATTTGCTTTATGATTCAGAAAAGTAATTGGCTACCAATAAAGTCAAATCCTTAAGACAATGTGTATTAGCGGAAAATATATCGTGCTGGATCCAACAGCCCAAGAAAGATGAGGTTGCTGCTGCTCTGTGTCCTCAGGTCCAACCAGTAGCAAGACTGAAGGTGTTTTCCCAGCAGGCCCACCCACACAGCACACATATACACCAGATATATATACATGGCCAGCCACGCAGAGCAACACAGACAGACACTCAGAGCACTCACACAAACACAGACAGCACCAACGACTTCATCATGCTCTCCTCTCTGGCTGAGCAAGATGGAGGTCCACTAGTGAGAACATACATACGTACGTACAAGGTGGATCCCTCCAGAAGCTGGGCTCAGTCAGTCAGTCTGCCCAGTAGCTGCCAGCTGTGTATGCATAATGATTTGTACTAGCAACTGGAGTAGGGCTGTGGCCTCGAGGGCTCATATGTCCAGGAGCCAGCAACTGAGGAGACTGGGATCCAGGGCCCCTCCCCCATCACACCATTCCTAGTTTAAAGCCCTCCTTACCAGGTCAGAGGCAACCTAGCATACCGATTTCCCAGAAAGGCTTTTGGGGGTTCCTCCATAATGGTGCCTTGTAGGTACCTCCTTGCTTACATGCAAATGCTGGCAGCGACCTTGCTTGAGTCCTGGTTTTTTTGATTTTGTGATCCCTTCCTGTCACATTACTCCAGGCCAGTTGCTTATCAACCTTGCCTGACACTCCCTCACAGGGCTGCTGGTAACTCTCTCCCTCCATTCATTCCTAGTTTAAAGCCCTCTTTACCAGGTCAGCCATCCTACTGATGATACCTTGCCCTGCTTAGGATCCCACCTCTCCCAAGCAGACGCTGATCTGCAAACTGGGTCCCATGGTCATAGAAACCAAAACCCTGTTGCTGACACCAGTTCCAGAACCAATTGTTGACATGCATTATCAGTACCCTCCTCCTTGCACCCTTTCCCCTCACCAGCAGGACTGAGGAGAACACCACCTGGGCCCTCATGCCCTTGACTGCCACCTCCAGAGCTCTGTAGTCACTTCTGATACTCTCCAGGTTGCCCCTGGCAGTATCATCAGTGCCCACATGGAAGAACAGCAGGGGGTAATAGTCAGAGGGCCAGACAAACCTGGGCAGTCCCTCCACAACATCCCAGATCCAGGTCCCCAGCCAGCAGCAAACCTCTCTTGTTGATAGGTCAGGTAGGCAGATGGGTGCCTCTGTCCCCTGCAGCAGGGAGTCACCCACTATCACTCGTTGCTTACTCCTGGTGGTCTTGCATGGTTTGGGGTGAGGTCACCCAGATCCTTTGCTTGAAAGCACACCTGGCTTCTCTTCAGGAAGGAAGTTGATAAGGAAGACCCAGGAAACTACAGGCCGGTCAGTCTCACCTCTGTGCCTGGCAAGATCATGGAGCAGATCCTCCTGGAAACTATGCTAAAGCACATGGAAAATAAGGAGGTGACTGGTGACAGCCAACACGGCTATCATGCTGTCATGCCTGACAAATTGGTGGCCGTCTATGACGGAGCTGCAGCGTTGATGGATGAGGGACGAGCAACTGGCGTCATCTACCTGGGCTTGTGTGAAGTTTTTGACACTGTCCTGCACAAAATCCTTGTCTCTAAACTGCCTGCAGAGACGTGGATTTGACAGGTGGACCACTTGGTGGATAAGGAATTGGCTGGATGGTTGCACTCAAAGAGATACGGTCAACGGCTCAATGTTCACGTGGAGACCGGTGACAAGTGGTGTTCCTCAGAGGTCCGTACTGGGACCAGTGCTGTTCAACATCTTTGTCAGTGACATGGACAGTGGGATCGAGTGCACCCTCAGCAATTTTGCTGACAACACCAAGCTGTGTGGTACGGTCAACACGCTGGAGGGAAGAGATGCCATCCAGAGGGACCTTGAGAGGCTTGAGACGTGGGCCTGTACAAACCTCAACCTCAGGTTCAACAAGGCCAAGTGCAAGGTCCTGCACCTGGGTCGGGGTGACCCGTAGTATCAATACAGGCTGGGCGGAGAATGGACTGAGAGCAGCCCTGAGGAGAAAGACTTGGGAGTGCTGGTGGGCAACAAACTCAACATGGCCCGCCAAGGTGCGCTTGCAGCCCAGAAAGCCAAGCAAATCCTGGGCTGCATCAAAAGAAGCACGACCAGAATGTCGAGGGAGGGGATTCTGCCCCTCTACTCCACTCTGATGAGACCCCACCTGGAGTACTGTGTTCAGCTCTGGGGCCCCCAACATAAGAAGGACATGGACCTGTTGGAGCGAGTCCAGAGGAGGGCCGCTAACATGAACAGGAGGCTGGAGCACCTCTCCTATGAAGACAGGCTGAGAGAGTTGGGGTTGTTCAGCCTGGAGAAGAGAAGGCTCCAGGGAGATCTTACAGCAGCCTTCCAGTACCTAAAGGGGGCCTACAAGAAAGCTGGAGAGGGACTTTTTACAAGGGCATGTAGCTATAAGACAAGGGGTAGTGGTTTTAAACTGAAAGAGGATAGATTTAGATTAGATATTGGGAAGAAATTCTTTACTGTGGGGGTGGCGAGACACTGGAACAAGTTGCCCAGAGAAGCTGTGGAAGCCCCATCCCTGGAAGTGTTCAAGGCCAGGTTGGATGGGGCTTTGAGCAACCTGGTCTAGCGGAAGGTGTCTCTGCCCATGGCAGGGGAGTTGGAACTAGACAATCTCTAAGGTCCCTTCCAACCCAAATCATTCTATGATTCACCTTTGAGGGCAGTGAACCTATTTTGCAGCTGTAAGCCATTAGGTGGGGCAGGAGCCTGCTTGGTGCCACAAGTCCCCTGCTTCCGTTCTTCCCCTTCACCAAAGGTTGCACTTACCTTAGTACTAGGGCCTGTGTCTCTACTGCAGTTGGGATCTGGGGCTCTTCAAGCTGTTGTGTCTCAGAGAAGATCCTGTCTATCTCCCTTTCATCTTCTTTGATGCTGCGCAGCCTGCTCACTTCCTCCCATAACTCCTCCACTTGGTAACACAGCTCCTCCAAGACAGCACACCTCCTGCAGGACAGAGGGCCATCTCTCCTGGCCTCAGAGAGAGGCCCCCAGGCGCTCTCTACAACCTGGAAATCACAGGGCTGCATCCACTACCTGAAGGTCTCCCTGCATCAAAGCCTCTGCCATAGCAGGGGCAGCTGCTCCAAAACCTGCCAGGGAAACTACCCTGTGGTGTATCATCACCATAAGTGAAAACACTTAGGCTGGTTCACATTAAAAGGAGAAACCCTTCTTTGCAACTTTTTTATAATCTGCTGCACTGGGCATGGCTTTTATAGGGGCCTCTGCCTGGCACTTGCTAAGCAGGTGCTTGACCCTCCCTAATCAGAGTGTAGCTGCAACAAAGGCCCCAGGCACTCTGGGTCAAGGGCAGATGACCAAGCTTGTTAGAAGCTGCTTAGAGCTTCCTCAGGTCCACACCGTTTTAGCTCCCCTTACCTGACAGCAGTAGGAAACCTCATGTTTCTTGGAGGCTTTGTAGGAGTTCCCTGATGATCCTGTACCCTGTGTCCCCAGAAGATCTAGAAGCTCCCAAAGAAAAATCCAGAGATTGCTGCACAAACTGCTACATCTGTTTTCTGCTTCTGTTATCTGTGTTCCCCTTCACCCTTCTTTTCTCTGACTGCTGAGAGTGATGTCATATGGTATGGAATATCCCTTTGGTCAGTTTGGGGTCAGATGTCCCCTCCCAACTTCTTGTGCACCCTCAGCTTACTCGCTGGCAGGGCAGAGTGAGAAATAGAAAAGGCCTTGACACTGTGCAAGCGCTGTTCAGTAATAGCCAAAACATCGGTGCGTTATCAACACTGTTTCCATCACAAATCCAAAACATGGCACCATTCAAGCTACTATGAAGAAAATTATCTCTATCCCAGCCAAAACAAGAACAATCTCTGCCCCTTATTCCATACCATATACATCATGCTCAGGACCCACACTATCCAATACATCCTCATTAACCATCCCTCCATTCCCACCCATAGACATCATTCCCTTAGTCTATGGGCCACCCATATGAAATGTCTGTTGAGTTCATTTAGGCCAATGATTTGGACTCCATCTGTTATGGTGGTTGCTCAGGACAGGAGAGGCGGTGTGTTGTGTCGAGTTATTGGCCCACCTCAGGTTGGATTAGTTCGTGAAGGACTGTATCCCATGGGAGGGACCCCATGCTGGAGCAGGGGAACAGTATGAGGAGGAAAGAGCAGCAGAGATGAACTGTTATGAACTGACTGCAATCCCCATTTCCCATTCCACTGTGCCACTCACAGGGTGGGGAGGAGGTAGAAGAGTTGGGAATGAAGGAGCAAAGTTGAGCCTGGGAAGAAGGGATGGGGTGAGGGGAAGGTGGTTTTAATTCCATTTCTAATTGGCAATAAACTAAACTTCCCCAATTTGAGTGTGTTTTGCCCATGACGGTAATTGGTGAGCAAACTCCTTGTCCCACAAGCTTTATCATCTTATTTTCTCCCCCTGTCCTGCTGAGGAGGGGGAGTGAGAGAGAGAGCAGCTTGGTGGGCACCTGGGGAAAGTTAATTTAATTTATTGCCAATTTAAATAATAGAGCAGGATGGTGAGAAACAAAGACAAAACCTAAAACACCTTCCTCCTACCCCTTGTTCCCAGGCTCAACTTCACTCTTCCATTCCCAGCTCCTCTACCCCTCTCCTGCCCCAAGTGGTGCAGGAGAGATGGGGAATGGGGGGTTGCAGTCAGTACATGACAGCTCCTCTCTGCCACTCCTACCTCCTCACACTTTTCTCCTGCTCCAGCATGGGTCCCCTGTGGGAAAATCACCTCGAGGGGGGAATTAGAGAAAAATTGGGTCCTAATAGAAGCATAGTATTACAGAAAGCTTTTTAGGGTAAAATACAGCTATCGCCTTTTGGACGGTTGACATGCACGAAATCTACATCACCACAGTTCCCTAAACCACACAACCTGCTATCCTAGAGGAGCAGTGGAGGGTGGAGCAGAGTGGAGACACCGTGGGCCAGGCTCTGCTGTACTCCCTGCAGGATTGGGAACATGATGGTACCATACAGCTGATAAGCTGCATAGCGGCTGTAAACTATATGAGAAGATGTCTGTTGCTGGGCCAACAACTGTGGCACCAAAACTGGGAGGAGTGGCTGATATGTCACAGGGTCGTGCTGCCATCCAGAGGGACCTTGACGGGCTGGAGAAATGGGCCAACAGGAACCTCATGAAGTTCAGCAAGGGGAAGTGCCAAGTCCTGCACCTGGGAAGGAACAACCCCATGCACTGAGATATGCTGGTGGCCACCCATCTGGAAAGCAGCTTTGCAGAAAAGGACCTGGGGGTCCTGGTGGACACCAGATTGAACATGAGCCAGCAGCGTGCCCTTGCAGCAAGGGAGGCCAATGGTATCCTGAGCTGCATTAGGAACAGTGTTGACAGGAGGTCGAGGGAGGTGATCCTTTCCCTCTACTCGGCACTCGTGAGGCCACACCTGGAGTCCTGTGACTTATTCTGGGCTCTCCAGTACAAGACAGATACAGAGCTATTGGAGAGAATCCAGCAAAGGGCCATGAAGATGAAGGGGCTCGAGCATCTCTCCTATGAGGAAAGGCTGAGGGAGCTGGGACTGTTTAGCCTGGGGAAGAGAAGGCTCAGGGGGGATCAATGTATATAAATATCTGAAGGGAGGGTGCAGAAGAAGACGGAGCCAAGCTCTTTGCAGTGGTGCCCAGTGACAGGACCAGAGACAATGGGCACAACCTGAAACACAGGCCACCGTTCCATCCGATCACCAGGAAACACTTTTTTACTGTGAGGGTGACTGAGCGCTGGAACAGGTTGCCCAGGGAGGTTGTGGAGTCTCCCTCCTTGGAAATATTCAAAAGCCATCTGGACACAGTCATGGGTAAACAGCTCTAGGTGGCCCTGCTTGAGCAAGAGGTTTGGACCAGATGACCTCCAGAGGTCCCTTCCAACCTCAACCATTCTGTGAGTCTGACATTCTGTGACAACAAGTTTGTTGAACGCTGTACTTCAGTTCATGGTTGTGGGCTCATATACAAAATATCCAGAGGGTAAAATTATTTAAAAAAAAAAACAAACCAAACAACAAAGCAGCCACTATTTTTCATAACATATGACATTTGGGCTTGGGTAAGTCATCAGCTGGGTATGGGAACAGGAAGTGTTGCTATAGATTATGGTGAGGAGGCGGTGATATTTGGGAGGAACTGAATACTGCTATTTACCTATACTCCATCCTTTAAGTAAATGGTAATTTGAAAATTGTGAATACTTTTTTATGTTTTTTTGTTAACAGTTGTAACATCTTTAACAATACTAACGAGTGCAGCCGCCTTCCGCAGCTCAGGACTCCCTCTGGCTCGTCTGCTGGAGCCCAGTCTGGTGAACCCAGGCTTTATGCCCAGGCTGAAGGATGAGGCTGCTGCTTTCCCATTTACAGGTTCAACCAGTAGTGAAGCTGAGCACATATCCCAGAAACACACGCACACACAGGATACTGACACAGCTGGCTACACAGACTGCTACAGACAAGGTGCTGCCTTCAACAGCACCTACATATAGGACTCACATAAAACACAGCCAAGTCCCCTTCCTTCTCCTCTATGGCCAGTAGAGACAGAAATTCAACTAGCAAAGGCACACACATGACACTCTTTAGATCCACAGGCGCACACACACATTTGCCGATTCCCCTAGTACTGGCATTCCTGCCCTGATCCTAGGCCCTCTTACCTGCTTCATGGGTTCCCTACTCGCCAGCTAGTCCAGCTTGATGCTTGCTGGCAAACACAAATATGCAGCACTTGTCCCACAGGCACCCCACATTCGCAAATCCTCCCAGACATACCAGCACAGACCCTCCACACAAGTGATACCCTTGACTGGACTTGGGGCTTCCTACTCACCAGCTAGTCCAGCTTGAGGCTTGCTAGTGAATTACACACACACCCTCACACACCCAGTTTCAGGAAGATACAGACACTCTGCCCCCCCTAGCAGCTGGCAGCAGGCACATGGGCTGTGACCCACTGTTGCAGCACTATCCAAACTACCACACTGCAACATCTTTCACCATCTTATACCAGCATACCCTTCATACCAGTCCCTCTACTGCCTTCTCCTCATCTCACCTCCAAGGCATGTGTTCTCTCTCCTCTTACTTCTTCCACTCTACTCTCTCTTCATTGGCTCTCAACCACTTAACTTAACGAGCCACACCTGCACCTTACCTACATCGGCCAACCCACTGCCCCTGAAGCCAACCCACAGTTGTATATTATCAATGCTAATTATCCCAGCTTCATTCCACTACAACCCACAGTCCTGCTCCAGCCACTGGTTTTGAGTCCCTTACTTGTCTCACACATGCTGATCCCTCCCAGTAGCTGCTTTTCAGTACTCACCCTGATGTTGCCCCAGTGGCTGGCAGCCAAGACTCTCACCCACTCTAGTAGCTGACACCACAGGCCAGGGTGTGGCAGGTTAACATTGGCTGGCTGCCAGGTACCCACCAAACTGCTCTTTCGCTCACCCTTTTCAGCAGGACAGGGGGAGAAAATAATACGAAAGAGCTCCTGGGTCAAGATAAGGACAGGGAGATCTCTCACCTGTCACAGTCACAGGCAAAACAGACTCAACCTGGGGAAATTAATTTAATTTGATGCTGCCAATTAAAAATAGAGTAGGATAGTGAGAAACAAAACAAAATAAAACAAAACTAAAACCACCTTCACCCCACCCCACCCCTTCTTCCCAGGCTTGACGTACGGAATTAAACTCTATAACTCGAAAGTTATAAAGTAGGTATGTTTATTGCGCGCAGATGCACGGGGGATCGCTCCTCCACAAGCGTGCATGCCCGAAGTGACGAACCATCTCACATTTATACAATAAAACAAATGAATATTCAATTAACGCCTATACATATTCGTTACCTAAACCCCCTTACTCTCGCTTCGTATGTTAATTAGCTTATCAGTCCTTTGCCTGGAATGTGGTGGTCTTGCAGGTTTGTAGGTGATTCATGTCCTTGTGACCATCCGATCTTCTCCAGCAAGGAGACTTAGCACTCCCTCCCTCTAGATAGCATTGGAATGTCTCTCATCCTTTTCTCATTCTTTTTTAAATAGCCCCTTTGTTAGAGGAAGAAGGGCAGGCGTCTCCCCGTCTCCCCTTTGTTAGAGGAAGAGGGGCAGGCGTCTCCTCAAAACTGTAGTTGGCTCCTCAGAGCTGTGTGACTATGTGACCAGACACCGCACCCATGACTAGTCACCATACCCACATTCCTGAGTAGACATATACAATCACAGT
Organism: Falco cherrug; assembly: GCF_023634085.1. NCBI lineage: Eukaryota > Metazoa > Chordata > Aves > Falconiformes > Falconidae > Falco > Falco cherrug. Next base: position 9,908,121 of record NW_026599288.1, on the reverse strand, counting down.
CGGTGTCCATTGTCCCCATTTCACACTATTTCTCCATATCAGGCTCACCTTCACTCCTAACTCCTCCACCCATGAGCAACGCAGGAGGGCTGGGGAATGGGGGCTGCAGTCAGCTTGTAACACTTCATCTCTGCTGCTCCTTCCTCCTCACACTGTACCTCTGCTCCAGCATGGGGTCCCTCCCACAGGAAACAATCTTTCAAGAACTGCACCAATATGGGTCCTTTCCACAGGGAACTGTCCTTCAGTAACAGATTGCTCCAGCGTGGATCCCCAACGGGCCACAGTTCCTGCCAGACAACCTGTTCCTGCATGGGGTCCTCTCCACAGGCCACAGCTCCTGCCAGGAGCCTGCTTCTGTGTGGGGTCTCCACAGGCTGCAGCTTCCTTTAGGGTATATCCACCTCCTCCGGTGTGGGGTCGTCCACGGGCTGCAGTGTGGATATCTGCTCCACCATAGACCTCGGCTGGGCTGCAGGGAGACAACCTGCATCACCTTTGTCTTTTCTGTAGGCTGTAGGGCAATCTCTGCTACAGCACCTGGAGTACCACCTTCCCCTCCTTCTTCACTGTCCTTGGTGTCTGCAGAGTTGTTTCTCTCACATTTTCTCACTCCCCTCTCCCAGCTGCTGTTGCACAGCCTTTTTTCCCCTTTCTTAAATATGTTGTCACAGAACTGCCACCAGCATCTCTGATTGGCGATTGGCTCAGCTTTGGCCAACAGTGGGTCTGTTTTGAAGCTGGCTGGAACTGGCTCAGTCTGGCACAGGGGCAGATCATTTTCTCACAGAGATCACCTCTGCAGCCCCTGCTCTGCTCCCTTCCCTCCCCCCCCCCCCCAAAAAAAAAAATAATCTTGTAAACCCAATACATGTATTTGCCTACACCCCCAGTCTGACTTCTGTACCTGGCACTTAGTCTTTGCAGCAAACATACACATGGGGTGGAGAGTGAGATTACACAGAGAGACAGCTGAGAAAGGATTTAATAAGAAGACAGGAAGGACTGCAGTGATCAGGCACAGGGCTCAGCTAGACAAGCATACTGACCAGCCCTGTTTTCAACCCTTTCTTTCTATTCCAGTCTGTTTCTCTCTGCTTTCCGTTTGCCCAACATGTCCGTCCCAGTCTGGTGTCCTGGATCTCCCCTGGTTTATGGTCTTAGTTGCAAAGTCCAGGTTGGTCTTCCCGGAAGTGGTGCCTGTAGTTTCTTGATAGCCCATCAATGAGTGTGAGTGGCAAGGTTTGTTTCTTCTCACTCTCTAGGTGTTTGTTTTGTCAGGTCTGTGTCTCTGCATATTTTGTTTCTGGCTTCCCCCTTTTCCTTAATTTCTCAACTGACAAGGTCCCTGATTAGATAACCTTGCTGGAATAAACATTCTCACACCTCCATATCCTTAACAGTTAGAGTGAGCAAACAGGTTTGGTTCTAGTCACTGTATCCCTTATTATTTGTTGGTCAGGTTTGTGTCCCTGTATATTCTGGTTTATGGTTTCCTCCTTTTCTTATTATACCCTTTTTTGCATTGAAAAGGTCTTTGACCAGATACCCTTAAAGGAACAAACACTGTCCTTCTGCATACCCTTACAAATATCACTCATTTATTTGGGTTTTTTTTTATATATAACCCTTGAGTCTTGTTTTGTTTAAATCTTTTTCACTTTTTTGATAGTATTTTGTTTCTTCAGGTTAATACTGAACATTTAAGTGTTTTCCCCTAGAGTGTTTTTAACTGTTACTAAACTTTAATTCTAGTCTCTCTCTCTCTCTTAGGCGGATGAAATTCCAGATGGAGCAGTAAAACCTCCTATGAATAAAATGCCTATATTCTTTTTTGGCACTCATGAGACGTAAGTCCTTTAGATTAAAGGGCATACTGTTTTAGTTGCAGGGTGTCTTTAACAGTAGCATAACAGTTTGCATCATGTGGTTGAAAATTTTGTGATTCAGTGGCAGACTATATTTTCTTAAATTAATCTCTAGCGGCGAGATAGGCAGATTGCTTTCCACATTTGCTGTGAAATGGTGTGGTTATAGTTGTATATTGGGTCTGGCTGAGCCCCATAGCAGCCCTCACAGTGCTGTGCTTTGTATTGGTAGCTAGAAAGGTGGTGCTAACACACCAGTGTTTTGACTACTGCTGAGCAGCGCTCACACAGCATCCAGGCTCTCTCCAACCTCCCCCCCCCCCAGTAGGCTGGGAGTGGGCAAGATCTTGGGAGGAGACAGGACAGCTGACCCAAAGTGACCAGTGGGATATTCCGTACCATATGATGTCTGCTCAGATATAAAAGCTAAGAGAAAGGAGGAGGAAGGGGGGGCATTCATTCTTTTCCAGAGCAACCTTTGTGCATACCGAAGCCCTGCTGATGGGAAATAGAGAATAACATCTTTTGTTTTCCTTCACTTCCGTGCATGTACCTTTTGCTATTTCTTCATTAAACTGCCTTTATCTTGACCCACAAGGTTTTTTTCCATCTTATTTTCTCCCTCCCTGTTCTGCTGAGGAGGGGAGTGATGGAGTGGCTTGGTGGGCACCTGGCATCCAGCCAAGGTCAACCCACAACAATAGTCTACTATTCCCTGCAACATGCACTTTTTCCTGCTCAGTAAAAAAGCAAGAGCCTACCCAAAGTGGTATGATTGACATAGCTTGCTTGCTTTTGTAAGGGATTTTAATTATAGTCCCATGTATCCTCAAAACTGTGTTCTAAAGGAAAATGAAATAAAGCTGAAAACTATGGTATAGGTAAGTAGCATTTGAGTCCTTTGAGGGGGAGAGAGGGAAGGTTTGAGAAAAAGTGAAGAGGTGCATTGAAGCCCAAGTTCTCACCGCAGTTAGTTTCATGCCTGCTATTATGTGAAGTATCCAAGAAAGACAAATATTTTTGGCAACGCTAACATTTTGCAATGGAACGTAACATTTCCTTTGAAAGGACTTGATTTTCCCCACTTCTAAATATGTTTTTATGCTATTCTCTGATTATTATAGTGAAATTTGTCATGCTACTTCATAATGTTGTTCTACTGTAGATTACAAAAATAGTTAATTCAGTGTTAATTTCCTGTTTGACTTGTGGGGGAAATGCTGGGTTTGTTCCCTTTTTTTAATAAGATGCAAATAGTATTGTAAAGCAGGTCACAGAACTATTTGTTTGTATAATTGTTTAATTTCTTGTACAGTTTGCAGAAAGCTTTTTTTGTCCTCCTTCAGACCATTAAGAAATCTATAAAAATCTCTCTAAGCTGGTATTTCCTTCCTATCTTTTAAAATAAATGTGGTAGAGAAAATACAGTATTCTGATGAATTAGAAAGAAAGGATTATCAGCTCTCACTGACACTACTTTGACTCTTTAAGAAGCGACTTCTGTGTCAATGAGCTTTGTGCATGTTTGGCTCCTATAACCTGTTCACATCACTCCATATAGTTCTATATAGGCTCAATTATTTTTTGTGGTTTTGTGGGGAGAAGAAGCAAGGTTTGAATTCTGTTCTTCCCCCCTTTTTTGTCCTTGATTTATACTGTTCAATAGGTTTGTACTCTTTTCAGGATGTTTTGACAGTTAAAATAAAGCACCCCTTTACTTCTCTCCTTTTTAGTGTATGCCATTCTGGATTGCACTACTTGTTTTTACTGTCATTCCTGAAGGTGTATTCAGGAACACAGATCAAGTGTAGGGTAGAAATAAATTAATTTATATATAAACTTAAAAATTTTTGTAGAATTTTGAGAAGCACAATGACCTTTTTTCAAACGTGACTTAGGTTCTGAAATCATGTTTGGTTGCATGTAGATTATTGGCAAATTTGAAACCCTATATCCACTCTTTGATACTCATACAAAGCAGTTTTACTGAAATCTGGTTTTGATAATGTGGTAGACTCAGGGCTAGTGCATTTCAAAGTTCTCAAAAGTTTTCTTTAGAATATAACTTTGAAAAATGTTTTTGAATCTGTGCCTCTCATATATTGCAGTGTTGCAAAGTACTTCCTTTCTTCTGGAACAGGTGGCCCAGAGAGGCTCTGGGATCTCCATCCTCAGAGATGCTCAAAACCTGACTGGGCATGGCCCTGAGCAACCTGCTCTAGTTGACTTGGCTTTGATCACGGGGGTCTGGACTAGACAGTCTCCAGAGGTGTTGCTTTCCAACCTCAGTGATTCTATGTTTTTAAAGTATAAGCTTGTACTTTGATTTTCATTGTTGCTTTCCCCTGAGCTTCACCAAAAACTAAATTTGTGGCTTCTTGATATTCTTGGAAAAAAAGAAACCAACAAAACCCTAAGAGCCTATTTCTGCTTTTCAAGATATTTGCCAGCCGTCATCTTGTTTTAGAAATATTACCTTTTTCTAAAGGAAAACTATATATAAACTAGATATTTGTATTTTAACAAAGCTTTATGTGAATTTCTTGTGTGAGTAAATCACATAAGTGCAAATTTTAGCTAGTCACGGGCAGGCAGAAGGTCATGCTCTGGACTCAAGATCTTGGACCCTATACATCAGGGTGATATCTGTCCTGTTTAGGTTTCCTTGACCTTTTCTCCCTGTGTATGGGGATTTAACTGCAAAACCCCAGTAAGCTACATGACCTTAGTAAGGTAGCTAATTCCTAATATTTCTCCAAGTCTGAATAGTGTGGGTAGAGACTTGCAACTGTGGAAAAATGCTTCCTTTCAGAGCAAAGGAAAGTAAAGAAGCAATGTTTTCTCTTTCCTCTGGTCTGCCTTTCTCTTTCCCCCCCACCCCCCCTTTTGCTTTGGTTAAGTAGGCTTTGCGAGTGTGTGGATACCTGGCTAGATGCTCTCTAACAATCTTCTGCAAAGAGATGGATGATAACCACTGTGAAAGATTAGATTGTTTTACAGTACTGGAGTAGGAAATGCTTAAGCTTCCTAGATGACTCACCATTTCTCTTTATCTTATCTAAATGAATAAGGAGTAAGTCTCAAATACTTCATTATAGAGATGATGAAAAAAAATGGGGAGGTGAAAGTTAGGGGTTTTTTTGTTTGTTTGAACTTTACCATGAACTATCTCATAAAAACAGTAGCAGCATCTTCAAGCAATTGGGTCTTAGATTTATACTTTGTCAGACAGAGCTGGATATAGGCACAGGGATGAAAATGAGAACATTGGTCTCTGAGGTTTTCTGTTTTGCTATTAACAGCAGTTGGATTGCTACTATGAAATACTAACTCTAGAGGACATGGTACTACAGCAGAAACTTCTTGTGCCTTGATGTTCTGCAGTACAAAGTAGAATATCAGTGTTTAGTACTTTATTACCTTGATTTCCCAGGTCTGGCTTAGAAAAAAATTACAGTGTACATACTGCAATTTGTGGGGAAAGGTGCCAGTCTAATAGTCATAGTCGTGCAACTTGCACTACAGATAATAATGTATGGGGTTTAGGGTGAGGATTTTTTGCCTGCCTTAGGGGAGGCCAGTTTCTGTAGATGAAAACAAAGATAACAAGAAGCAGTTTTAAGCCCCAGATAGTGAGAGTAGATTAATTAATTTTTTCACATTTCTTTTTATGAGTAGAGATAGAGAAGAAATTTAAAATAATGAGCAATTTAACACTTCTACTAGCTAAATTATTGAGTATCTCTCTCTTCACATTTAACCCCCCCCAAAAAAAACTAATTAAAAACCACAATATAAAAAAATTGTAAGTGTGTTTCCAACTCTGTGCCACCTCATTTCAAAACACTATTAACTTAAGCAAAGGTTTTAGGCCTTTTTAAGTATCTTTGAACAGCAACATTATCTTTATCATTTTCTTCATAAGCTGCTTTTAATTCAGATATGCAAGATACTTAAAGACAGAAATGTTGAACATTTAATGTAAAACATTTTATAAAGTTGTATTTTTTTTTGTTTTGTTAGATTTCCATGTCTTTCAGGATAAACTATATAGCATTCTTACAAAGTTCTAGGCAATCATTCCATCCCAACTTTGTTTTCTCATCCTAGACATATTTGGTTTAATAATGTTGAAAGATTTTTCTTTGGCTTGAAGCCATATCTTCTTATACTCGTACTCATCATCTTGCATTATGTTTCCAGGATTAAGGAATATTTATTTCTTCAAGTTTTAGCTTGGTTTGCTAAGGAAGCAATGGCTCTTTCTGTACATCAGTCAGCTGCTCAGTTTTTAATCAGTTTGACAGTGGTGGGTAGCTCTGTCAACTGTGATCTTAACAAGACATAGCATTCAAGACATAGCATTGACTGTTTCTTGCTGGGATACTCAACACCTAGGAGAGAGCAGTGAGTGTGGTAGTATTAACGGAAAACTGGGTTTGTTGAAAGCAAAAGTTTAGAAGACTAAAGATGCTTCAGTAGCAGCACTTTGCTGATGACAGAATATCACTTCAGATGACTCATTAATTTTTCCTGATTCTCCTCCCCGTCCTGCTGGGGGCAGGGGGGTTAGTGAGTGAGAGGCTGTATGGTACTTGGTTGCCAGCTGGGGTTAAACCACAACAACCTTTCACCAAATAATGTAAGAACAACCCTTGTCAGAAGGTCTATCAACTATCTGGTTTTGGCTGTGGTCTTGGTTATTTGACTTCAGAGTAATGGCCTGTCACATTTTGTTAATCTTAGCTTTTATTTTGGCTGTTGAAATTACGTTATTTTGTGTTATATCTTGCTTTAAATCTTTATGCATATCAGTTACTAAAATCAATGTTTTATACTCTGTTCCCTCCTTGGATGAATAACAGTCAGACAACAAGCAGTTCATTCTGCCGTGGAGTTCTCCTTATGACCCTGTTTCTAAGCTCTAGGCCATGGGTAAGATGTGACAGTACCACCACCACTGGTGTCCTTCCTGGTTTGTAACAGTATCAGTGGGTTGGGTGTGATCGGTACCCTCTGCTCCTGACCCCTTATAATGCGGTTAGCATAACTAATGCCATTTTATAAGATGTCACAACCCCTGAGCAGGTCACGTATTCATTCTTTCCCTCATTATCGGGCCCTGAAGGTCCTGTGAACCAAGTAGACAAACCAAATATATTTCTTCTTCTCCCTACCAGCCTCAAGATTCCTGGGTGCCAGGCCAATTACTCCCCTCCTTACCAGCCTTGAAGGTCCCAGGCACCCGGTCAACCAGATGATGTTGATGACCCAATCACAGAACAGGGAAGCATAACAGCACACAGAGCACTATCTATAAAATCAAGGAGTTCCAGGTCCTAAGTGGGGACCTTGGACTCGAACTGCTGCTGGGCAGTGAGACCCATGAATCCCTGGCGGCCAGGGATGCCTCCACTGTTGTCTGCTTCCTCTGAGGCTTGAGTGAGTAACTAGTATTCTTTTATATGATTTTTTGAGTCTAGATTTTTATTTTTATATTGATACAGCAAACTGCCTATGAAGTTCTGACCCAATCTGCAGAGGGTCCAGGTGATTAGAAATCATAAGTAAAGTTGTATTATAAATTCTGCATTACAGTGCTTATAATTTGTGCTACATTGATTCTGCTTGTAGAAAACCTATGCCATTCTATTAATAAATTCTGTGCTAATTGTAAAAATCCTACTAAGAAAATAAAACTTTAATTGTAAGTACAATTTAGTGCCATCATCATTCTTCCAAGGATTCCTAAAAGAATATGTCTGTCCCCTTAGTGTTGGGTGACAGACCCTCTGGCATATCAGCCACTCCTCCCAGTTTTGGTGCCATCTGCAAAGTTGCTGAGGGTACACTCTTCCCCATGCATATACACCCAGGCTGCAGGGTGTTCCTGGGGCTACTCTGGGAGATATGTCCAGGCAGATGAACTCTGCCTGTTGGCTGAGCTTCAGGAGGAGGTGGGAAGACTGAGGAGTGTCTGAGAAAGAGATAGACCAATGTAGCTGGCCTCTGCCATCTCTTGTACACAAGCCAACTCAGCATGGCCACTATGGAGGTAGGTCCAATATCTGTTTGGCACCTGGATGAAGGCAGTGATACAAGGGTTAGAGAGAAGTTATTGCATGGAGCTGTAAGAGGAACCCCTCCTTTCCCTCTCAGCTACCTTTACAGAATAGGTATGAGACTCTGAGTATGGTAGAAAAAGGACATGATGAGATAGAAGAGGAGCAATCTGTGAAATTCCTTTCACCAATATCAGATCAACCAACCCTTCTCATCAAGAGCAGCAATTAAGACCAGGTCTGAGAAGAAACAATGGTGAGTTACTGTCATAGGTGACTCCTTCCTGAGCAGAATGGAAGCACCCATCTGCAGATGAGACCCTCTTTTCAGGAAAATTTACTGCCTCCCTGGGGCCAGAATCAGGGAGGTCACCAGAAAACTGATGAGCTTAGTACAGCCTTCAGACTATTATCCATTCCTGCTATTTCATGTGGGTACTAATGATGTTGTGACAAGAAGTACATGGTAAAACAAAAGAGATTTCAGGGCCCTGGGAAGAAAGCTAAAAAATTCAGGAGCACAGGTATGTTTTCCTCAATCCTCCCAGTATTAGAGAGAGATACTGGAAAAAACAAGTGAGTCCAAGATATAAATACCTGGCTCCAAGACTGGTGCCACTGCCAAAACTTTGGAGGTTTAAATAATGGAAGAGACTTCAAGGCACAGGGTATGCTGGGGCCTGACAGGATCCACCTGTCTTGATGGTGGAAGCATGTCTTTGGTTGCACGCTGGTGGGACTGATTGAGAGGGCTTTAAACTAGAATAGATGGTGGGAAGGGGATATCATCAGGAGAGCTGAAGGTAAACCAAGGGTTGACATGACATCGCCTAAGGGTGGCAATGATAGTGGGAACATTTACACTGCTTCTGGGAACATGGAGGGCTTAGGACCACATCTGAAATGCTTGTACACCAGTGCATGCAATATGAGAAAGAAACAGGATGAACTGGTAGTGCTGGTTAGTTCCCAGAACTATGATATCATTCTTATTAGTGAGACTTGATGGAATGAGTCCCACGATCGGCGTGCTGGGATGGAGGACTACGTGCTGTTCAGGAAGGACAGGCAGGGCAGGCAAGGTGGAGGTGTTGCACTATATGTAAGGGAGAGGTTTGATTGCACAGCCCGTACAGTTAGTGGTGATGTGGTAGAGAGCCTCTGGGTGAGGACTGGGGTGGGGTGGGGGTGTGGAAAACAAAGGAGATGTTGCAGTGGGTATCTACTACCGATCGCCCAGCCAGGATGACAGCACTGATGAGTTCTTCTGTAGGCAATCGGGAGAAATCTCTGGATTGGTAGCCCTTGTTCTTATGGGAGATTTCAACTTCCCAGACATCAACCGGGAATATCATACTGCTAGAGATGAGCAGTCTGTGAAATTCTTGAAGTTTGTGGGAGATAATGTCTCGGCACAAGTACTCCGTGAGCCAACTAGGAAAGATGCCCTCCTGGAGTTGTTGTTTGTGAACAGAGAAGGGCTTGTGGGAGACGTGATGGTAGGTGGCTGTCTTGGCCACAGTGATCACAAAAGGGTTGAGTGTAAAATTTTCAGTGTAGTGAGAAAAAAAGGTCAGCAGAGTTGCTACGCTGGGCTTCAAGAGAGCAAACTTTAAGTGATTCAGGGAGCTACTTAGCAGTGTCCCCTAGGAATCTGCTTTTGAGGGCTTAGGAGTCCATGAGTGCTGGTCAGTCTTTAAGAACCACCTTTTAGAAGCACAGGAGAAGGCAATTCCAGTGTGTCAAAAGTCAAGCAAGCAGGGCAGAAGACCAGCTTGGCTGAACAGGGAACTCCTCGTGGAGCTCAAGAGGAAAAAGAAATTGCATGATCTCTGGAAGCGAGGTCGGGCTTCACAGGAAGAGTACAGAGCTGTGGTTCATATATGCAGGGAGAAGACACAAAAGGCCAAAGCTCAATTAGAGTTGAAACTGGGCAGTGTTGTGACAAACAAGGGCTTTTTAAAGTACATTAACGGCAAGAGGAGGTCTAAAGTAAACATTGGACCGATACCTGTTGAAGATGGTCACCTGACTAATAGCGATGCAGAAAAAGCAGAGGCATTCAATGCTTTTTTTGCCTCAGTCTTTAATAATACTGAGAGACTTCGGGCTGCCCAGTCCCCGGAGTCGGAGGACCATGAGCGTGGGAACAGTGACTTTCCATTTGTGGACACTGAAACTGTAAGGGACCAGCTGTATCATCTGAATGTACACAAGTCCATGGGGCCTGATGGGATTCACCCCAGAGTTCTGAAGGAGCTAGCGGATGTTACGGCAGTACCCTTCTCGATCATCTACCAAAGGTCTTGGGAGTCTGGGGAGGTCCCCGCTGACTGGAAGCTAGCCAACGTTATTCCAATTTACAAGAAGGGCATGAGGGAAGACCCAGGGAACTACAGACCCGTTAGTCTAGCCTCAGTTCCTGGGAAAATTATGAAGATCATACTGGGTACTATTGAAAGGCATTTAAGGAATAATGCAATCATCGGGCACAGTCAACGTGGGTTTACAAAGGGAAAGTCTTGTCTAACTAATTTGATATCCTTCTATGGTAAGGTCACCCACCTAGTGGATGAAGGGAAGGCAGTGGATGTAGTCTTTCTGGATACTGTCCCTCATAGCATCCTTCTGGACAAGCTGTCCAACTGTGAGATGAGCAGGTACATGGTGCGCTGGGTGAAGAACCGCCTGAACGGCAAGGCTCAGAGAATTGTAGTGAATGGGGCTACATCTGGCTGGCAACCGGTCACCAGTGGTGTTCCTCAGGACCCAATTCTAGGGCCAATTGTGTTCAATATTTTTATCAATGATCTGGAAGCAGGAATTGAATGCACCATTAGCAAGTTTGCTGACGATACCAAACTGGGAGGTGCTGTTGACTCTCTTGCAGGACAAGAGGCCTTGCAGAGGGATCTAGATAGATTGGAGCATTGGGCTATGATTAATGGGATGAAATTTAACAAGTCCAAATGCCAGATTCTGCACCTAAGATGGAGTAATGCCGGGCACGAGTATAAATTGGGAGAGGAGTGGCTGGAGAGCAGCCCTGCGGAAAGGGATCTGGGGGTGCTGGTTGACAACAGGCTCAATATGAGTCAGGAGTGTGCCCTGGCAGCCAAGAGAGCAAACCGCATCCTGGGGTGCACTAAACGCATGCCATGGTTTAACTGAAATCAATGGGTGTTGAAACTTTCGAACACTGGGATAAACATTTAGCAAAGGCTACCTGGCTGGTTGATACCAGAGCATCTGCCAGCCAAGCTGGTCCTGCCCAATCAAAGCTAGCTCAGGTCAGGTCACTGCTGCACTTGCACTGCTTCTTGTAAGGCTTGTCCTCCAATGGTTCAGGTGGTTCCTGCTACAGTCATTCCTATAGCATGAAACTCATATCATGGGTTGCAACAATGTAAAGGTATATCCATTACAATCTCTGTAAGGGACGAAAAAAGTTGACCTTGTAGAGAAACAAGGCTGCATTGGCAGAACCGTTAGTGTACAGATAAGTGGCCAAACTTGGCAGTGAAACCGCAAGCGTGTGAACAGCTCATAATGAGCAACTGCTTTGCTACACATAGACAAATTCCCAGGTGCTCTGCTGCACGTAGGCACATTCCAGGGCAGAACTTGGGTAGATAAGCAATTGTATATAACCAGCACTTATGTATGCAATAAAAGATCTCACTTCTTCACTGACTTGGGGTCTGTGCCTTCATATGCCACAAATGGCACCCGAACAGGGACCTGAGGGATAAAAACTACAACTCTGATGGCATAGCCCAGCTGAACCAGGGAAAAAGGGAAGACGGATACACAAGCACTCTCATCACCACTGCAGGACGGCAAGTGAGCGGCTGGGAACCACAGGACAATCATTACCATGGGAACAGAAAAATCATATGGATGTTTTGCAGAAAATTTTAAGGACTTATGGGGACAATGTGTCTCAGCTATCCATTGTAACCCTCTTGGCGTAGGCTCGGGACAATTGTTCTTGGTTCCTTAGAGAGGGCGTGCTGAATATCACCGTATGGAAACATATCGGGGATGAGTTGGGACAGCGAAACGGTGAGAAATCAAAGAGTTTGCTGATAACGTGGCAAGTATTTTCAACTCTTAGCCACTTACAGACTGTTAATGTGGCAAAACTTCCGCATTATAGCGCAGTAGCCTCATCAACAGCAAGCGGAGATAAAGAACAGCAGCCACTGTCTTTGCATAACGATCCTGAGCCTGATGATCCTTTCAACCCAGGCTTAGTAGATCCGGAAAAGGAGCCAGATCTCTACCCACCAGATAACAACGATGCAGGTGTAATCCCTGTGCTTCCAACTGAGCCAACAGCTCTGTTTAACCCTATGACCAAGGAGCCTGGACCGAAACAGCCAAAATCGCCCCCACCCACAGATCCTGCATTTTGGGCAAAACCAGCTGAGTTGTCACATTCCGGTGAGTCGTCCAAAGTATACTATGGTGCCGTAGATCAGCAGAAAGGAGGCTATGAGAAGGAGATGTGGAATTACTCAGTGCATTCCCCGTCTGGTACCAGGCGGGGCGACCAGCTGTGTGGGAGTAACTCCCATACAAAGCTGTAAAAGAACTTAGATGCTCTGACAACAATTTACAATTACTTCTCATGCAGCTCGCGGTTGAAAATGCAAATGCGGATTGTCAAAGAATTTTGTGTACACTTCAGAATAGTAACTTTGCATTAGCAGATATGATAAGGGCTTGCCAGAATGTTGGCACTGAGACCCATTGCGCAGATATACTTGCTGCTGCCTTGTCACGGCAAATGGTAGTGGCAAACGCACAATGAGGCTCTTGTTTTAATTGTGATCAAGTAGGTCACTTCAAAAAAGAATGTAAGGTGGTAGAGAGGAAAAAAACTAATGGGCCCAAGACTCCCTCAAGACCTTGCCCACGCTGCCAAAAAGGGCATCACTGGGCCAATGAGTGCTGTTCTAAATTCCATCAGGATGGCCATGCCCTTCCCCCAAATCAGGGAAACGGGAAATGGAGTGCGAAACTGCGGCATGCCCAGACAAAAAGTCCGGCAGTGATGACAGTCCAACAACAGCCGACTCTTGACAGTTGGCCTCAGACCTCTGGCTGGCCACCCGGTGCAATGCCAGAGTGGACTTGTCCGTCTCCCAGTCAATCTTAATCACTGATACCACTGTACATTTGCTCCCAACCGGAGTCTGGGGTCCCTGTCATGCTTTAACCCTGGCTGGGAACCAAGCACCATGCAGCCACTTGCTCACTTCCCCTTACCCAGAGGGATGGGGAGGAAAATCTGAAAGGAATGTAAAACTCAAGGGTTGAGATAAGAACAATTTAATAGGTAGAGCAAAAGCTGCGCACACAAGCAAAGCAAAGCAAGGAATTCATTCACTACTTCCCATGGGCAGACAGGTGTTCGGCCATCCCCAGGAAAGCAGGGCTAAATCACATGTAACGGTTCCTCGGGAAGACAAACGCCATAATGCCAAATGTTGAGCCCCCCCCTTCCTTCTTCTTCCCCCAGTTTATATATTCAGCATGACGTCATATGGTATGGAATACCTCTTTGGCTAGCTTGTGTCACCTGTCCTGGCTGTGTCCCCTCCCAATTTCCTGTGCCCCCCCAGCCCTCTCGCTGGCAGGGCCCAAGAAACTAAAAAGTCCTTGATTTAGTTTAAATATCACCCAGCAACAACTAAAAACATCAGTGTCCTCTCAACATTGTTCTCACATCATAGCCAAAACACAGCACTGTGCTACCTACTAAGAAGAAAATTAACTCTATCCCAGCTGAAACCAGGACAGGTCCCTTAGGGAATGACTGTAATGCGCTTTTGCTGGGACGCTCTTCAGTAACTCACTCAGGGCTGTTTATACTTCCTGGAGTGATTGACGCCAATTACATTGGTGAAATAAAAATTATGGCTTGGACCCCATCCCCTCCGTGTCATATTCAAAAGGGAGAAAAAATAGCTCAGCTTGTATTATTTCAAAATGTGGGTCCAAAAGGGAGAAGCAAAAGGCAAGGTGGGTTTGTGTCCTGGTTTTGGGTGGGATGGAGTTAACTTTCTTCTTAATAGTTAGTACAGTGCTGTGTTTTGGCTATGATGTGAGAACAATGTTGATAACCACACTGATGTTTTTAGTTGTTGCTGAGTAATATTTATACTAAGTCAAGGACTTTTCAGTTTCTTGGGCCTTGCCAGCCAGAGTGCTGGAGGGGCACAAGAGAGTGGGAAGGGACACAGCCAGGTCAGCTGACCTGAACCAGCCAAAGAGGTATTCCATACCATGGGATGTCATGCTTGGTATATAAACTTGGAGGGTTAGCTGAGGGGAGGATCGTTACTCGGGGACTGGCTGGGCATTGATCAGTGGGTGGTGAGCAGTTGTACTGTGTATCACTTGTTTTCCTTTTCCTTTTTCCTTTGGATTTTATCCTTTCCCCCCACCTTTCCATTATAATTGTTATTATTATTGTTATTATTGTTATTCTTACCTCTTTATTCTGTTTCAATTATTAAATTGTTCTTATCTCAACCATCAAATTTTACATTCCTTTCTGATTCTCCTCCCCACCCTTCCAGGTGGAAGGGAGTAAGCAAGCGTCTCTGTGGTGCTTGGTTGTCGGCTGGGGTTAAACCAGGACAGTTTGGCAGCACCAACCTTCCACATATTATGTGGGCACACCAAATTACTCACAACCAACCATTATTAACCTGTTATATTGAGGGAAGACCCTTTTCAGGCTTAGTGGACACTGGCGCTGATGTTTCGGTAGTTTTGCAATTGGACTGGTGGAAGAGTCGCCTTTGAAAGACCCCACATCAGCAATAGTATGTGTTGGGGGAATACAGCTGCCTAAACAAAGTGCCAGACCAATTTTAGTACTCAACCCTGAAGGACAACGAGGACATATCACTCCATATGTCATGCAAATCCCCTGCACTCTGTGAGGATATGATTTGCTGAGCCAATGGGTGGTTACCTTGAAGACAAATTTGTCCTGAGGGCCACTGAGGTGCAGCCAACGATTAAACTCACCTGGAAAACAGATACACCAGTGTGGGTGGAACAGTGGCCCTTGCGCACAGAAAGGCTGCACAAATTGCATGAACTGGTGCAGGAGCAACTCAAAGCAGGCTGTATTGTACCCTCCACTAGCCCGTGGAATACTCCTGTCTTTGTAATACCAAAAAAAGAGTGGCAAGTGGCAACTTCTACATGACTTGCGAGCTATCAATGCAGTGATTGAGCCTATGGGAGCTTTACAACCCAGCATCCCCTCTCCTGCTATGCTGCCAGACTCCTGGTCACTTATAGTGATTGATCTTAAAGACAGTTTCTTCGCCATGCCATTACATCCTGACGATGCACCTCGGTTTGCATTTAGGGTACCAGCAATTAATCATCAGGAACCCACCATGCGTTTTCACTGGGCTGTGTTGCCACAAGGCATGTTAAACAGCCCCACCATGTGTCAAATGTTGTAGCGCAGGCTATCAGTCCTGTTCGCAAAAGGTACTCGCAGGTTTTCATCTACCACTATATGGATGACATTTTAGTATCGGCATCATCCTCCTCATTGGTCACTCAAGCCGTGATGGACCTAAGACGATCATTAAGCAACGCCAGCCTCTGTATAGCAGAGGAAAAGGTCCAAACTCAAGCGCTATGGAGATATCTTGGATGGAAAATTGAGACAGATATTCTTCCTCAACCTTTACACCTTGCTACAAATGTCAGGACCCTCAATGACCTGCAAAAGTTACTGGGTACCATCAACTGGGTGCGACCATATCTGGGAATAACTACGCAAGACCTGGTACCTTTGTTTACCCTGTTAAAATGAGACTCTAATTTGTTGTCGCCGCGTACACTCACCTTCAAGGCCAAAAGGACTTTGCAAACCATAACCAATAACATACAGGAGGATCAGAGTCATCACATTACACTAACTTTGCCTGGTTTGTTGGTTTTGTTTTATAATGAATTTCAGCCTCATGCTCTTTTGTTTCAATGGGCAGCTGAACACCAGGATTCATTAAGGATTTTGGGGTGGATCTTTTTGCCTTACTCTTTTTCCAAAACACTGACAACTCTTATTGACATGTTGGTGCTCCTCATTCAAAAGGGTCAACATCGTCTGCAGGAACTTATGGCCCATGACCCAGCCACCATTTTTATACCTTTGGCCAAACAGGACTTTGATTTTTGGGTTAAGCAAAGCCTCTCACTGCAGTCTGCTCTGGCCAACTTTAGTGGAACCATTGCCTTTTCTATTCCTCGACATAAATTGCTTCACTCTTTAACTGATTTGTCCTTACAATTGAAAATGCATATTTCTCATGTACCTATCCCAAATGCCCTGACTGTTTTCATCGATGGCTCGGGACCTTTGGGAAAGGCTGTTGTATCATGGAAAAATGAGCAAGGGTACTGGGACTCAGATGTTATCTTTGTTACTGGCTCTACACAAATAGTGGAGTTAGCTGCAGCTGTTCGTGCCTTCACATTGTTCAGACAACAACCTTTAAACCTAGTTGCAGATTCTTTATATGTTGTAGGTATAGTGCCTAGATTGGAAGCTTCATTTTTAAAAATGGTTTCTAACCAACAGTTGTTTTGTTGAAACATCTTTTGTTCCTATTGGAGCATCACTGTTATGACTATTTCGTTTTGCATGTGCGGTCACACACCTCATTGCCTGGTCCCATTGTTGAAGGCAATAAGGTGGCGGACATTTTTACCACGTCTGTTGTTACCCCCGGTGCTTATCAACAGGCTAAGCTTTCACACGACTTTTTTCACCAAAATGCTAAGGCGCTGCAACATTCATATCACCTGACACAAGAATAGGCCCGGAAGATTGTGAGGGCCTGTCCCGACTGTCAAAACGTCAGCCCTTTACCCCTTTATCCCAGTGTTAAACCCTGTGACCTCCAAGCCCAAGAAATTTGGCAAACTGATATCACACATTCCCTTGTTTGGGAATCTTAAATATGTTCATGTTTCAGTTGACATCTTTTCACACTATGTTTTTGCCACTGTACCAGGGAGAAAAGACGTGACGTTTACCGTCATTGGCTTGCTTGTTTTGCTACCATGGGAGTTCCTGCTCAAATTAAAACCGACAATGGCCCAGCATATATAGCACAACACACATGCCTGTTTTTGCAAAATTGGGACATTACCCAAGTGGCAGGCATTCCCCACTCGCCCACTGGACAGGCTATTGTTGAACGAACTCATCGGTCTCTTAAAGACATGCTGCAAAAACAAAAAAGGGGGAATAGTGGTTTGCTTGTGAGTATTGATTTATGGTGTTTTATTAAAGTAATCATATTAATCACACAGTGAGTCCTAGTGTTTGGTTGCACCACCCGGGTCTATAACAACAGGTGAAGCGGATTCCCCACTCTGGGTAGCAGGCAGGAAGTCTGTCGAGTCACAACAGCAGCCCAGGTTATTAAGATATTGCAAATTATAGTCAGTAAATACTATGGCAGCAATAAATTATAACAACAATTAATTACAGCAACAATCAATATTATGGCAACAATCATTATAATAGCAAAACCTAAGTAGGTATATACTATTACAGCTTACTACAAACTTATCATTAGTAAAGCAAACTTATCAACAATTTAACAGCAGATATACTTGTGATAGATTACTTGCACAGATATATAATACTACCTCTGAGAATGCCTTGACTGAGACCAGGATGCAAACTACATCTGAGACCACGATAGCAGAGGCAGGGACCCAAACTGCATTTGAGGACACCATGGGTGAGATAGGGACCTAAACAACTACATCAACTGCTTCAGTAGTGAAAAAGAAACAGTGGACAAGGAGGTCAACAGGTGTTACCATCAATTAGTAAGGTGTCGTAGTTTAACCCTAGCCAGCAACCAAACACCATGCAGCTACTCGTTCATTCCCTCCACAGCGGGATGGGGGAGAGGGTCAGAAGAATAAAAGTAAGAAAACTCGTGGGTTGAGATAAAGGCAGTTTAAAAGATAAGGTAGAAGCTGCACATGCAAGCAAATCAAAACAAGGAATTCAATCACTACTTCCCATGGGCAGGCAGGTGCTCAGCCATCCCCAGGAAAGCAGGGCTCCATCACTCCATCACACATAATGATTACTTGGGAAGACAAATGCCATAATGCCAAATGCCCCCCCCCCCCTTCCTTCTTCCCCCAGCTTATATACTCAGCATGATGTCATATGGTATGGAATATCCCTTTGGCTAGTTTGGGTCACCTGTCCTGGTTGTGTCCCTTCCCAATTTCCCATGCCCCTCCAGCCCTCTGGCTGGCAGGGCCCAAGGAACTGAAAAGTCCTTGACTGAATATAAACATTACCCAGCAACAACTAAAAACATCAGTGTCCTATCAGCATTGTTCTCACACCAAATCCAAAACACAGCACTGCACCAGCTACTATGAAGAAAATTAACTCTGTCCTGGCTGAAACGAGGACAGTATCCACCCTTTATTCCTGTCACGGGAAAGGAGGGGGAGATTTTATCAACCCCTAGTGTTTGATCTGTCTATCAGTGCCCCAGGAAAGCTGAGACCCTTGTGCCTGACCAGTCTGTCAGCATCCCATTATAGGGACCCTTCACTGAACAGTCCTGCTGGATCAGAGGGCAGTTCAACTGACTTGTTTAGAGAAATGCACCAACAGCATAAGGGGGACCCCTCAGCAGGTCTTCCCACTTTATTTGAATATGTTACCTGCTGCTGGCAACTGGTAGTGCCCACAAAGGACTAACACTAACAGTTTACAGAATAACACTATTAGTATAAAATCGTGACAAATCAAGATTCATGATTGCTAGTGATAGGTACTGTCTGCAAAAAGAAGCTTGAAGTGATATACAACCAAACTATAATCACTAATAACAGCTAGCATGAGTTAATTATTGTTGTGACCTGACAAACTTCCCACCTGCTACCCAGAGCGGGGAATCCGCTTCACTGGTTATAGACCCAGGAGGTACAACCAAACACTAGGACTCACTGTGTGATTAATATGATTACTTTAATAAAACACCATAAATCAATACTCACAAGCAAACCACTATCCCTGTTGATATAATGGAGGTAATGATCATATGCTGATCACCCTTGATAGTATTATAATAAACAACACACAGAAAGGTAAAGAAATAGACTACAAAGTTGATCGACACATTATAGTAAGCTACAAGCGGACAAAGTAAATAGACATATGACCTGCTCAGAGGGAAAGCGCTGCGTGACAATAAGGGATCTCAGGTCAGCTGAGAGGGAGCTCCATAGAGCACTCTCTGAGCTGAGATTTTATATCCTCACAGTCACGTAGGCTTTTCATATGGATAACTTTGATAGGCAAGCCTTTTTTATCAGTTTAGACACAACATGGAGGTGTTACAAAGCTGGATGTGTGCTCCCCTTTAGATGATAGATAGTTTTTGTGTTTGAGCTTTGTTCCCCTTGAGACGGAGGGTGTGAGTGAGGCATTGTTTTCACAATACACAGGAGGGATTGAGGGCCTCAGAAAGGAGAAACTACCCAGCCTACACCCAGTTCTGTTCCTCTCTTTATGGCTTCAGTGGTGTTTCCCTTCTTCAGCACACTTCTTTGTTGTTTTTTTCCAAACAACAGCCTGTACCTCACAACAAGTTGTCCAACTATGAGATGAGCAGGTACGCAGTGTGCTGGGTGAAGAACTGGCTGAATGGCAGGGCTCAAAGGGTTGTAGAGAATGGTGCTACAACTGGCTGGCAACCAGTCCCCAGTGGTGTTCCTCAGGACTCAATTCTAGGGCCAGTTCTGTTCAATAAAATTATCAATGATCTGGATGCAGGAGTTGAATGCACCATTAGTAAGTTTGCTGATGATACCAAACTGGGAGGTGCTGTTGACTTGCTGGAGGGATGAGATGCCATGCAGAGGGATCTAGATAGACTGGAGCATTGGGCAATCATCAATGGCATGAAATTTAACAAGAAATGCCTGATTCTGCACCTAAGATGGAGTAATGCTGGGAACAAGTATAGATTGGGGGAGGAATGGTTGGAGAGAAGTTCTACAGAAAGGAATCTGGGGGTGCTGGTTGACAGCAGGCTCAATATGAGTCAGCAGTGTGCCCTGGCAGCCAAAAAGGAAAACCATATCCTGGGATGCATTACACACAGCATAACCAGACAGTCAAAAGAGGTCATTATCCAGCTCTATTTAGTGTTTGTGTGGCATCACTTTGAATATTGTATTCGGTTCTGGGCCCCACAATTTAAGAAAGGGTCCTTGAATGTGTCCAGAGGAGGGCAACAAAGCTGGTGAAAGGGCTGGAAGGCATGTCCTATGAAGAGCTGCTAAGGACTCTGGGTTTGTCTAGTTTGGAGAAAAGAAGGCTGAGGGGTGACCTCATTGCTCTACAGCAGGGGTCCTCAAACTATGGCCCGCGGGCCAGATACGGCCCCCCCAGGGTCCTCAATCCGGCCCCCGGTATTTGCAGAACCCCCCCGCCCCCCCCACCGGGGGTTGGGGGGGAAAACCAAGCAGCCGCAGATGACTGCCTGCCCCTTCATCCGCGCCGGCCCCCTGGTTAAAAAGTTTGAGGACCCCTGCTCTACAGCTTCCTGAGGAGGGGAAGCAGAGAGGGAGGTGCTGATCTCTTCTCCCTTCTATCTAATGACAGGACACGTGGAAACAGCTGAATGCTGTCGAGGAGGTTCAGACTTGACATTAGGAAACATGTCTTTATCGACAAGGTAGTCAAACATTGGAACAGGCTTCCTAGAGAGCTGGTCGATGCCCCAAGCCTGTCAGTGTTTAAGAGGCATTTGGACAATGCCCTTAATAACACGCTTTATCTTTTTTTTAGTCCTGAAGAGATCAGGCAATCGGACTAGACAATTGTTTTAGTCCTTTCCCAACTGGAACTATTCTATTCTAACTAACTCCACAAAGGGTCAGAAAAGAAAAAAACAATTATAAAAAAAGGGAAAGTTATTTCAGTTTGTTGAGATGAGTGAACACATGACAAATTTGAGAGGATTTGAGAAAGTTAGTTATCTACCAACCTGGCAGATGAAAGACATGGAAAACCATATGTATCACAAGAAATAATTTCTTCTACTGTAAGCAAACAATTCATAAAAAAACCTGGTGACAATATGGAGAGGTTTGTGCAAACAACCTTTGTAATGTGCAGGGACAGGTGTGAGATTTTAAGGGTTATTAATGCATATGTGCATATAATACCAAATGGATTAGAGAGTCACTCTGTATATCAGTGGTGTACTCTCTTCTATAATTCTGGGTACTGTAAAAGAGATGCAGTAACAATAGAAGGGATTCAAAAGAATAGCATAACATGAAAAGACTTCTATAAGAAAAAGAAACTAATTCTTTGGCATAGTTAGCTTACAGAGGATATTCAGGAGAAAAGAAATTACACATTCCAAAACTACATGAAGTAATTTCTTTTTGCTTTCTCAAAATTACTATAAAACCAAGAGGCTATTAAATGACTGAATATCAGCTAATTAAAGGCAAAAACCATTATTTTATGCAAAATAGTAATAAAGCTGTGAAATTCATTGTCACAAAATGTCAATGCATAGGACTTCCTAAAAATAATATAAGCATGTCTTGTCAATGAAAAAAATAGTTTAAATATTCCAAGTCCCTGTTTCCAAGAGGCATGAAACTGTCATTAGCAGCTTGGGTCAATTGAAGAAAAATTCCCATTACTGGAATTGTTCACTGTTCTTTTGAAACACCTGACAGTGGCCACTGTCAATGAAAGGAGACCAGCCACCAGCTGTGTATATGCTGCCACAGCCCCACTGAAATGTGATCGATGACACAGATGAATTGAGGATGTGACTCCTATAAGGCTACTAACTTGACTTGAGCACTCCCAGTGTCCGTCCTTTTAAAATAAAAATTATCAACAGCTACTATATAAGACCATTTTGCAAACGCTTGTCCACAGTTAAAAGATGTTTGTGCAATCTTCAAGCACTAATCTTTTATGTCTTTTATTAGCTAGAGAGCTAGTGATAACCTGTAACCTTTTCTTGTTCTTCACCAGAGGGGGTGCAGGATTTTTTCTGAATCTCAATAAAACAGAACAGCTAGAACTCAGGCTAGCCATTGCTGAAAAAGATAACAAAAAATGTTTTTACAAATACATTAGAAACAAAAGGAGGGCCAAAGATAATCTCCATCCTTTATTGGATGCTGTGAGGAACATTGCCACAAAGGATGAGGAAAAGGCTAAGGTACTTAATGCCTTATTTTCCTTAGTCTTTAATAGTAAGACCAGTCACCCTGTAGTTATCATCAGTAGTGAATGGAGTTAAATCCAATTGGCGGCTGGTCACAAGCGGTGTTCCCCCGAACTCATTATTGGGGCCAGTCCTGTTTAATATCTTTATCCACGATCTGTATGAGGGGATTGAGTGTTCATCTGCTTGAGGGTAGGAAGGCTTTGCAGAGGGATCTGGACAGGATGGATCAATGGGCCAAGGCCTATCGTATGAGATTCAAATGGCTAAGTGCCAGGTCCTGCACTTGGGTCACAACAACTCCATGCAACACTACAGGCTTGGGGAAAGGGTGGCTGGAAAGCTGCCTGGCAAAAGAGGACCTGAGGGCGTTGGTCAAAAACCACCTGAATGTGAACCCCCAGTGTGGCTTGCCAAGAAAGCCAATAGCATCCGGGCCTGCATCCAAAATAGTGTGGCCAGCAGGACAAGGGAAGTGATTGTCCCCCTATACTTGGCACTGGTGAGGCCGCACCTTGAATACTGTGTTCAGTTTTGGGCCCCTCACTACAAGACAGACATTGAGGTGCTGCAGTACATCCAAAGAAGGGCAATGAGGGCTGGTGAAGGGTCTGCAGCACAAGTCTTATGAGGAGTGCCTGAGGGAACTGCGGTTGTTTATCCTGGAGAGGAGGAGACTCAGGGCAGGACCATATTGCTCTCTACAACTACCTGAAAGGAGGCTGTAGACAGGTAGGGATAAGTCTTTTCTCCCAGATAGCAAGTGACAGGACAAAAGGAAATGGCCTCAACTCACTATGTATATTCTTCTATTTCAATCTTATTATTAAAGCAATTCTACTATGCTGTTTCATAGCATCATAGAATCATTTAGGTTGAAAAAGACCTTTAAGATCACCAAGCTCAACCTTTAACACAGGACTGCCAAGTCCACCACTAAACCATGTCCCTAAGCACCTCATCTATGGGTTTCTTTAAACACCTCCAGAGACGGTGATTCCACCACCTCCCTGCGAAGCCCGTTCCAAAGCTTAACCACCATTTCTGTGAAGATTTTCCTGATATCCAATCTTAACCTCCCCTGGCATAAGTTGAGGCCATTTCCTCTTGTCCTGACAGAGGACATATGTGTCCTGGTTTCAGATGGGATAGTTAACTTTCTTCTTAGTAGCTAGTACAGTGCTGTGTTTTGGCTATGATGTGAGAACAGTGTTGATAACGTGCTGATGTTTTTAGTTGTTGCTGGGTAATTTTTATACTAAGTCAAGGACTTTTCAGTTTCTTGGGCCTTGCCAACCAGAGGGCTGGAGGGGCATGGGAAATTGGGAGGGCACACAGCCAGGAGTGCTGACCTGAACCAGCCAAAGGGATATTCCATGCCATATGACATCATGCTGAGTATATAAACTGGGGGAAGAAGATGGAAAGGGGGGGACATTCAGCCTTATGGCGCTTGTCTTCCCGAGTAACCGTTACAAGTGATGGAGCCCTGCTTTCCTGGGGATGGCTGAACACCTGCCTGCCCATGGGAAATAGTTGTGGTGACGCAGGTCAAGGTGGACTAAAAAAACACTATGTCTGCATGGCTGGGTTCGGACAAAATGGCCTTTATTGTTTATACAAATTATTTATATATCTTAGACAGTACATGTGTCAGACCCTGATAGGTTTTTGTGTTCTTCTTCTTGCTTGCTATTTGCTGTTGCTGTAGGTGCCCGTATGCTGCGGTTCTAAGTTCCGGTTCTTCACACCCTGTTTACATACCTGACAATTTGTGGTTGTCTTAAAGGTACACGGCTAAGTCTTTGAAGTCAACTAACTTGTCTGCAGACCCGCTGCAGACCCCAACAAATAGTGAATGAATTCCTTGCTTTGCTTTGCTTGCATGCGTGGCTTTTGCTTTACCTATGAAATTGTTCTTAGCTCAACCCTTGAGTTTTACATTCCTTTCTGATTCTCCTCCCCATCCCTCTGGGTGAGGGGGAGTGAGCAAGTAGCTGCATAGTGCTTGGTTGCCAGCCGGGGTTAAACCACGACAGTATGGAATGGAATATTTCAGAAATACTGAAAAGGTGTTAATGGAAAACTTTAGCCAGAATATGCAGGTTTAATTAGGACTTATGGAATAGGATCTGAGTAACGGGAGACATTAAAGTTCACTTTTTTATCCAGCTGTAGCAGGACAAGGGAGTGGGTAGGGGAAATATCTTCTTTGACCTACACAAAGGTCTTTTCTGCTATAAGATTCTGTGGCAATATTTTCCCACTAGTAGAGCTCCACCAGTGGCTGGAGTATTTGTATTGATAGGGTGATGTGAATCTATCAGTCTTCATCTGTTGCCTAACTCCATCCAAAAACAGTCTTAAAACTCTGCTGGTGGGCAGAATTACATTTCTGCTACGGCTCCATTGCTGACAAAGTAGAACACCTATACCTATAAAAGTGGCAGCAAGGTGCTTTTGGAAAAACAATTTTAGATTCAGGCCAAGTCTATCAATAAATGCCCTGATCTGCACATTTTACATGTGTTTAACTTTAAAGCACTTGAATAGACCTCATGCACATTCAGGAACTCTAGTTAAAAGTATACATCCATGCATAGGCCTTTTAAGAGATAAAGGACAAGATATTTGGAGAGTTATTATCATTAATCAAATGTCAAAGTGAGAGGAAAAAGCAAAAATAAAATTAAGAAGAGGAAGTCTGAGTCTTGTAGCAGAGTATCACAATTTGATAACTCTATTTTTTTTTAGCTTCCTTGGTATATCTTTGTTCCAGGATAGGATGTAAAAAGAGGTTTTTGTCTCATTTTAAATAGACCATGCCAGGTTATGGTTTTCTTATTTTTTTTATAACTAGGTATTTTAAATAATTAATTTCCTGCTAATTTCTGTGGATAACAATCTCACCCCAGGATCATAGAAGGAATATTTGACTAGTTTTTCTGCTAGCACAATGTTGCAACCATCTTTTCTCACAAATTGATAACTGACTGCTATAATCAAATCAAGCTCAGAGAAGTTGGTCTCTCCTTGTTTGATGTTTGATACTTCTGTTTCAGACCCAGATAAGACTTTTTTGTGTCCTAAATCTTGTTGATTGGATATTTTTAAATACTAAACCAGTTGGTGTATAAAAAGGCTATAGCTCCTCCCTAGAAACTTTTCATTTCTAATCCTAGACCTTCACACCCACACCACCACTATTACAAAGGCAGGTAAGTTCCTGATTCCAACCAATTACGGATGATTTACTTGCCTTCTGTGCATCTGAAAAATCCATATTTTCTTAAAATTAGGTTTTATTTTCACTTGCCTTTTTATTCTGCTACATGCCAATAAATGTGTATTTTACTTGGTCTAAGCATAACTGCATTTGACTCATTGATATGAAGCCTTTGCTTGCTCAGACAATATATCTGTCATTCTGAAGGAAGGAAAAAGAGTGAATTGACCATCAGGAAGCAAGGCAAGTATATCAAGAGAGCTACTGCCTTCTTTGAGTATATTGCCACTAAAATTTAAAAGCAGAAGAAAAAATGATTGAATTAAAGTATCAGACAGTCAGAAGCAACTCTGTTCTCAGCATAGAAGTAATTGCTGCATTGTTCCACTTCAAAAAAAATAAAAATTCTGTGATGCAACAAGAAAGTCCTTTTAGGAATGAATTAAGCAGTGAAGACATTGTACCTAGCACTATATTACACAAAGAGAGGCTACATGGCATTGTACTATGATGCAAAGACTTACTGCAATGCTGTCCATCCGGAGCACTGCTAGTATTATTGCACAGAATATTTTCTGGACTCAAGTGAGCTAAAATCTAACTGTGCTGAACTGGACTGTAATCACATTTACCCTGGAGAAACTAAGTGACAATGAATTATTATTTTATTATGATGATGATTATATCAGTATATGAAACCTCTCTACACAGAACAAAGAAAATCAGTGGCTAAAATGTAGAAAATAAAATCTCTCTTACTTAAAATTGCCTCTGTTTCATGGCAGATAAGATGAAAAAAACCAGAAAGGGGCTAGAATAACCAAAGGGAGTAATGCTAAGCCAAACTCCCTCATACCCATTACCACTTATGCGAAAAAGACCATAAACAGTCTTTAGCTCAGTACTAGCTACCAGTCACTATTTACATGAAAGCTACTTCAGAGGAAGCAGAAGTCCCACTCTTTAGAAAACATTCTCTTCTTCTGAGAACATCTGTCATATGCTTCTCATAATGGTGGGCACTTCAGCTTGTTACAGACAAGAGAGCAAAGGAGACATTTTGCCCTGAGAATGAAGCAACAATAAACTTGCTCCTGTTTTGTCCTTTGTAAGGGAGCACATTTTTTTTTTATCTAATGAGTATAATATCAACATGAGTAAACCTATTTTAAAACTTTTGCAGCCTTAAGGCATGTGATTACCTGAACATCAAGAGTTATAGCAAGCTTTTTGGGGAGTTCATAACTTCAGAACTACAGTGATTTATTGACAACACTGACCGTTGTCTGAGTTGCTTGCCAGGATGAAGGCCAGTTCCATTCATGACAGACTGAGGTTATCGAGGGGGAGAGGAATGGATCCTGTCATATATCCTTCATCAGGTTTTCATTTGTCTGTGAGTTAGGGTTTTGGTAGCAGTGGGAAAAGGGTCTCATCTGAATGTTTATTTGTCTAGACTGAAGGGCTCTGTTCATTAAAAGGGCATGTGTTTGATACCTGAAAAGGAGACATTGGCATGAGTGACTCAGCTCACTGACATGTACTGCCAGTCAATTTTCCTGAGTAAAATTAAGATTTTAGAAGCAAATAAATAAATAAATAAGTAGATACAAATACTAGATAGAGCACTCCTGATCTCTGAGTAGTCACATGGACAAGCCTTTGAAATCAGAATGCACGTCATGTGCATGTTACCCCAAGTAGAGAATCCTTCCAATTCACTGTTGAGTCTGTGTGCTTTGTTCAGCAGTGCAAAAACAACTAGAAGAGAGAGATCCTACAAAAAATGTATCCACATTATACCTCCATGGAAAATGTCAACAATTAGTCGTATGAGTGGGGATTTGCAAGACCAGGACTTTCTACTGGTGGACAGATAAATTGATTTGCTCTTTTGCCTCACAGTAACAAATTCACATATAAATAGCAGGTACCAGGGTCCTCACATTCAAGCATCCTGAAAACAACATTATGCCCAAAACTCAGGACTTTTAATTTCTAAAATGCCATTCCCTCCAGTGTCAACAAAAGAAAATTTATTCTCTAAGGAGCATTTTCTAAAGGCAGAAAACCTCAAAAGCCATAATCTATTAAACTACTGATATATTCAATCTGCCATCTTAGAAATGCATAAAACATTTGTGAAGATGGTACCTTTAGCTTTATATTCTCTAAGCCAGTCTGAGAAAAAACTAATAAATTTAGGAATAATGAAAACTTTATAACCATCAGAAGTTCTAGCACTGCAGCCCAGAACTTTGAAACACTCAACAGATGCAAGCAGCTTCTCAGTAGTAACTTACATCAGTTTTACATTTCACATATTTATCAATTTGTGTGGGTGCATGTGTGTGCACTAGAGGCACAAGCCCCTGTCACTGGAGCCAACGGAGAGATTGTGTTAGTCCCCAGTGAGTGGCAAGTTGTTGTCTTTGCTAAAAAAAAAAAAAAGCTCTCAGTCAGCACACTACAGTTGCAATAACTGAATGAATCCTTTCTGATGGCACATACAGTCTTAGAATAACAGTTAAAATATCAACCCATGGCTAATATTTATCTATGTGGCTTTGTTCCTTTGTGTGCTTCTCTTAATATAATTGATGAGCACTCATTAAAAATCCTCCCTTTTCCAAAAATCTCTTAATAACAACACAGCCATCCTCACAACCCAGTTGTGTCTCACTCTATATTAATGACTTGGATTGAGACTAAGTAAAGGGGATGTTTTTTTCCCATTAGCACTATCTGATGCAGATGTAACATGGTGAATGCAATATAGCCCTTCTTGCACTAACTCTTTATACTAGTAGGAATCCACTTTTTTCTATGCTTTCTGCAATGTGATGGGTGTTTTCCTTAAAGGATTTGACAAATTGTTACTTCTATTGCATTAGTGACAAATTCTCCTTTGAAAGCTTAGCTAGACACCAGAGCCCGAGGAGCTGCACTGTCCATATCCAAGAGAGCCTATAACTGAAAACTAAAAAAAGTTCAGAACAAAAACTTATTTCATTAATAATTCATGAAATCCCAACAGAATAGGACCTATTAAAAGAAGATATCTATAATAAAGCTATAATAATGTTCAAAAGCAGCTTATGCCTGTAATTGTTCTGACAGATTGTATTGGGTCTGTCTGAGAAGGAGTTAACTTTCCCCACAGCAGCCCTCATAGTGCTGTGCTTTGTATTTGTAGCTAGAAAGGTGTTGATAACACACCAGTGTTTTGGCTATTGCTGAGCAGTGGTCACACAGCATCAAGGATGTATCTCCAACATTCCCCCCCTCACCCCTCAAAGGCCAGTAGGCTGGGGGTGAGCAAGAGGTTGGGAGGGGACATAGCCAGGACAGCTAACCCAAAATGACCAAAGGGATATTCCATACCATATGATGTTTGGTCAGCTATAAAAGCTAGGAGAAAGGAGGATGGGGGCCATTCATCATTAAGGCATTTGTCTTCTGGAGCAACTGTTACATGTACTGAAGCACTACTTCCCAGGAAGTGGTTGGACATTGCCTGTTGATGGGAAGTAGAGAATAAATCTTTTGGTTTTCTTTGCTTCTGCACATGACCTTTGCTTTTGCTTTATTAAACTGCCTTTACCTTGACCCATGAGTTTTTTTCTGTCATAATTTCTTCTCCTCCTGTCCTGCTGAGGAAGGGTGTGATAGAGCAGCTTGGTAGGCATCTGGAATCCAGCCAAGATCAACCCATCACAGTCCTTTGTGGAGCCCAACTTGGGTCATGAGGAATTCAAGATAAAGAGAGTAATTAAGAGCCGTAACAGGCAAAACACGGACTGAACTCATCTAGAGAGCGAAGAGCAGAATGACTGTAGGGAATTTCGTATTTTGTAAGTTTGTAATTGTGGTGAAGGGACGAGGGGTGAATTGTGTGTAAATTGTCCACTTTTGTCGGCATTGTGATGTTATTTTGATTTTAGTGTGGGGTATTCTTTTTGTTGATGTAAGTAAAGTTTGTGAAGATTATGTAATGAATGTGGATTTTAATAATAATTCTTAAATATGTGATTCACAGAGGCAAGGGGTGGAATGGTGACCCAGATGGGACTGATACCAAAACTTTGCCATACAAATCCAATACACATTGATAGGATGGCACTGCACAGCAAGGTCACAGTATGCAATAAATGTACTGAAAGCAACTGGAGATTTCCTTGTGGGATGTGCTCCACAAGACAGATGCGAAACGCCAGGTGACACCTTAGTGCTTTCTGAAACATCTTGGACCCAATTGATGTATGGAATTAGACTCTATAACTCGAAAGTTATAAAGTAGGTATGTTTATTGCGCGCAGATGCACGGGGGATCGCTCCTCCACAAGCGTGCATGCCCGAAGTGATGAACCATCTCACATTTATACAATAAAACAAATGAATATTCAATTAACGCCTATACATATTCGTTACCTAAACCCCCTTACTCTCGCTTCGTATGTTAATTAGCTTATCAGTCCTTTGCCTGGAATGTGGTGGTCTTGCAGGTTTATAGGTGATTCATGTCCTTGTGACCATCTGATCCTCTCCAGCAAGGAGACTTAGCACTCCCTCCCTCTAGATAACATTGGAATGTCTCTCATCCTTTTCTCATCCTTTTTATAAATAGCCCCTTTGTTAGAGGAAGAAGGGTAGGTGTCTCCTCAAAGCTGTGTGACTATGTGACCAGACACCACACCCATGACCAGTCACCATACCCACATTCCTTGAGCAGACATATACAATCATGATCGATGTCCATTGTCCCCATTTCACACTATTTCTCCATATCAATCCCCCCTTTTCAATCAAACTAAGTAAATTCTTTTACTTAAGCAGTCTTCCCGAATGATATAAAGCATCATACGTAAGTGTTAACCTTTTAAACATTCTCCAAACCCACAAATATAACATAATGGTTAGTATTAAGGAAATTCCTAAACTGATCAATAAGATCACAATGGGGTGTACCAGAGTGTTAAGAATTCCTGTTGCAGAGGGTGACCAGCCAAAGAGAGTATCCCACCAATTATGGTTTCCATCCTGTTCTACCTTTTTTAAAACTTTCTTGATCCCCTCTACATCATGATGGATCATAAGAAGAGTTTCATGTCCCTTTTCTTTGGTTTCTTCCAGTATACGTTGTAAATCTGCATGTCTTATTAGTTCTTTTATACTGCTTATATTTAGTCCTATGGGGGTAGGAATTATTATCTGTGATAGGGTAAAATTGGATTTTAAGAATTGATGACACTACTGGGGCTGAGTAACTAAAATCGCATCCTGTGATAGTAGTAAAATTACAAATACAATAATTTGAATACTGTGCAGTCTCTTTTACCTCCCCATCTATGGTTATTGTGTTACACTTAGTTCTCAAACACGCACATCCCTTCCCTGCATATATAATTACTGTTTTCAAGTTTGCATTTGGTCGGGCCTCGAAATGACATATTTTTTGATCTGTATCTAAACAAGTATCCTGAGCCATTATAGTATTGCTTTCACAGAGGAAGCCCTGCTGTTCTCGCATAATACAAGATTCTAAATCTACTGTTTGCCACTTGTCGCCTATCTTTCTGGCCCATGTTCTATGTTCAAAAGGGTATAGGAGCACCCCATTATGGTTAATTCCAAGGGCTACAATGGGGTGTATGGTAGCTATTACTGCATTATGTATGGTTAATACAAAAGCTGTGATTGTGTGTGTGTTGGGGTCGTAGGTGAAGTTCACCATACTCCACCATGACTGGAGTTTTCTTTCTACCTCCGTAGCATTGTCCCAAACCATCTTTCGAATTTCCGTAGGAAATATGCCTTCCTCTCCTTCTCTTATTATGGATGCAGCTATTGATTGCATCCACATTTGGGCTTGGATACAACTTAGAGCCAGGGCGACATCGTCCTGTAAACCACCTAACGCCTTAGTGATGAGTTGATGATCTTCCATGTTTATTTGTTCCCACCTGGGGAGTACCTTCGATATCAACCATTGGTGTGCCCCTAATGCTAATAATGAAGATTTTAGTGGTTGTTGTAGTTTTGATAGATCGGCCGTGGTGGCGGCTAGTTTATTCATTATCACCTCTGAGTCTATGTAATTTAATACTCCGAGTCCTGTTCCCAACATTCCAGTTACATCTCTCACTATTCTGTTTCGATAAATATTTCCCCTTTTTCTTAACCAAGTTGTCCATCCCTCATAAGAGGTCCGTAAGAAGGGGGAACAGGATGGCTTAACATCAGAAACATTGACTTGTATCTGTAACTCTATTCTTTTAAGAGACCATTTGACGAGCGAGGGGAAGCGCGCGGCCGACTCAATATGAGTGATAGAGCAAGCTTCGATTTATCAGTCATGGGTATGTCCTGGCTTCCCGCATCGATAGCAGGGGAAGTCTCGGCGCGTGGTGGTTGCTGGCTTTGGGGGCGCGGTAGCCCCAGGGGGGCGCAGAGGCGCAAGCGCTGCAAAAGCCTGACTTTGGGCTTGCACTAAATCTCTCCCTACTGCTTGGATTGCTTCCACTAGCAAGGCTTGCTGACCTACTGGCACCCAACTCATTCGCTCTAGCATTGTTTCTACAGAAGAATCTAAGGGCAGGGTTACTAAAATGCCTTTGGTGTAACTGTTACTATTCTCCAGAATACACTGGCACAATAACGGCCCTTTCATAAAGTTAGGTATATCTGGTGGGCTCACTGTGGAGGCCTGACTCATTCACTGTACTACGTAACTGACTTAATATTTTCCAATCAAAGCCTCCCAGGTTCCCTGTCTTTGGTTAGCGGCATTCATCTGATACGTTACAGGGAAAGCTTGTGGAGGGTTGACTTGCTCAGCAATATCAAATATTCCCTGAGCAACTGCTTCTTGTGCTATTTTTTGCCAATTAATGTGTGTAGAACGCACCAGTTTGTTTACTGTATTTTTTGTTCCTTTTTTTTTTTTTTTTTTTTTTTTTTAGAATTTTGTAATGACTGCCCACTGCTATTTTCTTCCTCAGCAGCACTTTCGTCAGATATGTCCCCGCCCTCTGGCCCCCCCGAGGCTACTGTGGCGGGGGGGGAGGGGGGGGGCAGTGGACACGAAGGGTCTATAGGTGGTACAGTGGGCTCTATAGGTGGTACAGAGAGCACTGTTTGTGATAAAGGGGGTATTGGAATGTAATTTTCACATGGCATAATTTTTCCTGCATTATCAACAGTGTAAATCACTGGATAGGCTTGATGATTAATTTGAGCTACGACATCAAAGTCTTTTTGTTCCATCGCTTCTCGGACTATTTTGTCCCAACCGACTCGAATTAGTCGTGGCTGCGGGTGAAGGCAAGGAGGTTTAAAAGTTTTATTAGCTGAATCAGTTTTTAACTTCCCATCGTCTGCCCTCTCATTTTTGTCACATGTCTCCTCCTCAGTTTCACTTTCTTGTGATTCTCCCTGCACCTCCTCTTGAGGTGGTGCCGAGGGACAAGCTTTTTCCTCTGGAGGAGGAGGGGGAGGAGGATGGTCTGAGGGTCGGCGAACAACAGGAACAGGGATTCCCGAGGCAGGGGGGGTAAAATAATCACCTCCTGCTGTAAGACACCCAGCAGCCGGGTCAGACCGTTCGAGTCGGCTGGAAGCAGCTGCTGCCATTTGTTTTTCAACTTTATATCTTTTTAAACAATTAATAACTTCTCTCCAAGGTTTCATTAATTTCTTAGCAGCTTTATCATCATCAGTTACTGAATCCCATAAACAATCCCCATAATTACGCCATTCTTCTACTTCAAACATATGCTCAGGATCTGCAAAATATCCTTTTGCTCTACCTAATGCAATTAACGCGGCCAGATCTTTTAAAGGGCCTACTCCCCGCTTTTCTAAAAAGCGTTGTAAAAGAGCGAGTGCTACCTCTTTTTCCATAGCGCGCTTTAAACAGTTCTTTTCCTTGATTAAGATGCAGCCTTTTCCCTGGGTAGTCACTCACGGACGGCGAACCTTTCCTTGATTAATGTTGGTTCAAGCACGGATCGGGCACGATGCCAGCATCAGTCGATCTTTGCTCCCTGGTCGCTGCTACCAGTGCTTCTCCGTCCTCGCTGTCCGGTGAAGAACAGGGATTGGGGGTCCCTGTTCGGGCGCCACTTTGACGAGCGAGGGGAAGCACGCGGCCGACTCAATATGAGTGATAGAGCAAGCTTCGATTTATTACGGCGCGATTATGTCTTATATACAGTTCCAGTTAATTATGCCTACTAGTCATCTGCTGATTGGCTGAGCTCTAAAGGGTTACATTTTCATACGTCCTCCTACTTGCGGTTTCTGCGGATAGCTAGCTACATATTTTTTTTTCCTCTCTTGTCTACGCGAATTCCTCAAAGTTATTTACAACATTAGGCACAAGGTCAGTGTTTTTCTCAGCTTCCTTATCAGCATGCCTCAGCATAGCTGCAAGGCCTGCTTCAGCTAACTTACGCTAACTTTGTTTCACAAAGATCTTTAAGGGAGTCATGGCCGTGATCACACAGCCATTCTGCAACAACCATTCTGGGTTAAACAACATTTGTTGCTGACCTGTATTTCTGATTACATATGGTCCAATTGTACAAATTTTTGGATTTGGTTTAGTTAATTTAATATCAAGCGTTAATGGGATTGTTGTAACTGTGGTGGTGGTAGGAACAGTGGTTAGTATGATTGTTATTTTAATCTTATAAATCAGAGCTGTTCTTGGGGATTCCTTTCCTAGGCATATTATAAAGATGGGCTCGTTTAAGTTAAAATTGTGCCAACATTCCCGTGAATTAAAGCACATGGTTGTATTTAGAAGGGTAAATTCCTTATCTACCTTTCTGACATTAATCAGGGTGTCTCCCGAAATCTTGGTGTTATCCTTTTCATTATATGTTTGACACCCTACTTTTATCCTATCTCCTAATTTTCCCCATAATCGGTCGACTTTGTGTACATCCTCCCGGTCCCATTGATTCCTTTGGTACACCTCATTTTCAGAAAAAAACTACCATAGCTAGTTTCGTCTTTGAGTCCACCTTTCCCATTATTCCAGTGTGTTTTTTCTGGGCATGATTCCAAGGCCAGTTATCAGGCACTTGGTTGTAGGCAAGAGAGAGGGTACAAAAAACCACAAATGATTTAAACCCACTATTGATCATTTTAAGAATCTAAACGTTCCTCATATATACATATAAAATCTGTTTTGATCAAAATATCTTTGTTTGAGTTGGGGCTTACCGATAACGAGTTGGGCAAGACTGGCCACTGGCTCAGTCCCAGACTCTTTTGTTCTATATTGTTTGTTGTGGTGCCCTTCCCATATGGTGGATCCACAACCGCTCAGGTTCACTTACTTGTCACCCACATTGTTCCCATTTGTCCGAGTAAATTTGAGTTTCAGTTCTTTTCTATCTGGGGTTACTTTCCACGAAGTTGCAGGGGCTTTCTTAATCCGGGTATGATGAATCCAAGAATTCTGTCCCTCAACCTTGATTGCAGTGTAGGTGGCGAGTAGGACTTGAAAAGGTCCAGTCCACTGTGGTTCCAGGGTTTTATCTGCAAAACACTTAACGTATACATAGTCCCCTGGCTGTATATGGTGAACAGGTCCATCCAGACTCCTACTACGTGTTCCCATCACATGCTTCTCAATTCTTATTAATTGTTTGTTTAGTGCCACCATATAGGAAGTCATTGTTTCTTCACCAATCTGTGAAGACATCCCCTTTTGCACCCCACAGGGTCATCCATATAAAATTTCAAATGGGCTAAGCCCCTCTTTTGCTCTTGGTCTAGTTCGTATTCGTGTAAGAGCTAATGGCAAAGACTGGGGCCAAGTTAGATTTGTTTCTTGACCTAACTTGACAATCTGTTGTTTGATTAGATGATTCATCTTTTCCACCTGGCCACTCGATTGTGGTTGGTATGGGGTATGCAATTGCCAATCTATTCCTAGATGGTGGCTGATCTGTTGTACTATTCTGGACACAAAATGTGGTCCTCTATCCGAGGACATTACCGCTGGGACTCCAAACCTAGGTATTATCTCTTGGAGTAGTATTTTGGTCACTTCCCGGGCTTTAGCAGTTCTGCACGGGAAGGCTTCTGGCCAACCTGAAAAGGTATCTGTTAGTACCAACAAATATCGATACCCCCCTTTTCTAGGAAGTTCCGAGAAATCGATCTGCCAATGTTGCCCTGGAACATTTCCTCTCCCAGTTTTTCCCAACTTTGGCCCCTTGGTAATCTTAGGATTAGTCTGGAGACAAAGGTCACATTGTTGGGTTACTTGTCTAATAGTAGTATACAAATTTCATGCTATTATGTTTTTAGTGAGATCCTTATATAGAGCTTCTGCCCCCCAGTGCCTTTTTCTATGTTCTTCCCGGACTACTGACCATACCATGTAGGAAGGAATCACTATTCTCCCATGTGAGATTATAGCCCACCCTTCCTCATTATATGATCCCTCTAGGTCAGAAATCAGTTTGCGATCTTCTTTAGTATAGTCTGGTTTACCTTCTAGAGATATTTGTCCATCGGGTATTAGCGCACCCTCTACCTTGATTGCTTTTCTGGCTGCCTGTTTTGCTTCCCTGTCCGCCAGTTCATTTCCTCTTTCCAATT
Source organism: Falco cherrug (assembly GCF_023634085.1). Lineage (NCBI taxonomy): Eukaryota > Metazoa > Chordata > Aves > Falconiformes > Falconidae > Falco > Falco cherrug. The sequence continues at coordinate 9,872,048 of NW_026599288.1, read as the reverse complement.
CTGTGCTCACTTTCTGGTGTGCCTTAATGTGCATAATTGCCACCCTTTCAGGAAGCTGGACTGCATTTAGGAGTTTCAAAATTTCTTCCGCATGTTTGATGATTTTTCCTTGGGAGTTTAACAGTCCCCTTTCTTTCCATATTGCTCCATGAGCATGTACCGCTCCAAAGGCATATTTAGAATTAGTCCAAATATTTATAGGTTTTCCCCGAGCTCTCTCCAGAGCTCGAGTAAGGGCTATGATTTCAGCCTTTTGTGCCGAAGTGTCAGCCGGTAGCGGCCCCGATTCTATCACTTCTTCAGAGGTTGTAACAGCATATCCGGAATGTCGCTTTCCATTCAGCATATAGCTGCTCCCATCCGTGAACCAATGTTCAGCTCCATTAATAGGAACATCCTTGAGATCTGTCCGACTAGAATAAGTGGCTTCGATTGTTTCTAGACAGTCATGATCAACTGATTCTCCAATATTCCCATTAAGAAATGAGGCCGGATTGACGATGTTTGTAGTCACGATCTCAGCATCATCTTGTTCTACCATTATGGCCTGGTATTTTAGGAATCTCTGTGGGGAGAGCCAATGCCCCCCTTTTGTTTCAAGGACTGCAGACACTGTGTGGGATACTAAGACAGTCATTTTCTGGCCCAGGGTAAACTTCCGGGCCTCCTGGATGTTTAGGATGACAGCTGCTACTGCTCTCAGGCAACCAGGCCATCCTTTTGCAGTGGCATCCAGCTGTTTAGAGAAGTATGCCACTGCCCGTCTGTATGGTCCCAAATCTTGTGCCAATATTCCTAATGTCATTCCCTGTTTCTCATGGGAAAATAGGAAAAATGGCTTACTCACATCAGGAAGTCCTAGTGCTGGTGCCGACATCAAGGCTTTCTTCAGTTCATGGAAAGCTCTGTCTGATTCAGCATCCCACTGAAGATCCTTCTGATTAGCTGCTATCAGGGAATATAATGGTTTAACAAGCAAGCCATAATTACATATCCAAAGCCGGCACCATCCTGTCATTCCCAGGAATGTCTGTAGTTCCTTTACAGTTCATGGTCGGGGGGCTTGGCATATGGCTTCTTTTCGGGCCTTCCCCAGGACCCGTTGTCCGGCACTGATCTCGTACCCTAGGTATGTGACCTGTTGTAACACCACCTGTGCCTTCTTCTTAGAAACCCGATATCCTTGTAGTCCCTGAAAGTTCAACAGACTCACAGTCCAAATAATACAAGATTCTTCGGTTCTGGTTGCAATAAGAAGATCGTCTACATATTGTAACACTTTCCCTTCTCCTGACGGTGGTTCCCATAACTCCAAATCCTTTGCTAATTGGTTTCCAAAAATTGTGGGGCTATTTTTAAACCCCTGTGGCAACACCGTGCATGTGAGCTGGGTCTTTTGACCGCTTTTGGGATTTTCCCATTCAAAAGCAAAAATTCTTTGGCTGGCTTCGTGGAGGGGGAGGCAAAAGAAGGCATCTTTTAAATCTAAAACTGTGAACCAAGCTAGGTCAGGTGTCAGGGTGGTTAGTAAGGTATAGGGGTTAGCTACTACAGGATATAGATCCTCTGTTATTTTGTTAATGGCCCTTAAGTCTTGAACTATCCTATAGGACCCATCAGGTTTTTTAACTGGGAGGATAGGTGTGTTAAATTCTGACTCACATTCTTTTAGTAGTTTCAGTTCTATGAATCGCTCTATGTTTGGACAAATTCCTTCCCTATCTTCCCTTTTCAGTGAGTATTGTTTAATTCTTACCGCACTCTGCTCTTCCTTCAGTTTTACTATTACGGGTGATGCATTCTTGGCGCTTCCCGGTATGTCAATTGCCCATACTCCGGGATATACCTGATCAATAATTCTGGTATCAATTTCCCTTTTTATAGGAGTACTGGCCAAAGATAGGCTCATAACCTGTATGTATTGATGATCATTTACCTCCAGAGTAACTTCCCCTTTTTTAAATTTGATTGTTGCCTCTAATTGTTCTGATAAGTCCCTACCAAGAAGGGCCTTTGGGGAATTTGGCATAAATAGGAATTTATGGATCCCTATCTGTTTTCCCAACTTATATTTTAAAGGTTTACAAAAATAAGCCTTTTCAGTTTGGCCAGTTGCACCCTTTACTGAAACATAATCATTTCCCAAAGGCATTAAAGCTTGGTTAAAAACCGAATAGGTAGCTCCCGTGTCTATTAAAAATTCCACCTCCTCCTGTTCTTCTCCTAATTTTATTTTTACTAATGGGTCGGCTAGTCAATTTTCTTCTTCCATGTGAGCTATTGTTTTCCCTTGATTATTGCGCCATTTAGTGTTTTCTTGATGTCGGTGTTCAGGGCATTCGTTTTTCCAGTGTCCTGTCCTTTTGCATATTGCACACCGATTCCTACCCAGGGGTGTCAGCCCACGCCTTGATTTAACTTTAGATTTTCGATTCTCATTCTCTCTTACTACTGCTAATATTTTCTTTTGGTCCTGCTTGTAACCTTCTTCTCGATTACTAAATATTCTCCATGCTTCCTCTACTAATTTTTCCAAGTCTTTATTTTCAGGAGGTCTCAATTTTTGCAACTTGCGCCTAATATCCCCCTGTGATTGTCCCAAAAAGAGGGATATTAGTTGCTGTGTGCCTACCTCCGAATTTGGGTCCAGAGACGTGTGCCGGCGCATTGCATCTCTTATTCTGTCTAAGAATTCTGAAGGTGTTTCAGAGGGACCCTGTCTAACCTTGTATAATGCTGCCCAATTTATTGTTCTAGGAATTGCTTTCTCCATTCCTCTGAATATCCATTCCTGGTATGCCTGTAATTTTCCCATTTCAGCGGCGCAGTTTGGGTCCCATTCCGGGCCCAACAAAGGAAACCATTCTCTATAAATATCTCCCTTTATATTATAGTGTTCCTTCGTGAGATCCCCCGCTGTTTTTATGACTAGTTGCTTTTCAGTTTCAGTCAAACAATCTAATAATAATTGTATATCACTCCAGTCAGGATTGTGCTGTTTTATTAGAAATTTAAAATTCTGTGCCGTCTTTATCGGATCATTACGGTATTCTCGGGCAACCTCTTTCCATTCTCTCAGATCAGCGCCCGTGAACGGAACTTTTATTTTCATTGTTCCTCCGTCCGGATTTATGGCTTCTCGGAGGGGTGCCTGTAAGATAGACTTCTGTCTGGTGCGTGAAGACACCGGACTATTTGGAGCCGTAATGGCGGGTTTTGTGTTTCCTTGTGTGGGAGCGGGTGTTTGGCTTTCTTTAGAAATAACTTGTGGGATTTCTTCTTCTTGTTCGCCTGGGGGTGGACTGGGAGCCCCGGCCGAACCTTGTCTCTCCACTCTATAAGGTGGATTGAATAAATCATTTAATTTGGGCTCTTGTTCTCCGTTTAATTTGATACACCTTTGTCCAATACTACATGCTGAGGAACATCTTTTCAACCTTCCTTTATGCTCCCTCCTATCCTCTCTTTGTAGTGCTAGTACGATAGGATCCCGAGGGGGTACTAATCCACAGTCCTTTTGCCACTCAGGTTTGTCCTGGAGGACGAAGAACGTGTCTGCATATGATACTTCGTCCCATTTTCCCTCTCTTCTCAGAAACAACATTAATTGCAGGAGAGTGTTATAAACTAACGTTCCTCCCTCCTGAGGCCATTTCGCATCACTCCCTGATTTATACAAAGGCCACCACTGATTACAATATTTAATCAATTTCCTTCTATTTTCGGTACCACCCTGTCCTACGATATCCCTCCAATGTTTTAATATACAACCCAAGGGTGATTTTTCACAGGGCTAACTTCTTCCATTTCCCATTTCGCAATTTTAATTACTTTGTTATTCTCCGGCCACCTTAGCCACCCAAGGTCGGAAACGCGGATAGAGCTCTTTACTCGTTTTGCACTCAAACGCGTGTCTCAAGCACTCTTGCACTCACACTCAGTCAAAATAATTAAGCTATACACAGAAAATCAAAATGTGCATCTCAATCACACCATTCACACTCTCCGGGCAGCCCTCAGTCACACAAGCAGTATGTTATACAGTACCGTGCACTTGTGTACAACCAATAGGAACAGTGACAGTTCACAAAGTATGCATTTCAATGAACAATTGCCAAAAAAACCAAACAACAAACAAAACCCCAATTTTTTCCTGGTCTTAAGCAGAGTGTTAAGTTTTCCGGTATTTGCCTAGAATTACCAGAATATTATTATTTTTCAACATACATTTCATAACTCCAAGTTTTCAACATGTAACAAGACAACACATAGAACAAACAAGACACAGAGTGCTATTTCAGTTGTTACATTCTAGGAATTCCCCAATTCTAAACCTAAAGGAAGTTTTTAACTTCCCCCTTTTTTTTTTTTTTTTTTTTTTTCCTACGCAAAAGTTTCCTTTTTACTTTTGCTATGAGGTCCCTCTTGTTACTTGTTACTGTGAGATTCCGCCTTATTCCGTCCTGCCCCCCGCTTTCCATCACGAGGCCTCCGGGCTTTTAGGAATGGCAGTAACCTCGGGTTTGCTCGATCTGCCCTCAAGATCGCTAGCGGCCACCCCTTGGTCAGCAAACCCCCTCCCAAGGTACCTTTCCTCCTGGGGACTACGCTGCGCGCCGGACGTCTCCCTGCGTCTCACCAGCCGCCCCGTTTCTAAACATACTGTTTTATCCGTGGATCCAGGGGTTTCTCTTCTGCTCCCGGGTGAACAGCTGAGAAGAGGAGGCTCCTCCGAGGAAATATCCTGGGGCGCGCCTAGGAGCATCCGCTCTGCAGCTGGTCCCTCAGCAGAGCAGAAATCCTCCTGCCTGGCTCGTCAAACTGACGTGCGGAATTAGACTCTATAACTCGAAAGTTATAAAGTAGGTATGTTTATTGCGCGCAGATGCACGGGGGATCGCTCCTCCACAAGCGTGCATGCCCGAAGTGATGAACCATCTCACATTTATACAATAAAACAAAAGAATATTCAATTAATGCCTATACATATTTGCTACCTAAACCCCCTTACTCTTGCTTTGTATGTTAATTAGCTTATCAGTCCTTTGCCTGGAATGTGGTGGTCTTGCAGGTTTGTAGGTGATTCATGTCCTTGTGACCATCTGATCCTCTCCAGCAAGGAGACTTAGCACTCCCTCCCTCTAGATAGCATTGGAATGTCTCTCATCCTTTTCTCATTCTTTTTTAAATAGCCCCTTTGTTAGAGGAAGAAGGGCAGGCGTCTCCTCAAAACTGTAGTTGTCTCCTCAGAGCTGTGTGCCTATGTGACCAGACACCGCACCCATGACTAGTCACCATACCCACATTCCTTGAGCAGACATATACAATCACAATCGATGTCCGTTGTCCCCATTTCACACTATTTCTCCATATCAAGATAAACAACCAAAATAAATGACACATGGCTTAAACATATGCTTTCAATTTCCTTAGAACTATTAAATGGAAAATACTGCTCTGTCTTTAACTGTTTTCATATATATTATTCAATATTTAAAGTTAGAACTGGATCATGTTTCCGCGGCAATTAATGTAGAAACAAAAACTCATTGTTCCATAGTCTTATATTAATTAAAAACTGTAGTAAAACTAAAAAACCCTATTTAAACATGTTATTTAAATATCTATTTCAAGATTCAGGAGATTCATCCAAATCAAAAGATGAAAAATACCAAATATCATACAAGTCCTACCAGATCGTCTAGCACAGGCTAAACTAAGCCATTCTTTCTTTTACCAGAATGCTGGAGGTGTCAAACGGCAGTTTGGGCTTACCTCCCATCAAGCGTCTATATTATCGCTGTATGTCCTGACTGCCAAAGGCATTCTTTTCCGTCCATAGCAGGAGGGGTTAATCCTAGAGGACTACAGAGCTTACAACTATGGCAAATGGACGTTACACATTATCCAGAGTTTGGTAAATTAAAATATGTCCATTCCTCTATTGACACCTTTTCAGGTGCTCTGTTTTCTTCTTGTCACACAGGAGAGAAAGCTCGCGATGTCTGCAAGCATTTGATGCATGCTTTTGCCACCTTGGGCATACCCTCCCAAATAAAAACGGACAACGGTCTCGCATATATCTCAGCTGCAACAAAGGACTTCCTTGCCTCATGGGGCATAACTCACATTACTGGTACTCCTCATTCCCCTACAGGTCAATCTTTGATTGAACACTCTCATCAGTCTTTGAAACGCTTACTACAACAACAAAAAGGGGGAATGGGGACTGCAACCCCTGAGGAACGACTAAAGAAAGCTCTGTATGTTTTCAATTTTTTGAATTGTTCTTTAATAGATAATAATCCTCCGATAGTTCGGCATTTTAATGCGAATGCTTCACTTGAGGCATGAATTAAACCTCCGGTGTTGGTCCGTGATCCAGAAACAGGTAAGATTATGGGACCATATCCTCTTGTGACATGGGGAAGACGTTATGCTTGTGTTTCCACAGAAAAAGGCCCCAGGTGGATTCCGGCAAAGAACGTACGACCCTTCCGTTAATCCCTACCACAATCATCCGGTGAGGACTCCGATCATCCTCCGGATCATCCCCTCGATCAACAAGCTTCTGAACCTTCTGGGATCATGAATAACTGAAGCAGTATAAACTGAATGCTGTGGACTGAAAATGTAGAGAAGTATCAGTCGCAGGAATTTCTTGTACTATATGCGGGCGCTGTAAGCCTTGGGTCTTATGTGTGTGTTATAACTGTAAAAAGGAATGGTGGTGTAGAGTAGTATTAGCCAAACGATGGTGTGAAGGCTGTCTTGTTAATGAAATTAATAGTTAGGTCCATGTAGCCTCGGATGCCTTTCTGTCCTGACTCCTAATACATCTATGATTTTACAGCACCGTCTCTCTCATAGGGCAAAGCGTGGCATTCATGCATATGCTCCCGATTGTGATGACCACGTGGAGTTTTGGTCTTTTAGCCAACGCTTTGCTGCCTCCTTTTTTAAACCTGGAGCGGCCGCTGGAAGAGCATTAGCGACTTTAGATAAGCTTGGCTACTGGCTTGCTAAAGAAACGAATGCTACTAGCAATGCATTGTCTGGTCTTTTATTAGATGTAGACAGTGTTCACCATGCTTCACTGCAAAATAGGGCCGCTATAGATTTTTTGCTTCTAGCGCAAGGACACAGCTGTAAGGATTTTGATGGCATGTGCTGCATGAATCTCTCTGACCATTCGGAATCGGTTCATGCCAGCATTCAACAACTTAAAGCTGTAGTCTTTAAACTTTCACAAGAAAACAGCTGGGATTGGTTGGATAAATTTTTTGGAGGATGGGGGCTGTCAGGATGGTTAAGAAGTTTAGTGAAGACGATTGTTTATGCCTTAGTCGGTTTTGTCTTCTTGTTACTCTTTTTACCCTGTTTGTATATAGGAATTTATGGATCCCTATCTGTTTTCCCAACTTATATTTTAAAGATTTACAAAAATAAGCCTTTTCAGTTTGGCCAGTTGCACCCTTTACTGAAACTTTTACTTGGTGTATAAAAAGGCTATAGCTCCTCCCTAGAAACTTTTCATTTCTAATCCTAGACCTTCACACCCACACCACCACTATTACAAAGGCAGGTAAGTTCCTGATTCCAACCAATTACGGATGATTTACTTGCCTTCTGTGCATCTGAAAAACCCATATTTTCTTAAAATTAGGGTTTTTTTCTTAAAATTAGGTTTCTCAAAATTAGGTCATGAGAAACCCACGCAATGCTACAGCCTTGGGGAAGAATGGCTGGAAAGCTGCCTGGCGGAAAAGGACTTGGGGGTGCTGGTTGACAGCCGGCTGAATGTGAGCCCCCAGTGTGCCCAGGTGGCCAAGAAGGCCAACAGCACCCTGGCTTGTATCAGAAATAGTGTAGCCAGCAGGACTAGTGAAGTGATTGACCCCCTGCACTTGGCACTGGTGAGGCTGCACCTTGATTACTGTGTTCAGTTTGGGGCCACTCACTACAAGAGGGACATTGAAGTGCTGGAGTGTGTCCAAAGAGGAGCAACGAAGCTGTTGAAGGGTCTAAAGAACAAGTCTTATGAGGAACGGCTGAGGGAACTGGGTTGTTTAGCCTGGAAAAAAAGGAGGCTCAGGGCAGACCTTATCACACTCTACAACTACCGGAAAGGAGGTTGTAGCGAGGTGGGTGTTGGTCTCTTCTCCCAAGTAACAAGTGATAGGACGAGAGGAAATGGCCTCTAGTTGCACCAGGGGAGGTTTAGATTGGCTGTTAGGAAAACCTTCTTCCCTGAAAGGGTGGTCAAGCATTGGAACAGGCTGCCCAGGAAAGTGGTGGAATCACTGTCCCTGGAGGTATTTAAAAAACGCGTAGATGTGGTGCTTAAGGGACATGGGTTAGTGGTGCATTTCAATGTTAGGTTTACAGGTGGACTTGATGATCTTTTGAGATGTGTTTTCCAACCTAAATGATTCTATGATTCTATGAATGCTTATAGCCCTAAGGAAGTCTGTTAAAAGTAAATTGTATCCCATCCCAAGTAAAAGCAATTTTTCTTTTATCCTCCTCTTGCAGTGGCACCATAAAGAACATATATTTTACATGTCGTATCACCATCCAGGGGTGAGCAGCAGCTTGTAGGATAGCAGTTAATCTTACAGTGTTTGGGACGGCAGCCGTAAGAGGAGCAGTGTTTGCACTTAACTTTCTATAGTGTAGGGTTAAGCGCCATCTCCCATCTGTTGTTTTAAGTGGCCACATGTGGAGTGGCTGGAAGACAAGGGACATATTATGAGCAATCCAGATCAAGTAACTTTGTTGTAATAGCAGGCTGAGCAGGTCGAAGCTGTAACAAGCTGCAGGTGTTTTGAAGGACATATGCAAGGCCAAGGGAGACAAAGAAACTGTGTATTCACAGAGAGATAAGAGAGTTGGACAGAAAGATCAGAAAAAGCAGGATGCCTGCACAAGGGGGGAGCAGCGTGTGGGTGCCACACCGGGACCAATCATAGGGGAGATGGAAGCGTGTGAACGAGTAGTTTTAACCTATCACCTTTACATAACAAAGCCTGAGTAGCGTGTGTATTTTTAGCTGGGGGTATAAATTGGTGTGGGTCTATTAATAGCACCTGTAGAGTATAAATTGCTGTGTAACCCTTAATAAAGTGGCACTAACTTGATCACATTGGTCGTACAAGTTGTGTCCGAGCCTTCCACGTCAACAGCCACACTGGGGAATTATATGAGACTGCATTTGGGAGATCACGTATGTTTTTCTAGGTCAGCTATGAACTCTGCAATTCCCATCTGGTCAGCTGCAGAGATAGGATACTGAGGGACATTCATTATTTTTGAGTCAGGCAGTGTGGATGCAGCTCACAGCAAGCAAACTATGCCAGTTCACTGACACACACGGGTAGCTGCTAACCAATTATGCTCTCGGCAGCCAAAAGACCAAACACTACTGTCCGGCATTTTCCAAACTCGTCCTTGTAATACATCAAAGCCTAAAACATTTTCCTTCCCTGAAACTACTGCTAATTGGTGCCTTGATATCCTTTTCTCCCCTGGCAATAACAATTTTACTTTAGCTACAGGGCATATTTAACTTTTGCTGGTAAATCCTATTATTTTAACCCTTTGTCGGCTGGGCTTAACATTAATTCTTTGAGCATCCAAATTTGAAAGTATTGAAATTTGAGCTACTGTGTCACTTTAAAATGTCTCTAGTTGTCTTTGGGGGCCAATTAGAACATAAATATGAGGGCCATCTGTGTTACCTCTTTGATAATCTTCCATTGCAGGGTTTAAGAGATCGGGGAAAGTGTCAGGGGTTCTGCAGAGTCTCTTTTACTTGCCAGATCCATCTGGTGTCTGCATCAGCTCAGGATTGCCCTGCTGGTGTTGGTTCATCCCACCCCATTTCTCAACTATGATTTACAATACCATGCACCACATCTGTCCAGGTCGGGATGGGTCGGAGGTGGGAGTGCCTGTCCTGACCCTCCTGAGCATTATGTTCTATGTTTTGTCTTATTTCATAACTTTTTGCAATGAGGCAGGATTTTAGAACATCAGGGGCTCCCCTTATCAGCAGTCTCATGGCTTAGGGACCTACAGGGGCAGAGACAGGGATAGCCTCCAACCACCACATCACCCATAAGTTTTTCTCTGTTCATAAACAGTAGGTCAAGTGGGGCATCTCCCCTGGTTGGCTCACTTAACAGCTGTGTCAGGAAGTTGTTCTACACACTTCAGGAACCTTCTAGACTGTTTCCTCTCCACTGTGTTGTATTTCCAGTGGACATCTGGTAAATTGAAGTCTTCCACAAGAACAAGGGCTAGCGATTGTGAGACTTCTCCCAGCTGCTTGTAGAATACTTCATCTTCGTACCAATCTTAATTGGCATACTCACTTCCCAGTCCTCCTACTTATCAAACTCAACCTTTTAAGGCACATTCTTATGATAAAACGCCATGGTGCATCACAATGCCCAGACATACAATTTTAACGGGTGTGGGGGAAACAAGCCAGGTTCCTTAGATGGTCTCAAACCTGATCTCCTACAGTGGGCGGTTCTTCATTCTCCCAGTCCCTGCCTTTGCGTACTGCAACTTGGGCAGTGTGACTGGAGCACTTGTTGGTGAAGACCAAGGCAAAGAAAACATTGAGTATCTCAGCCTTCTCCATGTCCTGGGTAACCAGGTCTCCCGTTTCCTTCCAGAGAGGGCCCACATTTTCCCTTGTCTTCCTTTTATTGCCATCATACTTATAGAAGCTTTGCTTGTTTTCATGTCCCTGGCCAGATTTAACTCTATCAGGGCTTTAGTTTTCCTAACCTCATCCCTGGATGCTTGGACAATTTCTCTGTATTCTTCCTGGGCTACCTGTCCTTGCTTTCACCTTCTGTAGGCTTTCTTTTTTTTTTTTTTTTTTTTTTTTTGTTTTTGTTTGTTTGTTTGTTTGTTTTATTTTGTCCAGGAGCTCTTTGTTCATCTATGCAGTCCTCCTGGCATTTTGGCCTGATTTCTTCTTTGTTGGGATGAATAATTACCATATGCACCCCTGTTGTACATAGCCTGAGAGCAGGCTGCTTTTGTAGCAGCAGCAGAAAGTTCACTTAATGATCTTATTGGTATAGCACTGGGCTCCCCGCTGTCCTGAGGGTCTATGCCCCCTCCCTGATATGCTACTCGCCATGTAATAGAGTGTGGTTCAGTGTTAGGAGCTGGTCCCTCCTGGTCCCCAAAAGCCATACACTTCACTTTGATCTAACATAATATGATCACCTCCACTTAAGGAGACATGCCACAGATATTCAGTCTTGCTTTTTCCAGGCTTCCACCCACATTTTTAGTGCAGATTGGCCATTTGAAGGGGGTCCTATGGAATAGCCTTTATGGTATCTCTCTGGTTGCTCCCTTGAGATCCAGCAAATATCTCAATTTTAATAATAGGGGCTACCTTAAATTCTGATTCATCTAATTCACTCTCATCACAAAGTTCTTGGTGGGAATCGTCCCAAAGATCTCCATCCCAATCTTGCAGGGAAACAATTAGCTTACAAAGTTTCACAGGATCTAGCAGACTGGGAGCCAAAATTCTCATAAATTCTAGTTTATCCTCAGAATTCCTGCATTTTTATTTTTCCTCCACTAAATGTTTCTGCAATTGCTCTATTCACAGATATAACAGCATTTCTTGTTGCTTTCTTTGTTTAACCACATCTTGTAACACTCTCCTGTTCTTTAAATTTCTTATACTGTTATGAAGCTCCCAAACACATTCCAAATATTTTGCATCTTATCCTCTTCTCTTTACCATCTTTCAGTTTCCCTCTTACAAGGTTTAACTGTTCTTTTATCTTATTCCAATTATCCTGCTTTTCTCATGCCCAGTCATCTGAAAATTTTGGTGGTGTTAACTCCATGCCTCTGTAAGTAGTCAGTGATTGAATCTGCCATGGTGCTGACTATGCCAATTTTTGTCGCAGGTGAATTATTAAAAGAAGTCATTGTTATGGAGCTACCTAAAAGGGGTTTATTAATCATCAAACAATAATCAAATGGTAATTAATCAATGACTGAATGAAAATCAAATGGCAATCTTTTGTCTTCTTGTTACTCTTTTTACCCTGTTTGTTGCAGTGTCTACAAAAGTGGATAGCACGCTCTATGAAGAAAGTTCTTTTTGTGCAACAGGAAGGGGGAGATGTGAGACAGGGCCTGAGAGGCAAGTCTCCAAGTATGGTCCAGCTGATAAGTGGGGATGTGCTGGAGCTTGTCAGCCATAAACCTTGGGAGGACAGCTGTAAACCTCGGGAGGACAAGGAATGTGAATAGATAACAACCCACAGGCCGAGAAAAGATAAGGGAATGAGGAACTGATGGTGCCAAGAAGTAACATGTTGCTGTTAATTGATGACTGTAGAAACTTACTTAAAGTGTTCTTTGTTTGTAGTTAACCAATTAGGGATTGCCTAGTATGTAATGCTTAGTTTAAAGAACCAATCTGTTTAAAGAGCTTGGCCTCTGATAATATATATAAACTTGTGATTGTATACAATAAATTGACATTTGCTTGCATCAAGCAGTGTCCCGTCTCTCATCGCGGCACCTCTGGATGGCACCCCTGTCCTTCAGGTGTGTCAACTGCACCACTCAGCTTGGTGTCATTGCAATTTTGCTGAGCGTGCACTCAATCCCATTGTCTATGTCATTGATGAAGATACTGAAACAGCACTGGTCCCAATATAGACCCCTGAGGGGCACCACTTGTCGCTTATCTCCATCCAATTCCTTATCCACCAAACAGTCCATCCATCAAATCCATATCTCTCCAATTTAGAGAGAAGGATGTTGTGTGGGACAGTGTCAAAGGCCTTATAGAAGTCCAGATAGATGACATCCTTAGCTCTTCCCTTGTCCGCTGATGTAGTCACTCCATCATAGAAGGCCACTAGGTTGGTCAGGCAAGACTTGCCCTTGGTGAAGCCACGCTGGATGTCTCGAATCACCTCCTTGTCTTCCATGTGCCTTAACATAGCTTCTGGGAAGATCTGTTCCATGATCTTCCCAGGCACAGAGGTGAGGCTGACAGGTCAGTAGCTCCCAGGGTCCTTCTTTCTATACTTTTTAGAAATGGGTGCAATGTTTCCCTTTTTCCGGTTACCAGGGACTTAACCTGACTGCCATGACTTCAAATATGATGGAGAGTGGCTTGGCAACTACATCAGCCAATTCCCTCAAGAGTCTGAGATCCATCTCATGAGGTCCCATAGACTTATGTATGTTCAGGTTACTCAGGGGGTCTCTAACAGTGGGAGGGACTTTGCTCCCCAAGTCCCTGCTTTGCAGTCCATCCACTTGGGAGGTGTGGGATGAGAGAATGCCTTTGAAGACTGAGGCAAAGAAGTTGTTGAGTACCTCAGCCTTCTCCTCGTCCATTGTTACCAGTTTGCCAGTCAACAGAACAGAATAGATGCCTTCATTTTAAATGTGTTCTTCATGGTGAGGTGAGACAATTTGGCCTGGTTGGAGTTCCCACCTCAGCTCTGGCAGACACAGCTCCCTTGGTCTTTTCCTGGGGAGATTTTGCACTAATGAAATTTCATTATCTTGAAGCAAGGAAACAGTTTGCTTGGTGATGCGATGAGAAGTTAGCTCCTTTTTATCTATAAATCTGCTTGCTGGTTCTGACAGGTGGTGTTTCATGAAACTACCTGTGCTTAAAAGCACACAAACAGAAGATTCCAAAGAGCATAACGCCAAAGTCAAACAATACAGTCCAGGCACTAGAACTAAAAATTAGAAAAGGATTTTTGCATGGGTGGGTGGAGGGCATGTATAATTTTTTAAAACATCTGTCTTACATTAATGGTTGAATGATTTCAAAACTGAAAACTGTTTATTTCTGTCATTGTTTATAATTCAACTTTCACATCTGTTGTCAAAATGCTAATACTTAATGTGCAAACATCACATAATGGAAAATGATTTCTCAGTATCAGTACTCTTTTTTTAATTTTTAAAAAAGGCAAACTATGAAACTATTTTTATAAGACATCTTACAAACCATTAATGTAAAATATATTTTCGATTAAAAAAAGTTTATTTGGAAAGCTTCAGGTTGTTCTAGTTAATTAGTAACTTACAAATATCAATAAAATTCCAACCCATTTCTAATGCTGAGAGGTACAGATGAGAGCAGAACAACTTTAAGAAGTTTAAGCACATTTTATTAACAATGCATCCCTTTGATAAGATTACACTTCAGGAGGCTTTTAATGTGCATAGAGATGAACTGTACACGCTATACAAAAAAAGAGGAAAAAACTACACACACAAAAAATCAAGGTAGGCAATATCATTTTGGGACAAACCTCTGTTTAAATTATACACAGCTCAATGCAATATTCTTATGGAAAAAATATAAATACTTTTTCTTTCTATATTACAGGTATACAATATAAATCAGATTTCAATGTCTGTTCAGTGACCTACAACCACTAGAACCTCCAAACATGTAGCAGCGTGTTACTAAAAAAAAAAACCAACTACCACCACCACATGGGACAGGGGAATAAGTCTTGAGATTTTTCTTGATCCCTTCCCTCCTCAGAATGATTAATTTACATCATCTCTTGTAATGCATTTTTAGGGATGCTGACAGCCCAGTATTGAAAGAATTTTTTCAATTAAATCTAGAAGACATCTGCCTTCCCCCCCCACCCCAAGACATTTATTCCTGTGCTAAAACACCCTATTCAGTAGCAAAATGGCATGTTACGCTTTTTTGGCATAAATTACATTTCTCTAATAAAATAGTGTATTTTACAAAGCAATTCAAGCAAAATGTGCAATTTCTGCATGCTGTGGCATTGCTATCCATCTGTGTTACAAAAATAGTCCAAAGAAAATCCACATTCTTTACTGAACATACAAATCTGTTCAAAATAAAACTATCCAGGGAACCAGAATCAGGAGTTAATAACCAAGGAGATGGGGGGCTTCTAGCAAATTACAAACGTGGTTTCTAGCATGTCCCCAAAGGTCTTTTACAGTTATCAGATTTTACTCTCACCTAGTATACCTTTAATAAGCACATGATAATAGAAGTGTAACTGGGAAAAAAAAAGTTATGGGACTTGCTTTCAACTGGCTCCACAGCAAAGCCCTGAATAACAGGACTTCTGTGCAGCCCTGTCAGGAGGCAATAGGAAACCTCAGAGATGCTCTGAAGCCTGGCAATAATTCTTTCACTATGCTCAGCTTGAGCTCACACTTACAAGGTAATACCAGCTTCCTGAAGTCCAAAAAGCCAAACACCAAGATCAGGACATAGACTAAGAAGCAGCAACAAGTCTTTCATCTCTCACTAGGCTTTGATTATTACCTATTTGTCAAATTTTTCTCTTGAGGCACCTAGTAAAGGTGCTATAGGGTTTTTTTCAGCTTCTCACTGCAAATTACAACTCTCTCGTTCAAGACCACTAGATATGTTTTGAAATAAGATGACAAAAAGACAAGCAGTATTCTCACTGCTGCCTTTTAAAATGTTTACAGGGGCAGCTTACCTCAATGTGCCAAGCCACTGTACCCTAAACTACTGAATACTTTAACACTTCATTGTGCCTTGGGAAAAAACCACTGCCACCAGCCAATGAGAGCACATTTAGGGTACATAGGTCAAACAAGAATTGTCAGATGAGGAAAAGTGACTGTTTCAAATACAACATGCCAAGGGCCCAACATACGTCTCCAGCTCCAAGCAACGTCCATGACAGCTGGGAGCATTCTGTATCTCTGAATTTCAGACAGCTGAAAAAGTTTCTCTCTCCAAAAGGACACTTGCAGCACCCAGTTTTGTCTTCCTCCCCACTCAGTGGAGAGAAACAGACCCTTGTGGAAGTAATTGGGGAAGTCAAGTCAAATGCTAATATAAAATTATAATTACTGTTGCTTCAAAATTTGCTACTTAAGGCTTTTCACTACAATTATTAGTACTATTTGATGCTTGATCACTAATCCATTGAAAATTCCAATTAAAACTTTGTTTTTATAAAAGGCTGTTTCCATGGAACTTGGAAAACACTCATGTCTTCTCACAAAAGCAGCAATGATTAAATGTATTCAAGTTTAATTTATAAAATATTAATTTATCTGATACAAATAATGCTTTTTAAAGGTTTTTAGTTAAGAGTAAGACCAAAATTCATAGTATATGAGCATGAGTATAGAAACTGCAAACACGTGCATATCATTCAGGGAAAACAATCTGATTTCAGCATTTTAAGTTTAAATGATTTGTTATTTCTAAATTAAACTGTAGTGAAAATCCTTAACTGGTTCAGATAAGATACATGTACGTAAGTGTAATGAAATTGGAGAGACTGCTAATAAAATTGTTTACAACTATAGTAATATTAAAATAACTTAAAGGAAACCTCAGATTCAGAGGCTTTTCTTTCTGTTTGAAGTTAACCCCCCCCCCCCCCCCCCCCCAGGTAGCGTTATAAACAATACAAAAACCAACAGAGAAGGGCTAACATTAATCCCCTGGTGTCCATAATTACAGCACGGCTCCCCATTGCTGGCAATGGAATGCACCCTCATCTCTCCGATTCCTGGTATCCAGGGACTACAAAGCAAGGCATCATTCTGCTTCTCTGGAACAGAATCAGAAGTCAATCATAAAAGATGTCTCTGTGTGTTGTCCTTTTTTTTTTTTAATTTATGGCAAAATATGAAATGAAAACTTGTGGAGGTGTTCAGTGCTCAGCTCTTGCATATAATAGCAATTACTATTATTAAAACTATGGTAATATTTAATAACTCCCCAAAGGGCACAAAAGACTGGGGCAGTAATTGGTTAAGGAAAAGTTTTCAGTTCAGTCTTCAGGTACCAATAGCTTCTGGAACAGTCTAGAAAATGATGCTCTAAAGCTTTTTATCTAGTCATTCGGAGGTTGTTTGAGGATTTCAGAAAGTCTATATGCAATGCACTGCATGAGACAGTGGTCAGGATTCAGCTGATGTATCAATTACTGGCTGTTTTGTTGGTGTTGCTAAAATAGCCTCTGCTTCCTCATGCATCTAAAAGACAAAGACAGATAAAGTATTAATGTCACTAGAAAAACATCATAAAATGGTTTCCTTTAAGACATATCTGAAAGCATTCAGAACATGAAACCTGAACCCAGCTGGCACATTTTAGTGCATTCAATGCATCTGAACTTTCCACTTACTTGTAAGAACTGTACATCTTGAAATAGCTCCTGAATGAACCTTCGAGATGGAAGTCGAAATGTACAATGTGCTAACAAGTAGGACACCTCAGAGTAAAGGCATATGTCATCAAATGCTTGGGGATATTTCTCCTTAATTCTGATCAACAGGAAAAGCAAAATTTTAAGTCTTGAACAATTATCATCATATTTTTAAAAACTGTTCAATTAAATTTTGATTGACATCATTAAGAAAATAGAACTCTTCAGTAATAGGCGTTATACATTCTGGATCTGATGAAGCAAGAAAATCAGAACAGAAAGCATTATTTTGTGCCAAACTGGAAGAATTTCATATTAATGAGATGAAACAGAATATATAAATTGAAAGTTGCACAGAATCTCTGAGATCACCTAGTCTTAAAATAATGATGTTGAAAGAGAACAGTATATCAAAGAATAGGCATCCACATGTACAGCAGTAATAAAAAATACTAAAAGCTAACTTAATTACCTGTAAGCATTTTTAAAACTAAAATTAGCATTTCTGCATTTTCTTTTAGCAGTTGTATGTCAGTTTCCAACATCACTAGCCCATATACCTACATTTTTTATCATCATGCATGGTCCCTGGATTTATATTCCTATATTTTAACATGAGATTTTCTATAAATTAATTCCAGTAGTTGTACTCTTGTTTAAAGCAGATTTGTGTTTCTCAAGAAGTTACTTTCAGATTGTTATTCTGGTTATCTGATATATATTATTTGGCACAAATAACAAAAAAGAATTATCATTTCTTTTTTAAAGATGCATGACATACTGGGTACGTAATGAAACATCACTACAGTTGAATTATTGATTTGAAAAATAATGGGGAAGAGTAAGAAATTAAAGACAGAACAAACATATTAAAAGGCAAATTCTTTGCTTAGCTTTTACATTACGTTCAATCATCCCCAATGACCTACAATTATACCTGCCTGACAATTTTTTGAGAAGTCAGAAATAAGGTGAATCACTATCTCAGAGATCTTTGCAAATACATACAACTAAATGTTGCTAAAACATCTGAAATGTATTTAACTTACGTCAGAAGTCCTGTTTCATGACCCTTAGTTCCTACTGAACTACTCAAATTGATTACTAAACGTAAGACTTCTTTCCGCAGAAGTATTCTGCACACTGGTGTATCATCTGGGATTGATTTTACTCCTAGAAAAACAAATTCAGCAGTATGGAGTTTAACCAGAACAGTCTTTGATTGTGCTAATCTTATGCCACATAAGTCTGTTTTAGCATTACACACACACACGAGTACATATTTATGCGTGTATTCTGAACTACCACAAATGTTCCCATTAAAATTAAACCAAACAAAAATATTATTTTCATTAAATTTAACGTGGAAATATTAAAAAAAAAGGTAAACTAGCATTTCATAAATGCTGTGTGACATTTAGAAAAATCTGTGAGATTCAATTACAGTGCTGTCTCTATCACTAAATCATGTTACAAATTGGGTGATTACCTGTTCTGTTTGTATCAGATACTGGCGAAGTTAGCAACCAGCTACTTGATAAGAAATTAAAATAATTCAAAATGTAAAACACAAGCCTAAAAAAGAAATGTCTTTCTCTTTACAGAAATTCAGTAATTATTTTTTTAAAGTGTTTGTTTTGGTTTTTTTTAAACTACCAACACTCTGGGGGAAAAAGGCAATTGATTATAATGTCAGATACAGAGCTGCATTTACATTACCTGCAAAAAAGTCATAAAGCTAAAGCAGAACAGTTTGAATGTATGCCATCTGCCATAGTCATTGATAATGCAACTACCTTCCTGGATAATGATTAGGGCATCCAAAGAGGGGCTTTTGCGGTTTTTTGTTTGTTTGTTTGTTGTTGGTTTTTTTAAATTAAGAGCATTACTTTGTTGCAGTATATATAAATATTATTTTTCCACAATACCTAAAAAATACTTTAAGAGTTATAGTCTCTAATAATCATAAGGCTTTCAAACTTACCTAGTACAAGATCTGTACTCCTGATGCTGCTAGATGAAACACGGGATACTGCATCACTACAGCTTGAAATTCCAGAAAATTTGGAGGAATGCACATCTAAGTGATTGTGTATGGTCTGCCCACACCAGTCAGTATATGGAATGTCTGAAAAATATGAGAGAAACAAGATTTTGCATCTTTGTTATTCACACTTTTCCTCACTTCAAATGCTTTTCTTATTTTTTAACAGTGGTAAGCATGCATATGGTAACTATCAGCATATAAACCAGCTGGAAACTAGATGTTTGATTTTGGACAAATCATACTCAAAACATCTAAAAATAACATTTTTAAAAAAATCTTATAATACTCGAGTGAAAATAATCAAATTTTTAGCACTGACAGAAGCCTAAAAAACTGTAATCACATGTAGAACTCATGTAAAATAGAGCATGGATATATCAATAACATAATAAAGATGCTCTTGCACAAGCTTTTTGTTCATACAATTACCGCAGGTCTTGCAGAAAGGGCTCTGACTTCATCAACAGAAAGATGTGACAGGTAAGATACTTCTGGGAGGTTTCACTATCCATAGCCTTTGGTGTTTTGGATGTAAAGAGATGAATGTAAAATCCAAGCTTTTAATTATTGTGCAGTTAACAGTACCATAGAAAAACAGGTCTGAAGGGACTTCTGGAGATCAACTAGTTCAATCTCTTGTTCAAAGAAGGGCTCACTTCAAACTGAGATCAAGTTACACTGCGAAGAGTTTTTCCCCTTATGTTTAACTGGAATTTCCATTCCTATAGCACATATCCATGGTCTCCATCCTTCAGCTTTGTGCTTCTGACAAGAGCCTGGGTCTGCCTTGCCTGTAATCCCCTCATGCTAATTGAAGACTATAACTGGAATTTTATTTGCCATCTCTTCTCAACACTGAACTTGAGCTCTCTCAGACATTCCTCACATTTTGTGCATCTTCCCCCTTGACAACAGTACTCTTTATGTGTTACTACCTGAATGCATAACACTGTTGTAAAATGGTAAGGATTCCTACTAAGAAATTGGAATTTCCATTATGGGATTATCTTTTTATGTAACTGCAAGCTCTGCAGAGGAGGTTAGGAAGAAAATCATTCTGAATCTGTTCTGAATCTCAAAATATGAAGAAAGATGACTAAATCCCAGAAGTTACAGCTCAACTGCAACAGACTCCTCAATCAGATTTCCTTTGTTTTGTTTTACAGTACAGACTTGCTTTGAAGTCAGACTTTTCATTGGTTTGACCGCAAACCTCATTTTTCAGGACATCAATTTGTAAGTACTAAATAAGCTTCTGAATTTTATATTTTTATTAGCTTTTAGAAATATTAAACTACTAACACCACTAGAAACAGAAAAGATGGAAACAACCATAGAAATACCATTGGTTACATAGCGAGCTTATTAAGGAGAATTAATGTCAAGGTCAATAGTAAGAAAAAAATCCCCAAACCACCCCCACCCCCAAAAAACCCCAATCACTCTAAACCCACCAACAAAACTCCTTATAGATTCATCAATTTTAAAGATTAACAAAATTCAATATTTTTATTCAGTTTTATCATACTTTCCCACAAGGAACACTAACCTGTATGACTATATGAAGAGTTCACTTTGTTGTTATGCTGGTAATCCAGTATTTGAATGCAGACACAGTAAAGGCAGTTCTCATCTGTGTGCTCCTGTAGCCCTGTATCCTCTGTATTTTCTAAAAACTGAGAGGCGTCTGAACGGCTGGTATTCATTATTTCTGTGAGACTGATCTGCTGTCGGAGCGTCTGAAAAGGACTTTTGACAACATCACTTGTACCTGATGGAAGACCTGTATATAAGCAATTAGACATCAGAAAAAAACCCCCACACAACAAAGAGTTAATAAAATATTATTTGAATTAAATTTCCCCTTTTAAGCTTTTTAAGGCTGAGAGGGGGGTGTGTGTGTGAAGATCTAGAAACTTTTTTTTAATGGTTAAGCTCCAAAGATTTGTTGGCATTCGGGAAATAAACATCACATTTTAGCCCTGTCTTATCATATATAACGAAACATTGCAACGGACAGAATACAACCTCTAAACAAACATACTGTTAAGAAGATATGTGGTAAATCCTGACATATCAACATTAGTAATACCCATGGAACATTAATATGTTACGAATTTTCATAGTATCAAACAAGATTAGTACAACAATATACCAGATGTATAAACAACATATGCACCAATGAAACCAGAAACATAATTTAAACCCCTGTAACTTAGTGCCTGTAATAGGATGAAACTAGACTCAACAATGCAGAAACAAGCCAAAGACAATGTAGTGACATGCCCTTCCCTGGGTGGAAATTACCAACAAATACAATCTTAAACAGGCGCTACTTTACACTGAAACAGTAAACTACAAAACCACACTTTCGGGAAAGTCATCTTTATATATTACATTAACAACACAAAAGAAAAAGAAATATCAGTAAGATGTGTCTTTTAGGATGTTCAAAGTGCTTGCAATAAAATTCCAGTTAATTAAGAAGCAAGACAATAGTTATCCTATACTACTTTAGGACCAGTACTGATGTTTCTTTTTCAGTTGTCCTACTGAAAAGATACATATTGATGCCCTACAGATTTTTGACAACTCTGGAGTAAAAAAACAAAAGTGCATTCCAGAACAAGCCAGGCATTACTGAGCACTTGCAATTTTCTTGTACCATGTTCCATCACCTCCACTGATCAAATGTCACAGAAACATCACAGAGAGACAAAATTTACTTTCTGAAATACGCATCTAACACTGTTATTGGCTCCTATAAATTCACGTGTAATCAAAGGGGAGTCAAAATATAACAGTTCAATATATATATGGCATACATATTTTATCTTAGCTTAAATTGTTACTTTCTTTAATGCAGTATCACTACCAGTTTTCAATTAACATTAGCTCATATTATAATCAAAGATATGTAGACTTTCCTTCTTAGTTTATTAGAGCTGGATCAAGCTTTGAAGCAACACCACATTGTCTTGAACTACATAAACCAGGGAATTAATAGCCTGCTATCCTGAATCCAGAAAACAGCTCTCAAAAATTAACAGCTAAAAATAACCTTTTCTGTAAAGAAAAATCAACAAATAAACCCCAACACTTCACCCCACCCAATGTACAAACAAACAACAGAAAGGTACAGAAGAGGAACAAAACTAATACCTTCTGCATCAGGTGCAAAGACCCTAGCTCCAGAGTCATCAAATGGGGGTGTAGTTTTCTTCTGGAAATATGGAATTTCCTTTACCTAGAATATTCAAATGAAAGTTAAAATAAGCACAGGTGGAAATAACATGTTGTCAATTTTTTACTTCAGGAAAAAGATCCAATTGGAGGAAGAAATTAAGAATGGGCTCCTAAGTAGTAAGGAAAAGCCAATGAGAAAAACATACATTTGTGAATGAACATTTATTAAGCAAGGCTTATGAACAGTCAGTAAATAGTAAAACATAGTGGTGACAGGCTGTAAGGAAACCAGTGACCCAGAAGTGGCTATTAATGATCTGTCCACAACCACTCTACAACACTGGAGAGCTCGGGAACGTAGAGCAAAACCACCCAGGACATCTAAATTGTTGCCTGTAAGATGTTATCTACAAAAACAGTTGAGAGAAAAGAAGTGATGCAACATAAATATGCCATAAAGACTGTGGAGGAGAGAGAAATGAAGTAGTCTTTTCATAAAGGGGAAATAGAAGCAGGTATGATGGAAAATCTTGCATTTGCTCTATCTTTAGTAAGAAATTTAGGTTTGAAAGGCAAAGACTAAGTAAACTAAAGATAAGGAAGCCACTGATTTACCTTTGACATAGACCATATCCTGGTTTTGATAATTAGGTAACAGAATATTAAACATTGTGATGCATCAGTTTGTTAGATGGGAATGTGTTTTAACTAAGTAGAGAGAGGAAGACAATTGATACTTAAGATAAACTGTTTTAATTTAAAGAAATATACCTGTAAGGTTAAGTAAAGACAATATATTTTAATGCTATGATGATAAATATACAAATAAAGTAATATTAAATCAAGATCATGGTAGCAGAAAGTTTACTGTGGGATTATGCACATAATTTATGGTTGACCAATGAACATATGGTTGGCTAAAGAGATATTAACAAATGCCCACAGACTATGCTAATTTTAGTATAAAAGCTAGCTGACAACTAAAAATCTTATGACAGCTTATTTATGCTACAACTGTTGAACACACTTCTAACCTAGTGTGTCATTATTTGCCTAATAATACAAAACAGACTAGCACTTTTCTGTAAAAAGGGTTAGAAAAGTAACTCTTGTTCTCCAAAATGCATTCCTTGAAAGTACTACATCCAGTTTTCCTCATTTCTGTAGATCTAATCTATTCTGATGATAATGCAACAGTTAACTACCTTCCAGTATGAAAATGCAAATTAATCTGTTATCACATACATACCTGGAATATTTCATTGATATTCACTGGGAGAGCAAGGCCAAGGTAATCATCAGAGCTACCATACGTAGCATTAGAAACCATGGAGCGAACAGAGGAGGAACGCTGAAGTGTGGTTTGGTTAATAGGACTTAATAAATCTTCTTTATCTAAAGAGGCATAACTTAAAGCTTTCATGAACCTGTAACATTGAAATAATAAATCACAACCTTGGTAAATGTCTCATTCTGGCACATTACAAATAAGGAGGACTGCTGACACAAAGACTATCCTCATCTTCCCACTGTAAAACCCAGAGCTTGTTACAATATCAAATTACAGCTATAGGCTCACTGCCTTTGTTCTGTCTCATGTTGTATTGCATGGATTGGTAGTACCTCGGGTAAAAATTTGTGATTTTTTTTGTTTGTTTGTTTAAAGTCCTGGGACAGGGACTTGAAAGATAGCAGGATGGAACTTCTGCTTAAGGGGTTGCCAACCCTGTAAAAACACAAATTGTCTCCAACTTACCAGGCTTTGAAGATTTACAGCCCAGACACAGTCAATAAAGATTTAGGCTTTTAAACTGTTAGCACAGAGCTTGAGCCTGCTGAGTACCAGAGATGAGAGCAAAGAACATTTTTTTTCCTGTATTCTAAAGAAGCCACCCACTAGGTCACCCAAGCACGGAAGAAGAATTTGCTCAACATGAACAAAGAATAAACTTGAACCTGAGCAGTGAGCAGAGCTGACTGTGACAAGCAGCCTGAGGAACAAAGAAAGAAATAGGTTGGGAAAGGAGACAGGAGAGAGGAGGCTGGAGAACAAGTCCTCAGTGCTGATAAAAGTCCTGATAATGGAAATCTCTCTTTTGGCCATCTGTCATTTTACTTCTCATTGAAGATAAAATGCTTTCTGCTAATCAACCTAAACAGGTGGTCTATGCAGTGGATTAAAGCTTCCTAGTAAAAAGAGATGCTCCTTAGGAACAGTAAATTCATATTATATTAATGCAAATTATTTTAAATTGGAAGGTAAATACAGTGAACGTTTTATTTCTTGAGCTGGACTTTTTGCCTTAGAAATAATTTTCTATCATTTTTTTTTTTTTTGTTTAGATGGGCAATTAAAATGTCTTCTCATCCATAGCAGCTTAACAGATTTATACCAAGATAAAAATAAATTATTATGGTTTTACTATGTGTTGTTCAAGACATTATTATGCGATGGGAATGTGCAGAACGCAGATTATAGGACATCAACAGTTTTCTTGCTACTAATTCTGACCAATGCTAATTAAGGTAGCAGTGGACTTGCAATAAAACTCAAGCCATACTTCAAAACCCAAAGTTACCAATTGCATTAGTTATTTCATAATAAAGTATTCTATAATTACTCTCAATATAAAGATATATGTATTAATCCTAAACATTTGTCCCTGCTTCTGTTGGAAAAGCTAACACATATATCATCAGTAGTGATAAACACTGATAAGTTTTCATGAAATCATGTATGCAGGTGGATGGGGCAAGAGCCACGATCAGGATATGAGACATGCACCTTAACGTTTTTGGTTGGTCTTTAAAGACAGAGGTGGAAAATTTATCCTCATAAAATAATTTGTGCAAAGAAATAAGCCTTTCAAACTTTTGAACGCATGGAAGAACTAGAAACATCACTGAAGTCAATTTACAGCTGCTACTTGCTATGAATACCTGAATTTGTGAATGAAGCATGAATCAAAGAAAATTTCTGCAGACTGACAGAAGAATAGCCTTAGAAGACAAAAAAGGACAGAATATTTCTTTCCAATTTATTATTAAACAGCAGTTAAAGACAATATTTAGCTGGAAGTAGTAACATACTCTGAAATTAAAAGGACCACAATTATGCAGTGGAGATACTGAGCTATAACCAATAAGAAAAAACCCCATATACTAGTTAAATCACAGTCTTTCCAATCAATTATATCAGTAACCAAGACAATCTGACAATCTTTTGTAATATGTACATCTGTAATTTTTTTAACCTTCTCAGATATGAGCACTCTGGTCATTTCAGTTAAACATTAAAACAGGTCAGCTCAAATCCTTGCACCTAACCACTGATATGAGAGATCATGAACAACTAAGCACCATGAATACCGTTAGTATTACACTGCATGCTGAGTCTCAGGGTGAAAGTCCACTGCAGGGAGGCTGCTTTACATATCAAGGGCATGACTGCAAGGAACCGTACAGCATGACTACAGCCAGAACAGAATCTACTGCTACTGAAATGACACTGACTTGTTCCTGCATTAGCACAGGAAGCCAGTGACAAAGCAAGGAACAGCACTTCTGATTTCCAGGATGGTGCAGCTTAACTACCGAATCATCCTTAATTTAATTGGCACACACAGTCTAGTTCCAACTTAAAAGAACAAAGGGAACAAAACTTATCTTTTATGGCATCTTTGCAGAATCATGTGAAAATATAAATAAAATTAATGTTGCTCTTAACCAGAAAGGAAACTAGTAGTAATAAACAGGCACTACAGACATTCAACTTGGTATGTGGATTGAAATTCAGGGACCAGCATTTGCTCTTCTGTGCAGTAAGGAAGACTAATGTGCTGGTAAATTCCCCCCTTTCTCTCATGTGAGACAGGATATTCAGGTAAATACAGAGATAGAAAGTGTCTTTTCCCTTTCAATAATTATCTGAAAATCCAATCCACTAGCTAAAAGCTGATTTGAAAGGAAAAGTTTGGGAAGTAGAAGAGCTTTTAAGAGAAAAGTTGTTAAGCACTGACTGTAGCTGCTGGAACAGTGTCAATGTCACAAGCTACAGATATATAACTAATTAGTCTTCAGAAGAGCTAATATTACTCAAAAATAAAGAGGTGACACTGCAATCTAAAAATTAACCCTATGAGTAAAATCTTTGCTCTGTTGTAGCTAAGAAGCCAAACTCACATTCATATCAGTGGTACCAGTTTCTCATCACTGGCCTCAGTGCCACAGGGAACAGCAATATAGCATACTGGCAGGAGTCCCTGTCCTAAAACCTCACCAAATGACATTGAAAAAATTCTCATCTGAAATACAGCTCTGACTGCACGAGCAATTTTGTGTGATTGTAACTTCAGCAATGTTAGCAGTACAGTTGCATTTAAATATTAAAAAAAAGTTAAACAGGAAACAAATGTGATAGAAGGAAACATACTCCCCTTTGTCACTAACAGCATTAAAGGGACTGAGGACAGCTATGAAAGCTGGGCTTCTCTGACAGCACTTAGAAAATTCAGACTTCTCATTAGCCTATTCTCCTCCTAATATTGGTACTGCTTTCAGCAAAGTTATGAATCGTCCTGCAACAACTGTCACTTTTAGATGAAGATGGAAAAAAATATTAGAAAGATACTTTTCTTATTTAATTGCTCTTACATCTTTGAAGCAAGAAACAAGCACATAATAATCCCTTACCGGCTTGGGGTCAGCCGAGAATCCAGGCTGCCAGACTTCATGGTAATAGTGTCAGTAAACAGCACATCCTTTGCTGGAGATGCTAGGGCTTCTGAGTGAGACAGTGAAGGATGCATTCTCTGCTGTTGTAAGCGTTTTAGTGTAGCATAGCCAAAGGCATCTCGGGAACTTGCATAGCTAAAGTTATAGTCAGCAAGATTTTTTATTGTAGCAAAAGAAGGAGCCTTAAGAGACTGGGCTCTTCGGGGAAGCGTATGAGAAGTCCCTGGGAGTACCAGGGATACAGAGCTGGATTTTGAGAGAGTCAGGTGGTTAGACTGTGGTGTTGAACAGTGACTTGGTTTAACTGTTTTTGTGCTTACCACAGTACTCAAACTTCCACAGTCAGTATCTATGTTTGTAGTGTCCACACCTACAGTCTCCCTTGAAGGGCTAGAGCTCATTGAGCTTATGCCACTTGTTGTAGTATCTGTATTAAAACTTAGGCTACGACTCTTGAAATGTGTTTGTGTAGTACCATCTCCTATTAGCCTTTCTCTGCTTGTGTTTTCCTGATGAATTTCATTTCCAAGACCTTTTGGCAGCTTTAGGTCATGTTCTCCAATACTTGGAGTACAATCAGTATCTTCCATGTGCTTACTTCCAACAAAAGAAGTTTCTAATCGTAAAGCCTGGATTTTAGGAACTCTGAAAACAGGGTTTAATTCTTCCTCAGCAAGAAAGTCTATGCTACTGGAAGTTTCTGTTGCAGTACGATTTCGCCTCAGGCCTGATTTACTGTCCGATGTCAGCTTTCCTCCTTTTGGATCACTGCTACTTTTATGTTTTTTATTAGGTAGAGTAAGAGAGCTTAGAATACGGTTTTTCACAAGTCTGCTAGAAGAAAAAAAAGGAAAGGGACTACGGTCTTTGTCCTTTGAAGGTCCAGGTCTGTCATAAAATATTTGTTCTGCATCTTCAGTAATATCTAGGAAAAATGTACTAGTGGAAGTACTACCAAAACGGTCATCCTCCATGATGAACATACCTGAAATTATATGAAAATTTGTCACTGAAAATGGATGTTTCTTCAAAGTGTATAAACTATGTTGTGAAAAAGTAAGCAATTCTATAAAAGCTAAAGTGGGAGACACTGTGTTTTACCACAATTTGAATTCAACATTTTTTCTGCAGAACTTAGTACTGTAAATTATCTTCAGGTGTACTTGAGCTGAAGAAAAGCCACACTATCTTATTTCAGTGCAAATATTCAGCTACTAGGATTACAACTGATGCGTTCCTTTAACGATATCTAAATATGCTATATTTCTGGATTTAAATTTCAAATATCAATAGCAAAATTAAAATGTATTAAATACACAAAATATACAAGAATTTAAATACAGCAATACTATATATATGTGTGTGTATACACAGAATATATATTCAAAATATTCCTTTATTCCTTTGAGGACAAACAAGTAAATGTATCTTTATACCTAAAGCATGGAGATTTCTGAAGGGTATTATAGCAAGCTGCCATAACTTGACATAAAAACCTAGTAACTTACCCTAATGTTAAAATTTATTTCTACACCAAATGTAAATTTAAGACACTGTTCTCTTC
This sequence comes from Falco cherrug, assembly GCF_023634085.1. NCBI lineage: Eukaryota > Metazoa > Chordata > Aves > Falconiformes > Falconidae > Falco > Falco cherrug. The sequence continues at coordinate 9,843,289 of NW_026599288.1, read as the reverse complement.
CCTCTCACTTGATTACATCTCTCTGAATGCATATAACTGTCCCCTGGCTTGTACTCTTCTTTCTTGCAATACCACCTTTAAACCATTTCCCTGAACCTCATCCTGCCAAAAAATCAGTAAGAACACCAAAATGCATTTTTGTGGTGGTTTTTTTTGTTGTTGTTTGGTTGGGGTTTTTTTGTGTTGTTGTTGTTACTTACTTGAAGGCATAGATTCACTTTCACTGTTATGCCTAGAACTGGTGGACTCAGAGTTCAAGCTAAGAGTACTGGGTATAGAAGAAAGTTCATTGCAGAGCTGCTCCATGTCATCAGGGACCACTGGCCAAGGCTGTCTACGACTGTGTCTGACTGCATCCCAGTTATGATGCTTCAAAATGTCACATCCTTGTTTAGTTTTGGCTATTAGACCAAGCACGTAGACACAGGTTCTGTATTTAATGTATATATAGAAAAAAAGCAACAATAATAGCATCAAATTTAGCTAAACTTATTTCTCTCCTGAAAGGAAACAGTTTCAAAACAATTCAGCAGAAACTTCACAAAATTGCTAAATAGCTTTTTGTTCCTGATTTTTATTTGCAAAACAATGGAAGCTTAAGAAATACACTAAAATACCTGAGAACAATACACTAATAAAAAATAAAAAATAATTATTATGAGTGCCAAATACATAAAGTAGAAAAGTACCTTTTTTTTTTAAAGGACAAACATTAATGCAGTAGCAGTATTAGGCAAAAGATCATCTATTTGAATAAAAATTATAATTAATAAATAGATTCCAACAGAGATATAAGTAGCAAATATTTAATTATTTTTTTAAAAAAGGAAAAAAGTAGTATGCATCTTTTTTCATAAGTTTCATTTGCTTACTGCATGTTCTTTTAGACTTCCTATACAATTCTGAGATTGTATAGGACTGGGATTGTTCAATGATCTTTAAAAATTTATTTTCAAGTAAGTAGCAAAACTATATTCACATAAATTAGGTAAGGCTATTTGAAAACCTACTGGAACTACCATCTGTAAATTTTATGTATAAAACAGATACACATACCCTCTAATGGAGAGAACCTCACAATGTTGCGCAAGTGCCATTATATCAGGAATTACATTCTCCTCTTGAAGCAAGTTAAGACCCCAATTTGATGATCCGATATTGCCCTGGAATAAGACAGTTTGTCAAATAAGTTTTGATTTTGATGTTGATGTGATCTGCAGCACTATCAGTGTAAAGCTTTTGACATCTTTGTTTGGTGGGTGGTACAGTTTCAAGCCATATCTCCTCAAAGCAATTAGAGATTTGAGCACCCTTTTGGGCATTTCCTAGTCATGCAAATCCAAAAAAGGACTCAGGACACCATGTATAATACCTAAAACTGGTCACAGTTTACTACATATTCCTCATTTTACCAATTCTAGTACACTTAGCAGTATGATCTTGAATTACTCATTTTACATTCTTCTTAAACAGGTATTTTATTACATACCTACAATATCTTCCAGTAATAGTCACCTTGGATAAATGTTCCAAAATAAACTTTGGGGAAGACAAGAAAGAGGTAGATAAACAGTTGAGGTGGCAAAGCGACTTTAGAAGTGTAGCTTGTATAGGCACAGACACTAGGTTTTCCTCATATTATCCCAAGTATCAGGGATGTCATGACCATATATATTCACACGCATCAACAGTGGCAGCCAATTTTCTTCCAGAAAAACTGAATTTTGGAACACCACAATAAATATATTAAAAGTAGAAAAATAGATCACAGCAAGTGGCAACTACTGGTTCCATAGTAATACTGTTTCTATACGTGGCAGTCTGTTATTTTTATTTGGTTTAAAACAAAAAAAACCTCAAAAAAACCAACAACATCCCCTGCCTGCCTGCCCCTCCCAAAAAAACCCAAACCAACAAACCCACAAACAAAACCCCAAAAAGAAAGACAAACTGACTATTAAAAGACTCAGAACAAAACAGGTGCAGTGAACAATTTTCATCTGAAAGTCCAGTTAAAGTACTTTCCACTAATCTGGAAAATCACACACATTTTATGACAAAACCCCCAAAGAATGATTTTAAGGGATTTTGCTTAGTTATTTCAGAATCAAGTGACATAACAGAACTCAAACAGCTGCAAAAAGATTGTAAATCTATTACTAACCAAGGCCCAAAGGGCTGCTTTCAGCTGCTTAATACCTTCCCATTTATCCAGAACTGGGGAATGAACAGTGTAACTTAGATCTGTAACAATATTCTGAAAGAGAAAAACAGAAGAAAAAAAAATACTCAGTTGAAAATTAAAAGGAGACCTCAGTAAAACAAGTTCTCTTGCAGTTTTAATAAAAATAAAGTGCTAATTTAAAGTATGTACCCTAAAATAAAATAGTGGTAGTTCTAGCATAATAACCGTAAATTAACAGCGATAGTAATGCAGGTAGAAAATTTTAACGTTAACATCAGGTTAATTCAGATTTCATAAAGAGAAAAGATTAATCAGATTAACACTCTACAACATATAAGCTTTCTCTTGAACTTTTTAACTATTATATAGAATTCATTACATCATCTTGCAAACTCACATTAAAAGTAAATTTATTTAAGCTACTATGAATTGGCTTAGGGTTTGTTTTCTTAGCTCTTCAGGATATTAGAAAGATTTTATTCCCTCATCTCCATGTTTTTGTATGCATAAAAGGATAGGTACAGTTTTACTTGTCAATATACAAAATTCACTCACACACAGACTGAAACATTATTTCTGTTGATGAGTTGATTTCCATTCTAAGCTTTGGTAGCCATTTTAAGAAAAACGTTGCAAGGTATTTCTCTGATATTTGTGCTCAGGAAGGAATTTTACATGAGATGGCAAAAACTGTCTTCACAACTTTTTGGCCCCATGTAACTTGAGACTTTCATAAACTACCTATTTTGCAAAGACTGTTTAAATTCCATCTCTTTTAAAACATATTTTAAAAGGATTATAATACTCTTTAAAAATTGTTCAAGTTATAAGTAGTTATTATTATCCTTACCTGAGACTCCAATAAATAGCAGCCTGTTTTATGGTGCACCAGTTGGCCATAAAGGTGAACTGGCAGGTAGACATGTGGTCGTTGTAATCTGGTAGAAAGAGAAATCATGTTTTCTCAGCAATTCTGAAATTTTCTTTTAAAATACACTGCAGTGTAATGCAATGAGTTACTGTTGAGTTTTTTTCAGATGAAGAGGATTCTTTTGGAGAGTTTACCTTTGGTTGCTCCGACGAACATAGTTATCACCATCAACAGGTTTGCGATAAGTTGTAAGTGCTTCATTAAGTTGTTCTTCAATCAATTCAACATACTTTAAATTATATTCCTAAAAGATGACAAAGGTTGACAAAATACACTGAGGTGGTACAATTCAAATGGTCCTTAAGGAAGGCTGAATTTCTTTATGATTTGAAGGTGAGGCTCATCAAAATTACTGTACTTCATACATACAATGAGTTTGCAGAGAGTTGACAACTGATTCCATAATTATTTCAGTGAATTTATTAAAAAAGGAAGGAAAGAAGGAAGTATTCCACATGTGACTAACCCAAATAATCTCAACAGATCACCATGCATTTCAGTATTCCTAGAGAAGTGACAGCTTGTAAGTTATTAAAAAAAATGCTGAAAAGCCTACGGGAATGAAACCAAGCATTTGTAATGGATTATAAAAACAAAATAATGTATGAAGAGTTTTATTCTAGTCATGACAATGAAGTCTTTTTCTTAATGGGTCATGTGTTCCTATTTACTTCCTAACAGCATAAGCTCTTCATGAGATCTAGATTTAACTTTAATTAGCGACAACAAAGACCAATTGTTCTCAGGGTACCCAACCCCCTAAGCTGGAACACAGGGATGGGGAGCAGAATGAAGCCCCCATAATCCAAGGGGAAATGGATAGCGACCTGCTGCTCCACTTAGACACACACAAGTCTATGGGGCTGGATGGGATCCACCCAAGGGTACTGAGGGAGCTGGCAGAGGAGCTCACCAAGCCACTTTCAGTCATTTATCAGCTGTCCTGGCAAACTGGGGAGGGCCCAGTTGACTGGAGATTAGCAAATGTGATGCCCATCTACAAGAAGGGCAGGAAGAAGAATCCAGGGAACTACATACAGGCCTGTCAGTCTGACCTCAGTGCTGGGGAAGGTTATGGAACAGATCATCCTGAGTGCCATCACATGGCATGTGCAGGAACACCAGGTGATCAGGCTCAGCCAGCATGGGCTTATGAAAGGCAGGTCCAGCTTGATAAACCTGATCTCCTTCCATGGCAAGGTGACCCACTTAGTGGATGAGGGAAAGGCTGTGGATGTTGTTTACCTGGACTTTAGTAAAACCTTTGACACTATTTCCCACAGCATCCAGTTGGCGGCCAGTCACAAGTGGTGTTCCCCAGAGCTCAGTATTGGGGACAGTTCTGTTTACCATCTTTATCAACGATCTGGATGAGAGGACTGAGTGCACCCTCAGGAAGTTTGCAGACACCAAGTTGGGGGGAGAGTGTTGATCTGCTTGAGGGAAGGAAAGGTCTACAGAGGGATCCGGACAGGCTGGACCAATGAGCTGAGGCCAATTGTATGAGGTTCAACAAGAAGTGCTGGATCCTGCACTTGGGTCACAACAACTCCATGCAATGCTAGAGACTTGGGGAAGAGTGGCTGGAAAGCTGTCTGGCAGAAAAGGACCTGGGCGTGTTGGTCAAGAGTCAGCTTAACATGACCCAGCAGTGTGCCCAGGCAGCCAAGAAGGCCAATAGCATCCTGGCTTGTATCAGAAACAGTGTGGCCAGCAGGACAAAGTAAATGATTGTCCCCCTATACTCACCACTGGTGAGGCCACACCTAGAATACTGTGCTCACTTTTGGGTCCCTCACTTCAAGAGATGTAAAGGTGCTGAGGAATGTCCAGAGAAGGACAATGAGGCTGATGAAGGGTGTAGAGAACAAGTCTTATGAGGAGCAGCTGAGGGAACTGGTGTTGTTTAGTCTGGAGAAAAGGAGGCTGAGGGGAGACCTTCTCACTCTCTACATCTACCTGAAAGGAGGTTGTAAATAGGTGGGTGTTGGTCTTGGTCTCTTCTCCCAAGCAGTAAGTGATACTGCTGTATGCCCTCCTTGCTGCCCTAAAGATCTTGAACTGCACCATTTCATGCTTAAGGGCAGCCTTGGCTGCAGGGACCATGAAATGGTGGAGTTCAAGATCCTTAGAGCAGCAAGGAGGGCATACAGCAAGATCACTACCGTGGAATTCAGGAGAGCTGACTTTGGCCTCTTCAGGGATCTGCTTGGTAGAGCACCATGGGATAGAGCCCTGCAGGGAAGAGGCGCCCAAGAAAGTTCGTTAATATGCAAGGATCACCTCCTCCAAGCTCAGGAGCGATGCCTCCCAACAAAGAGGAAGTCAGGCAAAAACACCAGGAGGCCTGCATGGATGAACAGGACAAACTCAAACACAAAAAGGAAGCCTACAGGGGGTGGAAGTAAGGACAGGTCGCCTGGGAGGAATACAGAGAAAGTGTCCAAGCAGCCATGGATCAGGTTAGGAAAGCTGAAGCCCTGATAGAATTAAATCTGGCCAGGGACATCAAGGGCAACAAGAAAAGCTTCTATAGGTATGTCAGCGATAAAAGGAAGACTAGGGAAAATGTGGGCCCTCTCTGGAAGGAAACGGGGGACCCTGGTTACCCAGGACATGGAGAAGGCTGAGGTACTCAATGACTTTTTTGCCTCAGTCTTCACCTGCAAGTACTCCAACCACACCGCCCAAGTCACAGAAGGCAAAGGCGGGGGACTGGGAGAATGAAGAACCACCCGCTATAGGAGAAGATCAGGTTTGAGACCATCTAAGGAACCTGAAAGTGCACAAGTCCATGGGACCTGATGAGATGCATCCACGGGTCCTGAGGGAACTGGCGGATGAAGTGACTAAGTCACTCTCCATCATATTTGAGAGGTCCTTGCAGTCCGGTGAAGTTCCCAGTGACTAAAAAAGGGGAGACGTAACCCTCATTTTTAAAAAGGGGAATAAGGAAGACCTGGGAAACTACAGGCTGGTCAGTCTCACCTCGGTGCCCAGCAAGATCATGGAGCAGATCCTCCTGGAAACTATGCTAAGGCACATGGAAAATAAGGAGGTGATTGGTGACCGCCAACATGGCTTAACTAAGGGCAAATCATGCTTGACAAATTTGTTGGCCTTCTATGACGGGGTTACAGCACGGACGGATGAGGGAAGAGTGACCGATGTCATCTACCTGGACTTGTGCAAAGCATTTGACACTGTCCCGCACGACATCCTTGTCTCTAAAATGGAGAGACATGGATTTGACAGGTGGACCACTCGGTGGATAAGGAATTGGCTGGATGGTTGCACTCAAAGAGTTGTGGTCAGCAACTTAAAGTCAAAGTGGAGATCGGTGACAAGTGGTGTTCTTCAGGGGTCTGTACTGGGACCAGTGCTGTTCAAAATCTTTGTCAGGGACATGGACAGTGGGATCGAGCGCACCCTAAGCAAGTTTGCCAATGACACCAAGCTGAGTGATGCAGTCGACATGCTGGAGGAAAGGGATGCTGTCGTCCAGAGGGACCTTGACAGGCTAGAGAGGTGGGCATGTGCAAACTTCATGAGGTTCAACAAGGCCAAGTGCAAGGTCCTGCACCTGGGTTGGGGCAACCCCCAGTATCAGTACAGGCTGGGCAGAGAATAATGGATTGACGGCAGCCCTGAGAAGAAGGACTTGGGGGTGCTGGTGGATGAGAACCTCAACATGGGCTCGCAATGTGTGCTTGCAGCCCAGAAAGCCAACCGAATCCTGGGCTGCATCAAAAGAAGTGTGACCAGCAGGTTGAGAGGTTGAGAGGTTGAGAATCACCTCTCTGCTTTGCTCTTGTAATACCCCAACCTGGAGCATTGCATTCAGCTCTAGGGCCCCCAACATAAGAAGAACATGGACCTGTTGGAATGAGTCCAGAGGAGGGCCATGAAGCTGATCAGAGGGCTGGAGCACCTCTCCTATGATGACAAGCTGAGAGAGTTGGGCTTCTTCAGCCTGAAGAAGAGAAGGCTCTGGGGAGACCTTATAGCAGCCTTCCTGTACTTAAAGGGGGCCTACAGGAAAGGTGGGGAGGGACTCTTTATCAGGGAGTGTAGTGATAGGATGAATGGTAATAGTTTTAAACTGAAAGAGGGTAGATTTAGATTAGATATTAGGAAGAAATTCTTTACTGTGAGGGTGGTGATGCACTGGAACAGGTTGCCCAGAGAAGTTGTGGATGCCCCATCCCTGGAAGTGTTCAAGGCCAGGTTGAATGTGGCTTTGAGCAACCTGGTCTAGTGGAAGGTGTCCCTGTCCATGGCAGGGAGGTTGGAACTGGATGATCTTTAAGGTCCCTTCCAACCCAAACCATTCTATGATTCTATGTTTGTATGATTAGAGGAAACAGCCTCAAGTTGCCCCAGGGGAGGTTTAGATTGGATATTAGGAAAAATTTCTTCCCTGAAAGGGTTGTGAAGCATTGGAATAGTCTGCCTAGGGAAGTGGTTGAATCACCATCCCTGGAGGTATTTAAAAGACATGTAAATGTGGTGCTTAGGAACATGGTTTAGTGGTGGATTTGGTAGCGTTAGGTTAACAGTTGGACTTGATGATCTTAAAGGTCTTTTCCAACCTAAATGATTCTATAACCAGAGATGACAGGAATCTTGAAAAGCAGTATTCCTTTCCACACTTCTCTAGAGAAGACCTTACACAACAATCTACTTTGACAAGTCAGGAAGTCACGACTGCTGAAATATTTGCTGGAATATCTAAATTATATAAAAGGCCTGGGTAAATCAAAAGCACGCATGTACAGAGGAGCTATGGAACTTCTAGTCCCTGTCAACCATTTTCAGCAAAATCATAAGTCACTGAGGTAAAAAAATGTATTGGCATTAGCAATGCAGATATATGAATGTACACTATTTTTAATACTCCTTGACGTTCTAAACCTGCATATTCACACTCTTCCTCTTCCTACTTTCAAGCAAACACACATTTTATTCTTAGCATTACCTTTTGCCACTTTTCCATTTGTTTTGTTACATAACCTCTTTCATTTAGATAAGAAAACCCCTTTGGAATGGACAGAAATCTGTAAAGTAACATCAGACAGTAAGTACTCCACTTAAATTGCATTATTTGAATAAAAAAAACAACTTATTGTTTCCACAGTGCAAAGTCAAACAGCATATTCAACATTTACCTTAGGAGTAGAAGCAAACCTTTGTCTCCAAGGTGAGAAAGAGCTGGTTTCATTTGGATAAGGGCATGAAGATTGGCCTAAAAGAATTAAAAATGCATAAAGAATATCCAAGCACTATATAATTCTGAAAACTATAACAATTACAACAGTCTGCAAGCAATGAGGTAGCAAGTTTTTCATAAAAGTATCAAACAGCACTAACCTCATCCTAATATTATCCCCTTTACAAAAACTATAATTATCAAAATATCTGAATTAGTCTGAATTAATATTTAAAAGTAAGCATGATCCAGAAGTCTACATTTTCTTGTCATTAATACTGCAGTATTTTCAGTAAGGGGTCTATAAACTATTATGAAGTCCATCAGTGACAATCAAGAAAGAAAATAATCAGTAGCTTCTTGCATACTTTTATTTTGCTGTTGGGCAGAGGGTGGGAAACAGTTTACAGAGTAGCATACCAAAGAGAAGTTGAAAGGGGAAAGGATGCTCACCTTGTCTTCACATGCCTCATCTAGAATATCAAGTGCCTCAGAAGAAATAATTTTATTTTTATCATGTAACTGGGTCACCAGTAACTCAATCCCCCAGTTGCTGAAGAACTCTACATTTGCTCTCAGTAATACTCGTAAGTGTTTTGTTGCATACAACCTGCAGCTCTGCAAAAATAAGGAAAATACTTTTTTGAATGAAAGAAAAATAGCTAATGTAGTTAATGATTTATCACTTTTAAAAATACATTTCAATTACCATATTTTATAGCAAGTAACTGCATTGCACACCTTAATGCATCAAAACTACAGTCTACTTGAAAGCTATTTCTATCTTATCAAATGGGAAATTTGAGTCTGAGATCACAAGTAATCTGGTCACTGCAAATCTCCTTGGAAAGCCCTTATCAATTAGTCATTCGCTGTGATGGCATCACATAAATTCATCAGAATACTCAGTAGAAATACCTTGTAAATGACCAGTGCAATTGTATATACTATCATGTATGTAATGTTTTGAAAAAAACAAGAAAATCTTAGAATCTCTGGGGAATTTATTGTAATAAATTTTATTTCCCAAAAGTATCTGATCTTCAAAGCTTCTCAGAAAACCTTCCAAATATAAAAATGTTATTTTCTGTAATATGATAGTCTCCCAACACTTAGTTTACTACTATGAATTTCTCTAAGTGACAGCAGAAAGTACCACCTTGTCAGTTCCTTGCCAAATAAACAGCACAAACAGATTAACATAATTTTTATTAGAAAAATTACATGCAAAATAGAAGCAAACAGGCTTAATCTACAAGAATTTGCTCTGGAGTAAGCACAGAACAATCCTGAAAACGTATGCTTACCGGGAAAGGTGTTATCTTTACTTAGACAAGCATAGCTATAAAAGACAAAATCCTTCTTCAGGTCTTCAGTCCTTACACCTTTAAGGCTATGATAGCTATAATCAAGTACATTTTTTATATGTTAAATTATAAATTATCTGTGATGGGATGCATGTGAATATCTTTAACAGATAGGTGAATTGGTCCAGGTTGGACAGCACTACCTAGGTTAACAATATCTTCTGTTTTGTTGGTTTTTTTCCCCCTCCAGAAATACTTGGCAAGCAGGACTTGAAAGAAAATGGGAGTAGGAAATGTCAATGTGCACAGTTAATTTAAAAAATATTGTCTTGTTATTTCAATTTCAAGTATCATGTGCACATTTCTATTTATTCAATATACAGAGGCTTATTTTTTGGAAGGGAGGTGGGAATGATGTCACACAAGTACCAAGAATGACTGTGGCAACAGTGATTTGCAATTCTAATCTAGGCTGCACAACTGTTTTGAAATGGCTTGCATCCCATTTGTGGTATACCTTGTATATGGAATAGAGGACTAGCAGCATACCTATTAAAGATGAGAACAAGAGCTACTATGCTGAAATGATCACTTGATCTAGATGTTAAGTCTACAGAATAACACAATAACGTGAAACCAGAATTCAGTGTCATTGTAGTTCAAGTGTTAAAATCTGTCTATAAAAAAAAAATCGTTACTACTATAACTATACTGAATGGGATACAGAGAACAAAAGATAATAATCTTCACTTCCTGAAATACTTCCTGAACATAAATTAATCTATCCAGATAGCTAGTGCAGAAATAGCACAATTTATTTTCTGCTTGGGGAAGGAAAAGATGAAGCAAAATCCTGGAATGTTTTTACTTTTGATGGGAAACAAAAGGAAAACCAGTGTAAAGGATATCTGAGGAAACAGGCATTCCCCTCTTTCCCCCAAGCATGAACTACATAAAAAACATAGATAAAGCCCTGTACTATATCTGTCAGAAGATTCTTACTTTTAATAGTAAAGGTCTTTGTGACCCACAGAAGTGATGACACAAGTCAGAGGTCACTATGCTCAGATGATTACATAAAGCTCAGCATAGATGCCAGTAGATATAGGATAAATCTACCTCTTGGTCACTCATGAAGAAAAAAGGTCATGAACTGCAGCACTTGAGGAAGCACTGGCTACTCTGCTATTTCTACCATGAGCTGGCAGAAAGGCAACTGAGGCAGTATTAATTTGCTTCAGCATGAATGACCAAAGCACATCTGGAAGTAGGTTAAGATGTTCTTCTGATTCGCTGATCTGTAAAGATATTGCTCTGTAAATGTTTCTGTTGTATATAGTCACCCCAAAAAAGCTACTCTCCCCTTCTAACACTAAACTGACTACAGAAATGACTTTTCCTTCTTCTGAGACACGCATTTGCAATGGCTAACAAACCTGCTTCACATCTTTGGGTAACTGCAAAAGGTGTATGAGGCTATAACCTCAGTTAGCTCATGAAATAGAGCATCTTTAGCTCTTAAATAAAGATACTAAAAGTAAGATATTTCATTTAAAAACTTCTCAGGGAATTAAAATTTCTGTAGGGAAGAAGCCTTACTGGAGATGGTCTTTCTCCCTTACAGAACACATCTTTTTAGAAATTATGCCCAGTTCCATGCATTTTTATTGTTTTTAAACATAATTTAGAAGCCAGAGGTAGCATACAGAATCAAAAAAATCACAATTTGTCTTCTAGATTCTGAATCAATACAAACCGTTCCATAGGCATTTGCTTACTATATGGGGTCTACTCATCCTACCAGATCCTCATCAGAAGTCCTTGAAAAGGGAAGTTGGAAGGGCTTGCAAGTGCCTTCTTTGAATGGAACTGCATGTTCATTTTTAATCTTAGGATTCACTTGTCCAAGGTGACAGAATGACAGTTTTGGTAATATTAAAAAATATATACTCCCTGTGGGACAGAGTAGTTGAGTGGTATAAACTGCACCAAGTTTCAATATTTTCCTATTGTGCTTACTAAACACAAAGGAGTAAATCTTTGTTTGTTGTTGACCATGCTGCTGTTTCAGAATTCCAGATGGTAAACATCAGAAAATGGCAGATACCTTCCCCTAACATCTAAGCAGACATACTTCCAAATTATTCCTCATTCAGTGAAACTGCCCATGCAAGTATCTGTCAGTTCATTATTTCCATATTCTTTCTGGTATCTTATCCTCTCTGAATTGACTACTACTTCCACCTCACACAAATATTTTAGTTTCTGGAAGAGACTTGTAGTTTTGCCAATTACAGTAGCTCAAAAATACCACTTATACCATTAAGAATACAGTTAATATCAGAATAATCAAAACGTTTTATCCTTTGGATTAGCTCTTTATGCTTTGATCTTCTATTGGGAGCACAAACACCAGAAACAATAAATACAAGCATTTTGTCCAAGAGATGATACTGGCAATATTCTGTACACCAAGCATTACCAAAGGGTTCTTTGAAAGGTCAGCATTTTGCTTTTTTGTCAAGTAGTAGTTAATGACATTTTCTCCTCAAATTCTCAGCAGCTCATTTTCCACCATAAGAATTTATGCAGCTGGGCACATGTAAATCAGGAAAAGAATTTCTTAAGGAAGTAAATAAATTTTATCCAAGTATGAAATCATCAGTGGTTGATGCAAATGTAGATCCATTTCTGCTGGCTGAGACAGTCCATTCTATTTGTGCTTTTCTTCTTTTAGACCAAAAATACAAAATATTTTCTTATGAATTCCAAGCAGGTCAACTAATTTGGGAAACAAAACACTGAAGTGTTTTTATTTATCCCTAAGGATTCAATACACTATCACAAAGAAAGTCAGGCTCTATTTAAGAGGTTCAAACAGTAAATCTTCCTTCTCTTATAGTATCCTGATAGTAAAAGATTCATTTACATCTGTGATAAACAAGATTTAATTTTTTTATATTTCTTAAATGTGTTATACTTTTTGTTTTTAAGAAAACATTCAAGGGATTCTCATGGTACTGCAGGGTACAAAAATCAGGGTACAGTCTCATCCAGTACAACACTGAACAGGAGAATTTAAGTCACAACACATCTCAGCTGTGAGTTTTCCTAGAGATCACTATTGTTAGAGACCTGCTATACCTGACTGCACACCTAACTCTGGCATTAAGGACTACTGACCTATCAATGCACATATTTTATAAATTAAACTGAAACCTTTCTCATAAGTTGGTGTTAGGCAGTTGAGAAAATATATCCTAATAATTTCTATTCTTTTACATTTCAAGAGACTTCCAAAAATAGACAGTTATTTAATCTCTGCTGTTTCCCTAGACAACGTTGCTAGATCCATGCATCAATGTGAGACTGGGAAACAGAAACATTAGAACTCAGCAGTCATAGGCTACTAACATAGGCTAAGACCTTAAAACATCACGGATGTGAGTACCAGTGTTTCTAGCAAGAAAGATCTCCATCTTTAATTATTTAGGTTGGAGTTCCAAAATTTGAGTTCTTAAGTTTCTGAGTCTGTATAATGTCTCTTAGCTTTCTCCAATGGGTTTTACCTTGACATCTGTCAAGCTTTGGCATTAAATACTCATGGTAATACCAGTGCAGCCTATTAAAATTCAGATCATGATCTTCAATCCTTTTCACAATCCCAAACAGACCAGAACTGAAATGGATAAACCTGTAGGCTTGTCATGGCTTAAATCTGGCCAGCAACTAAGCACCACAAAGCACTCGCTCACTTTCCCTCCAGTGGGGTCGTGGGGGAGAGAAAATCAGAAGGGTAAAAGTGAGAAAACGTGTGGGTTGAGATAAAAACAGTTTAACAACTACAAAGAAATAAAAAAAAATGGAAAAAAAACACACAAAGAGAGAGGAAAATAAACCCCAAGAAAAACAAGTGATGCAAAAGAAACAATTGCTCACCACTAACCAACCAATGCCCAGCCAGTCCCCAAGCAGTGGCCCCCCATTTTATTGCTGAGCATGACATCATATGATATGGAATATCCCTTTGGTCACTTGGAATCAGATATCCCAGCTGTACCCCCTCCAAACTTCTTGTGCACCCCCAGCCTACTCGCTGGCAGGGCAGTGTGAGGAGCATAAAAGGCCTTGACTCTGTGTAAGCACTGCTCAGCAATAACTAAAACATCTCTGTGTTATAAACATTGTTTCCAGCACAAATCCAAAACAGCCCCATACAAGCTGCTATGAAGAAAATTAACTATCCCAGCCAAAACCAGTACAGGTCTCTACAAGCTTTCTTAATTTCTAAGGTGCTGGAGAGTGACATCTATCCTATTTGCAACTGAAGTACAAGAAGTATTTACTACCCATTGTTCATTAAGCTGAACTACAAATAGGTGGAAACTGTATTTTTAGTTATCATCACTAACAGCAGCAGAAGCTCTCTTTCTGGCTTTGTATACGCTTGGGACCGTATGTTCAGACACTATCTCCACCCCACTTCAAGCCAGTCTGCTTACAGCTAGTGATACCTGTATCAGAGTTGAATGTATTCTGGTTTGTTTCCTTTGTTTCCTCCTGGGAGGCGGTGGAGGGAGCCAGTACCCATTGACATGAAATCTCAATAGAAACAGCTAAATGAAATTCCACTGTCTAAACAGCTTTTAACCAGCAGTCATCTAACAGAAGCTTAGAAGTCTAATAAAGACACAGGCATATCATCACAACATGTGAATTTCTATTTCCTTGCTCAGACTAGGCATAAAACACCTTTGGAGAAAGGATATCAAAGTCATCACTTCTTTGAAAAATTACTTAAAAATCAGTCAGTAGGGAGTCTTACCCTCTTCTTTCAATGAGTCATTCCTTCAACCCTAACTATCTTTATTACTTTTAGACTCCTCTCTTTACCTATAAGAATTATCACATCTTTTAGTCTTGGAAATATCCTTGATTTCTTTCTTTCCCTCTCCTCTTCCTAAATAAGAGATATTTAAAGCTAGTGTCTACCTTATTCCCTCTTGTATCTACTTTAGAGCATACTCTGCCTTGTCCAAGTGAGAGGAATAGCTTTCCCTTAAGTACTGAAAGTTCTTTCCTAGTTAGATTTCAACTTAATAATTGTCATTTCCCTGACATTAATGTTTGTCTACTATGCTACACCTGATTTCTCTTTTCTTAAAGGTTCAAGAGCTTCCTTTCCTAAGTCTGCATGTTATTTCCACTCACCTTTAATTCAGAAGTGCAAATCTCAATGCCTACTTCTGAACCACCCCCTTGTTCCAGGAGCTATACCTTCTACTCAATTCCACCACAGTAATCTCAATCATTATGAAAATAGTATATATCACTGGAAGGTTAATCTGCTTATTCCTGCTAGAAATACACATTTCTGTTTGTGAAAACAGTGCCTTCACCATTGATTTAGGATGTCCACTGACCTAGACAATAATGTTATATTTGGTTTATATTAGATTTACACATTTAAAGACTTTAGCTCCCTTCATACATGAGAGAAACATCTGTTTGAATGACTTAATTTCTTGAGCACAAATACAATGAAGGCATGAAGTCCACAGCAAATTCAAAAGCTATATGAATAGGAGTTTCATTTCTCTAAACACAAACATAAAAACCTTTCTGCATATATATTATCTTAAAGTCACACACCTTGAATAACAACATAAACTTCTAGTGGCAAATAACAATGGAACGTAAGTTGAATCAAACTTACATCAGTAGCTGCTGTCAGGATTTTAGAAAGGATGACTCTTGCTAACCCATCTCTGCTGTAATCCAAACTAGAAACAGTCAATTTTAACAAGTGATCCTGGTTCTTCAAAGAACAAAGATTAAGGAGACTGGGGGGGGGGGGGGGGGGGGGGGGAGGGGAGGAAATAAAAATTAGTATTTGAATCCACTCAAACTCACTCACTCACTAATTTAAACTTGAATACTCTGAATTAGATTTTCAGTTCCATAAATGCAGAAGAAAACAAAGTAAGGTCTTACATGAAATGGACTGACTTTAAACTGTTACAGCTGTTAGAGTCAAAGGGAGACCAAATAATGCACTAAACTGCAAGGGAAAAAACCACACCAAACCAACACTTTTTTAAATTGCTATGTAACAGTCTTGTCAGTATACTTGGATGTTCATGAAGCTCTGTGAACAATTCCACATTATAAAACATTCTGTGTATACAGCTTGACATAAGGTTAGTCCTATTAACTGTATAGATTTTATTGTAAATGAAGTTTTCTATAGCCAGTAAAAAACTTGCATTCTAATAAGCAATGAAAACAACTTAAAAAAAACCCAGAGTACATCAAACCACCTGAATCTTCTCTTCAAATTTACTATATTTCAAATAAACTGGCCATTGGCCAAATTACTCCCAAAGGAAGGTAAATTTATTTGTACCCAAAGAAAATTTTGAACTGAAGTTTAGGTACAACATGCATCATCACATTTCACACACAGTATGATACCTACCAGTTTGTTGAGGTTTTGTTGTGGTTTTTTTTGTTTTGGTTTTTTTTGGTGGCTTGCTTTGTTTGTTTTTTTAAACATTTCAGTACAGTATCATCTTTCCTGATACTGATTTCTGTCAGATAGGTGTGGACAGGAAAAAGTAAGCTATTTTGTAACACAATCACGCATATCTGTTCAGTAAGACAGACTAAAAGGCCACTTAAAAAAACCACTCAAAACCTGCACAACTAAGGATCTTTACTTGAAAATAAATCAAAATAATTTTAAATTTTTCAGCTTTACAGACAGTGGTCCTCATGCACAGTTTACAAGTTTCATAACAGTTATACCCGTAAGTACAATTCAAACAGAATAAAGACACTCACCACTGAAACACATTACATTTTTCAAGCATTTTCACTCCATGAGGTTGACAAGAGAGAGTACCAAAAAACAGAAAGTAGTGCTGGCTAAGGGTATTTAGTAACCCATTATTTTGAAGACAATGTTCAGGTTTCGTTCCTGATGAAGAATTGAGCCAATTTACAATATCTTTAACCAATTCCTCCAGGTAACCTTGTCCATCCTAACAAAACAAAGAGTAATAGCATTTACTAGTAACAGAACTGGGCATCTCTTCTTTACCAAAATCCATCATTTAAAATTCCTTAAAATGTACAAACACAATACAGATACAAAATAGAAATGCTGTTTGGCAAACACAATTCAAACTAAAGAAAAAGGTTCAAGGCAAATAAAAGGAGTTTAGCTTGAAGACATCTTGGGACCAATTCTATTCTTTCCAAGAAAAGGATCATTCAATGACATTTAATTCTGGCCCAAGGCATAAAAGTCTTTAGCACACAAGAAGAAAGGAGGCAGACAAACAAAGGATATACATAGAAAAAAATCCAAACAAAAAACTCCCAACAGAAGCAAACAAAAAAACCCCCACAACCAAACCCTAAGTTGCATTTAATAAAGCTGTATTTAATGAAACTCGTACTTAAACACAGTTGTCTTCCCAGTGTCTTATCTGGACAATTCAAGATTTTAAGTTATATTTCTTAATTACGCTGATCATTTTAGGTTTAACACCCAAAGTCTACAGAAGTCTTTACTAAAATTAAGTTTTTTTCCTCTAAGTGGCGTACAGCAGCACTCCTCATTCTATCTCCAGTCTTGTAGCTGAAAATTTCTTACCTCTTCTGATTCAAGAAGAAATTCAGTAAACTGACAACCCACCACAGTGAGCTGCTTAGCCTTGGCATAGTCCAGATCCAGGTTGGCATACAGTTTACTGCTAGGCTTGTAAAAATATAGCAATCTTCTTACAAACCTATGGAAAATAAAAAAGAACTTGTTATATTTCAGTAAGATGAGGACAGTCTCACATTACAAAATGATACTGGTATAAAATATAATTTATCACTAAATTAGCTTATTGGCAATAAATGTTCAAAAGTTATTAAAAAAGAATAGCAAGTATCAGTAATGAGTCTATCCAGACACAATTTCAGAGATGCAGCTGTACGGTCTATGCCATGATGTAAAATAAGCAAAGGAACTCAAAATCTCTGTGCTCTTAGAAGCCATAGCTTCGTTCTCATTCTCATGCTTATTTATTCTGCTATAGTTTATCCTGTGGTGGGTTTCAAAGACCATACTATCTAGACTTACAAAGAGCTAAAGACGAGTCTGTCTTAATGTTTATGTGACATGACTTTTCCTTAGTTAAGAAAGAAATAGTTAACGCTACTGTAAAAAAAAAATGGCCTTTTTCTGGCAGAACATTTTTTTTCAGCAACAGTATTTTCATTCACCTCACAAACATTTCTGAAGCACAACACAGTGATCGCAAATGCAGACTCTCAGACTTTTTGAAACCATGGTGAGCAATATAGTTTGAATTTCACATTGCAGGAAAAAATTTCAGCAAAGAGCTTCCCCCATCAATTCTTAGTAAAAAAATAAACACATTTGTGCTTTAAAAGAATACAGAATGTTCTGTCTGAAAGTAGATATGTCAAGCATTAAGAAAGTTTAACTAAAGTACTGTCTTTAGTTAAAAAAATGAGAGTAAGCCACTATCCCAACTCCAAACACAGGACCAATTATAAAGGAAATCTGAGGGCTTCTTTAAATTTTGTCAAATGAAGTGTATTTTACTCTGGGTTATTAGCAATAAATATATTACATATATTTGCACACATTTATATGTGAGTGTATATATACATGTATACTTAAGTGTATATATATGTATGTATATATATGTACATGTGTATACACACACTGCATTAACTGTATCTCTATGAAATGATCTATTCTATATCAAAAATATCTTGAATTTCACTTTAACAGCCATAAGATCATCACAAACACACTAACAGTAAAAGAAAAAAAATCAACTTATGGAAGAACAAATAAATTTACATTTCAAAAACAAAGTGGATGAAAATTTTTTATGATCAGCAGTGAAACTAGAGAGATTTGGTGGTTAAATAGTTATAATTCAACAAGAACAACAGCAATTTAAAGCCATTAAAGCATCTAACCCACAATCCTGTAGAAAGGATCAACCAAATGAAAAGGTTTTAAAAAAAAATCAGAAAAAAACACAAATGTAAAATTAAATTATGACTATGATTACAATGGGACTACTACTTATGCTGGGAATATAAAAGTTGCCTGATTACTTTGTAGGAAAATGTAAAATTATGCAGCGTGAGCCTTTCAGGATATGTTTTTCCTTTAGGTTTTTCCTCAAATTCATGCAGAAGTAGCTTTCCATGCCTACAAATACAGAACTACTCTTCAAAGTAGTTTGTTTAATCAAATCAATTTCTGAAATTCATGTTAAAAGTGACATCCAAGAACTAATTAGGAACGCTATTACCACACATGCACAAAAGTAATAAAAATACCTTAATGCCAACAGACATAAAAAAGGAATCAGAGCTGTACTGACTGTCTTTTCAAATCACACATGCTTCCCTTGTCATTAATAGCAACTAAAAATAACTTCCTCTTGGGTTTTGATGAAAGCTATTAACTATATAGTGGTACAACTGTAGACCTATTCCATCAAAATTTGTCAAGTGCTGACATCAAACACTAATGTATGAAATGTTAAAGAGGTAATACTTTAACATTTAAAATGAAATAGGGCATTTGCAAAGCTAATATGATTCTTGTTTTAGGGAGTAAATATATAATGTATCTGTGCACAGAAAAGAAACCACTAAAGCTTAAAGACCTGTTTATTTAAAGCAAATATTGCAACCTAATTATCTGAATTTTTATTTCTGCTGCTTATCTATAGATTGTTTTATGTGTGACACATCAAAGAATGATTTATTGGAACATTAAACCCCAGTTTTTCCAAATTTTTTTCTTCAAAGGAAGTCTATGTAATTTTTACATACCTGTGCAATTGTTCATCTTTATAGTTCCTTAGATTTACATTTGGCCACTAGAAAAAACAGCAAATATAGCATTATATGAAACTTGTACATCAGTCCTTGATTAGTCACTAAAATTTACTAATTTCTATTACAGTTCTATTCACCTAATAATGTGTTATCTATAAAATAACCTCTTATTTTACTGAAAAGCCCACATTCTTGCTCCAACTGACTGCAACTCCCTTTCCCCATCCCCCCTGCACTGCCAGGAGAGGAGGTAGAAGAGTTATGAGTGAAGTTGAGCCTGGGAAGAAGTGGAGGGGTAGGGGGAAGGTGTTTTTAGTTTTGTCTTTGTTTCCCACTATCCTCCTCTGTTATTAATTGGCAATAAATTAAATTAATTTCCCCAAGTCGAGTATGTTTAGCCTGTGGCAGTAATTGGTAAGTGATCTCTCCAGCCTTAACTCAACCCATGAGCTTTCATTCATCTTTTTTCCACTTGTCCTACTGAGGAGGGGGAGTGATAGAGCAGCTTGATGGGCACCTGGTGATCAGCCAAGGTCAACCCATCACACCAGGACTAACAAGTCTCTAGGAATCACAGCTTCATCATACAGCCACTAAAGCCAGCAAGTCTAACCCAGGTGGCCAGGCATATAGCACTGCACTTAACCACGTTAAAATAAAATTCTTGATACTCAAGCAGACCTCTGTGTTAAATACTTTCTATGAAAATAGCAAACTATGACATGCTAACAAAAATAAACAATTTTTCTCAGTTTCTTCTCTGCAAATAGCAAACATTTTGATACACATAACAGGTAAATCAGGTGTTGTTGTTCTTGTTACTATTAATCTGACTTGGTTTAAAAATAATAATTTTTCTGTTATAGCTCACCTAAATATTGCTTATTAAAATGGTATTTAAACTCCTCTGTTGATACTTTGTAAGATGTTTTAAAAAGGATCACACAAAGCTATAATACTCTCTTCTGGAGCTATCTTTTCTTCATATTAAATTTTCCTCTGTTTTTACAGCCATCTGTTGACTCTATGGTTTTAGATTTATTTTTGTTGCTACTAGTATCTTGGAAGAGACAGAAAAAAGTATGTCAAACATTTTTCTTTCCTACCTAAGCAATACAGTTATATATTTCCAATTGGTATAGCAACATTAAGACATATAGTGCACTAGTTAATGATTAGTAAAACTGACTACACTAGTAACATTGAACCCACAGTACCATATTAAGTATGAAGCTCTACTGTTAACAGTCTCAATTCCTCCATCCTGACCACTGCCACTTTTGCTGCTCTTTTTAGCAGCTTAGACGGCAAGCTAAGCAAGTAAAAAAAGGCAGTAAGGGAGCATATGAGATGCAAGTAGCGAGGTGGTAGGAAAGCTGATGCTCCGCAGCTGTGAGGCTGCAACTGAGACAGAAGGGAGGTGAGTAGCCACATGAGATGGTGAAGTCCAAACACTGGAATCTGGATCCTGCTGATTCAGGGACTAAAGATGGACCACTCTAGTAAACTGCACAAATCCAGTGTAAGCTAAGATAATGTTAACAGGAACGAAAGTGGTTAGAATTTAACCAGAAAACACAGTAACTTCTCATTCTGAGAGACAGAAGTCATCTCTGATTTTAAGACATTTAGAACTGTTCGACAGGACACTAGAAAATATACTGCATGGGAGGTCTGAGATAACAAGAAAACTGACAGCTTGACCTAAATTTCAAGGGATAAAAAACCCAGAACAAACCAAAAACCCCCTTGGTTGTCAACTACATAAAACTTCCATTATCAAAGTACTACACAAACTAATTAAAAAGTGAGATTCTGAAGAACAGTTTCTTGATAATATCTTTAATACTGAATCAAAGGTAAAAATATCTATGATGAATAATCATAGATATCTAGTAGTCTAGTAGTATTACAGTAAAAATTCTGTAAACAGTGGAATTCAGTGGAACAAAGCTACTGTCATGTACCTATTCAAGTCTTTATACCAGAGAGATTCTTACTCTCTTAAGTTTATTAGTCCATGAAAAACTACACAGAAATTTTTAGGGGGATGTTATTTGGGGGTGGTGGTGGGATGGGGTGGCGGTGTGCTCCCCTCTTCCCCCCCCTCCCATCCTGACCTAACAATGAACAACTGTATTCAGCTCAAAGTGGATACGGGAGTTTGACTTGAACAGCATGTTTATCTTACAGAATAGATAACAGATGCAGTCTAACAAGCAAACCAACTGAGCGACACCTGGAGTGAAGCAGGGGCCTCATAGCTTGGTGTTGCTTCGTTGAAGGCTAGGAAGACTCCTGCACATCTGTAACCGTAAATCTATCTGTACTGAATCCTCTCTGCTCTGCACTGAACCATTGGGCCCAACTGACCTTCCTGAATGGACACCTTGTTAAGGGCCAATTGGCACACAATAATTGACTTGGTCCCACCTTGTCATGAGTATAAAATCTGGCATTTTAGATTATTTTTTTTTCTCTCTGAGGATGAGAACCCTGACTACAGGATGGGTTGACAGGCCTGGACCCCTCTCCTCCCCAAGCAGGGATGCCTCTTTGGTAAGATTTGTGCTTCCGATTACATCGGATGCTATCCAGGACAATATTACTAACAAAAGCGCTGTACTTTTAACTCGAGCTTGATTTTTGCAGTACATGTATTTATCAACAGCAATCCCGAACTTGTTATATCTGTTGCCTTAATGAATCATCTATTTATTTTTTTCAACTCTGTGAAACTGTTTTAGTGAAAATCCTTAACTGGGCTCTGACAGACAAACATTAACTCTGATGAGCAGCTGTACACATAATCCTTTAGACCCATTGACCAGGTCTGAGACTAGGATTGGATCTAGCTGCACCTAGACTCCTCTCTGAGAAGGAGTTTAGAAAGCAAGGGGATCCTCTCCAAACCTCCTGACTCAACAGGAGGGCTGTTGCCCCCACCCTGGCCACTCATCAGACTCAACGTGACAGGCGGGTGTTGGGTTTTTTAATATTATCCTGATAATGTTTGTCACCATTAACTCTGTTTTGTACTTTTGCCATCTTTATAATAACATAGTAAATATGACAGTATGAAAATGTTAGAAAATGTTACTTGGGGGTAACAATGGAAGGATGGCTTTGATGCACAGAATGACAGGAGCTATTTTGGCTCTAAGACTATATGGAGTACTCAGAAGGTTTTCTTACTCAAAGAAAGTAACTCCTCTGCTTAAAAAAAAGAGGCAGTCCCTTAAAAGCTGTACATTAAATATATTTAAGATAATTCCCTCTGTCAGAGATGTTTCCTATAATTTGTGAAAACAAATTCATTTTGTAATGAACTTGATGCTATGAAATTATTTGTATTAGTTCAAAACGTACAATAAGACTGCATAATACTGAAGTTTTCATATGTGGCTCAGTCTAAGCATGTGAAGCTTGATCTAAAACCCACCTCCAGCCTTTATTTTCAGTGCACATTATTTTTTATTTTTTAAAAAAATCTGCTATGAAACTGAACAAGGCAGTATCCTATGTAGTTTGGATTGAAGTCTAAATTATTAGCACCTTTAAAGTCACTATATCTCATTCCATAAAGTCTATTTCTATACAAATAAAGTTGTCTAAAATTTAATATATGCTTATTAAGAAACTTGTGATTTAACTGTAGTGTATTTTTGTATATAGTTTAAGGGTTGTATACAAAGATACTATATCAGCACTGATTAAACCCATGAGATCCTAATTTTCTGAAATCAAAGAGGTTATAGGATATAGTATGGAATTGATATTAGAAAGTCAAAGCTCACATGTGTAATGGAGACACACAACACACACCCCACTCCCATCCCCCAATAATTTTATAAAAATAGTATCACGCCCATTTTATGCTCACCTTCAATATGGTCCCTATCAGATTCCAATTCCACTCAAGGTTCTCTTTATGAATGAGAACTTGGCTGTCTCGAAGATTCATTACAAGTGCTTCTTCTGTATCCTGGAATACAGACATAAAAAAAATACAGTAAGTTTCCTTGCATCATGTCTTGTCACATGATATACTTACTGTTCATGTAATAATCATTAAAAGGGCTATGCTCCACAGTATTTTTTGCATTTGAAAGTAAACTGCATGGTTCTAGAACTGCATTAAAAATCTAATAGTAAGAGATTATAATTGGGACTTAAAAGCATTAAAAATTATTGTAATTTCACTCCTCAATTTCTAGAAATACAATATATTATCCACAAGTAGCTAGAAGAAAAATTAAATGAAAAATATTCTACAAAGAAATCACATAAATTACTCTGAATTAAATGACAGAATGAAGCTTGGGGGGTGGGATATAAGCCTCCAAAATACAAAATCAAATTCAGTTTTGAAAATCAGTAATGGTAATACCTTTAAAATAAAGATGTCTTTCTGCACACGGTATTGATCCCTTTTTTGGTGGGTTGAGATTGCTTTCTGAATAATATGATCTAAATGGAGGCTGTAAGGTTTAGGTCCTCTTTTCTTCATCTCATGAAAACGTTTTAAACAGCTGAGGGCGGCACTTGCTCGTCTAATAGAAAAAAAATACTATAATCGGTATTTGACAACTTATTCAACTAAAGAGTGCCACTGCTATATCTTGAGTTAAATAAATATAGCTCAAGAAAGAATTCATCAACAATTCCAAAGCCTCTTTATATGTTTTTATACTACCATATCCCTCAGTCTTGTACTAAAATTATACAGAAAAATGTATTTCAGAATTTCTAAGTATCAAAGTATGAGCCTTATTGATAACTTTTCTTCTACTCTGCAATTAGTGGTACCTTTCAGAGTTCCCAGAAGATATTGCAAAGTTTAAAGTTGGTAAAGTACTGTGAGATGTCACAGCAGATCAACATTCCACAGTGAAGTTGAGATGGCTAGCTTCAACTGACTAAAAATACTATTTCTTGTAAATTCTCTTCCCCTCCCCAGAGGGTGGCAGGAGTATCAGTAGTATATTTCCTGCTCTTTATATCTAAACAGCTCACCAAAAGCATGTAAGAAATTTTCTATGAAAAATAGGAAGTAATAGAAATGACATTTGACACGGGCAGAAACAGTTAATTGCAAAATAACAGTAGCAGAAAAAAAAATTACTGAGCAAATAAAATAAGGATGTGCAAAAACCAGGAGGTAAGTCTACCTTTCTTCCCCATAAACAAAAATTCTCATAGGGTAGGTGTTAAAGAAAATGTATTTTGAATTAAGAAATTGAAAGTGCTGAAGCTGCTAAATGGCAGAACCAGGCCTTGTCCCTTGTACAGCCTTAATCCAAGGCTGGTTTAAAACTTAGTCAAGTTAATCAGTGGGAGAATAGAGAAATAATAGGTGATCAATTTGTATACACAGGTGCTCTCAGAAACACAGGTGTTTCTAGAAAAAATTAGTATATGTGAATAGGAATTGATTGTTCAAAGACTAAATGTGCTCGAAGGATTGTGTGAGTTAAAGCAGGCAGAAAGAAGATCATGATCCGAGGAGGACCTTGGAACCGAGGCAGAGACTGGAATCAAATAGATGAATCAACTGGGACAGGGTCAGGTGATGGATTCACAGAACTGACAAGACCAAAGGAAACTTCTAAAAACTTCAGACATTGATTAATGATTTGATAAGTGTATATAAGCTGTGCTGTATCCCTTTGTTCTCTGCCACTCACTGAGGTGGTGGCCCAATCCTGAGTTGTGATTAAAGCAAGCCTAGTGGTACCCATCTCTGTGTAAATTTTTCCTTTAACAGTAGGAGAGTGGGTTTTTTGTATTCTCTTCAAACAAACAAATACCTGTGAATTCGATCACCTACCTAAATTACATAAATTTAATCTGTAACAGTGTTTACAGTTTTTCAGAGTATGAAACAATGCAGAGTGTTGACCAAAACCAAGATCTCTAAATATCACAAATACTACATCTACAAAATCACTTTATTCCAACAAAACCTGGACTTCTTACTACTCTATCAGGTATGTCCAAAAAGTAAAAATACTGCAAGTAATCCACAAATATATTCCTTTTGCTTTTCATCCTTCCTCTCCTCCCACACCTTTGACCAAGTGGAATACCCTGTGAAGGAGTTTCAGATATGATCTTTTTGAAAAATAGCTGTGTTTTCACGTATCAAAATCTTCTAGTAACATGCAAGAAACCTTCAAAACTAAAAAGCAGAAGAGCATTAAGTTTCTGGGAAGCACTCTACAAGCAGCATTTATCATTTCACAGTAGCATTTCAAAAAGATTCTGTACTTTATCACTGACAACACAACGGAAGACAAAATACAAAGTTACGATACATTTATCAGAATATTGACCTAACAAACCAGATCAGGAATGGCAAGGGTAATTAACAAAAACATTTCCTATAATTTACTATTAGAAAAAACCCCGACACACTCAATTTAAATGGTGTTCTACAAAGAAATGCAAGTAAGACCACTGAGTTAGAGAAACACATTTTAAAGACACTGGAATCTAATAAATTATTTTACACAAGAGAGTTTAAATTGTGTGAAATACCCAGGAGACAGTATTTAATTTATGACAGAGCACTTCTGAGGTTAAATTGCAAGATTACTAGATGTATAGAGAAATTCTAAAACTTAAGGAAAACAAAATAAAAAAGCCCATAGGTTTTTAAAATTTCAAAATTCAGGTATTTCTCATTCAAAGAGGAATAGAAAACTTCTATAAACATTTGTTTCAAGTCAGATGCCTAAAAATACCTCGAGTACCATGAGTGCCAAACAGTTCCTAATGCTGCTTAACATGCCACTGCAGAATGCTGCACGAAGATGTTTAAATTTTCTGTTCAGTGTTATATTTAAATGGAAATGAACTGAACTGAAAAAAATTATCAGTGCAAACTTCAAACAAAAGCACCAGAAAGCTTTAACATAATTACTATTGTTACAATGATAATTTTCTTCTAAAAAAAAGTTTTTAAAAAAACGGCCCCATGCCAATATTATGGTTTTTTGCTCTTGTTCACACTAATAATGATTCACTGATTTGGTCTATTACTATTTCATTAGCTATAGATAAACACCAAAAGATAAAAATTGGTACAGACTTTTTTAGTTTGGAAAGCTTAACTGTATCAAAATGCCGAAAAAGAAGTGTGAAACAATGAAGAGGTCAAACACACAGAACATGTCTCAGATGGTGCTTGGTCAAACAGTGCCTTAGAGTTAATTTAAGAAAAATTCTGTGTAAAAAAAGTAATAAAATCTTGCAGTCTGTGCAACAGTGTTCTGAAATCTACTATCAAAACTTTCTTTCCAAATGTCTGAATTTCTAAACTGTTACTGTAAATAGATCACACTTTGGGAATCATGCACTGGAAACTATTTCCCTAGTGTCACAGAGCATTTCTATATTCCATTTTTTTTTTAAATAAAGACAGAAGTGGTTTCAGCCATCAGAAAACTCGTAGTGTAGGTTTTCACTCAACTGCAGGGGGAAAAGGAGACATACAAATTTTCACTTTTAAGTGTAACTTAGAATTCTTACAGTCTTTTCTCTTTCATGATGTCAAAAGATGCTGCCATATTCATTAGCGTTGGTAAGCAGTGCAGGTGATGGCTGTGAGAATGAGGAAGGATTGTGTTTGCCTAAATAACAACAGAAGACTAGTTAGAATAACTTATTACAACATTTTCAGCCATCTCTTTAGGATGAGCATTTGAAGAATCTACCACTTTTCACAAGACTTTCACAAATGCATGAAAACAAAACTACCTTTTGCATAATAGCAGAGAAATAATTACACATACCATTTTGAATATTTGATCTAATTAATCAATCTGAAATACAACTGAAAATAACTTAAGATAATTTTAGGACTCAGAGCCTTCTTTTGGAGCCTTCTCATTTGTATTTTTTGCATTGGTGGTTTTTAAAGTTGTAAAATGCAAAAACATGCAAAGCATCACATATCCTTATGTCACATGTATAAAAGTACTAAAAAACCCTAAAATCAGAAACACAATTTATGATGTTCATTCAATACTTTTGACTACCAACGATTCTGCACCAAAAAATTATCTGATAAATAGAAATAACTTCATAAGTTACTGGACATTTAATAGTATACATTAATGCAGATTCCTCTTTTTAAACTACATGGATGACTGAAAACTCAAAAAAAATTCCACCAATTACTTAAAGAAAAAAAAATCACTGAAGAGACTAAAGAACAGATTTGTTGTGGTTGTAATCCATGCTACTGAACTGAGCTGTTGTAAATCACTGTAGTGATAAGCAATCCTATACCTGATGATTGTGGTCATCTTTTTTGGAGTTCATTTGGGGAAAAAAAGAGATAAAAAACCAAACCACAGGAAATCCGATCAAAAACTGCTCTGCTGCATATGCTTCTTGCCATCAAGAAAGGCCATAAAAAAGAAAGAACTGTTTTGCAAGAAAGGTAAATCATATCACTTCACATGACTAACAGTTTCTCAGCAGGCTGAAAGAAGGCACTAGAGTGTATATGAAAACAATATCATCTCTAAACCAAAATAATTTAGGTTAAGTTCTGCTCTTCAGGCAGGTTTCTTTTGGTTGGTTTTGGTCTAGAGTAGGCTAAATCAACCTGAGCAAGACAAATACAGTAGTGCTGTGATGGATGGTTATATGCTCCTCAGGAGGGATAGGCAGGGCAGGTGAGGCGGGGGCATGGTGCTGTACATAACAGATGGGTTGGATTGTATGGTACTTGCAGTTGGTGACAACATGGTTGAAAACCTCTGGGTAAGGATTAACAGGAAAACAAATAAAGTAGATCTTGTTGTAGGAGTCTACTATTGACTACCCAGCCAGGACAATGACACCAATGAATTATTCTACAAGGAATTAAGGGATATCTCTAGATCAGCTGCCCTTGTCCTTATGAGTGGATTTTAACTTCCCAGACATCAGCTGGGAATATCATACAGTGGACATGAACAGGTCCAGGAAATTTCTGAAGCATGTTGAAGATAACTTCTCGGTGCAGGTACTAAGGGAGCCAACTAGGAAAGGTTCCCTTCTAGATTTGTTGTTTGTAAACAGAGAGGGGCTTGTGGGCGAAGTGGTGATTGGTGGCTGTCTTGGTCACAGTGACCAGGAAGTAGCTGAGTTCCAAATCATTGGCGATAGTAGGAAAAACTGCCAGCAAAACTTCAACCCTGGATATGGGGAGAGCAGACTTCGGGCTGCTGAAGGAGCTAGTGTGTAAGGTTCCCTGGGAATCTGCTTTTGAGGGTATTGGGGTCCAGGAATGCTGGTCACTTTTTAAGAGCCATCTCTTAAAAGTGCAGGAGCAGGCAATTCCAAAGCATCAGAAGTCAAGCAAGTGGGGCAGGCCAGCTTGGCTGAGCAGGGATCTTCTAGAACTTAGGTGGAAAAGGAAAGTGTGCAGACTTTGGAAGCAAGGACAGGCAACATGGGAGGACTACAGAGATGCTGTTTACCACTGTAGGGAGAAAATGTGTGGCCAAAGCTCGATTAGAGTTCAAGCTGGCCAGCACTGTGAAGGACAACAAAAAGAGCTTTTTAAAATATGTTAACAGCAAAACAAGAATCAGAGATAACATTGGACTCTTGCTTGATGAGTTCACTCACCTCACAAATAGGGACATAGACAAAGCAGAGCTATTTAATGCCTCCTTCACCTCTGTCTTTAACACCAATGATGGGCCCTGGGACCCTCAGAGCCCTGTGTTGGAAGGCCCTGACTGGAGGAATGATAAGCTCCCAGCCGACCCTGAACTTGTTTGAGACTTGCTGCTCCAGCTGGATGCGCATAAATCTATGGGGCCCAATAAGATTCATCCCAGGGTACTGAAAGAGCTGGCTGATGTCATCACGGGACCTCTCTCCATTATTTTTCAAGGGTCTTGGGAGTCTGGAGAGGTCCCAGTCGACTGGAAGCTGTCAAATATTGCCCCAATTTTCAAGAAGAGTAAGAAGGAAAACCCTGATAATCACAGGCCTGTCAGTCTCACTTCAGTGCCTGGCAAAATTATGGAGAAGGTTATTCTGGGAGTTATTGAAAACCACTTGAGAGACAATGCAGGCATTGGTCATAGCCAGCATGGGTTCATGAGGGGAAAGTCCTGTTTAACTAACTTAATTTCCTTTTATGACAAGGTCACCCATCTAGCTGAACAAAGGAAGCCAGTAGATGTGGTGTTTCTGGATTTTAGCATAGCTTTTGATACTGTCTCTCACAGTATCCTTCTGGGTAAACTGTCCAGCATGCGGCTAGAGAAGTCCATAGTATATTGGGTGAGCAAATGGCTGACGGGTCAGGCTTAAAGGGTTATAGTAAATGGAGATACATCAGGCTGGCAGCCAGTGGGATTCCCCAGGCCTCTATTTTAGGGCCAGTGCTCTTTAATGTTTTTATAAATGATCTGGACTCAGGAGTCAAATGTACATTAAGTAAGTTTGCTGACAATACTAAACTAGGAGGTGCTGTGGACTCCCTCAAGGGTAGAGAGGCCTTACAGAGAGATCTGGATAGACTAGAGAGCTGGGCAATCACCAACCGTGTGAAATTTAACAAGAGCAAGTGCTGGATTCTCCACCTGGCACGGGGTAATCCTGGTTGTACATACAAATTGTTGGACAAGAGGCTGGAGAACAGCCCTGCGGAAAGAGATCTGGGGGTTTGGGTTGATGGCAAGTTGAATATGAGTCAACAGTGTGCCCTGGCAGCCAAAAGGGCCAACCGTGCCCTGGGGTGCATCGAGCACAGCATAGCTAGCCAGTCAAGGGAGGTGATTGTCCCAATCTACACCGCACTGGTGCGGCCCCACCTCGAGTACTGTGTGCAGTTTTGGGTGCCTCAGTATAAGAAGGACAACAAATTGCTAGAGTGTGTCCAGAGCAGGGTGACCAAGATGGTGAAAGGCCTCGAGGGCAAGACTTATGAGGAGCGGCTGAGGTCACTTGGCTTGTTCAGCTTAGAGAAGGCTGAGGGGTGACCTCTTCGCAGTCTACAACTTCCTCAAGGGGGACAGCAGAGGGGGAGGTGCTGATCTCCTCTCTCTGGTGACCAGCAATAGGACACGAGGAAATGGAATGAAGCTGCGTCAGGGGAAGTTCAGATTGGACATTAAGAAAAGGTTCTTCACTGAGAGGGTGATTGGTCACTGGAACAGGCTCCCCAGGGAAGTGGTCATGGCATCAAGCCTATCAGAGTTCAAGGAGCATCTGGACAATACTCTTAGTGATATGATTTAGTTTCAGGTAGTCCTGTGAGGAGCAGGGAGTTGGACTCGATGACCCTTATGGGTCCCTTCCAACTGGAGATATTCTATGATTCTACGAATAAATTTACAATTTCCTCTCATCTCTAGCTGTTGAAATAAATATAAATCCTGTCAGTATGGAATGGTAAAACTTTAATTTTCTTGTGATACAGTGTGAAGGAAAAAAAGAGAAGCTACTCTAAGAGAGATTTTAAGGAGAGGGAAAAGGAACGAAGCAAGGTCCCTTCAGCTTCTCTGCAGCAGGGGCTACCAACAGCAGTGCTGAAAGAGCACTCCAAGTTGGAGTTGCCTGAATGAATAACATGAAGTTCCCAAGCCACATCAAGGTGAACATGAAAAGAGTTTCATCTGCCTAGCCTGTGAAGCAGAAAGCTAAACAAACTGCCACAGAGCTACCATCACTTTAGGAAAATCAAAAAGCATCAATAGTCCTTTTCCCAAACACAGTAACCAATGAGTGAGTTTGCAGGAGTCCAGCTTTAAAGTACAACCGGTTACTGAGGATTGTCTTTGAAGCATAAGCCCTAGCACTTTCAGCACATTCCAAACTGCCTTCCTATCGATTCATGCTGGATTTAATATATGAAGTGACATATGCTGTAATATAAAATAACCTATTATTTTGAATGAAAAGTGGATCTTCCAAATTTGTAACATAAATTCAAAGCTATAATAGGAAATATCTATTTACAGTGAGCTACTAATACTACCTATTATCAGCAAAAAGTCTTACTTACCATGTGCAAAAGTTCTCCTAAAAGGATAGTTGCTCTAACAGATATATGGTCATCACTACTTGTGATCACTTCAACCAGACCCTTCAAAAAAGTTTTAAAATTATTACATTTAATGTATAACACCTTATTTTAATGTTTATAGAAAAAAAAGTAGCAAGCATCCATTTAAACTTCAAGACATTAGTTACCTCTAGAAGTCCATTAGTAATGAAAGCTGAAAGCACTAAAGCCAAATAATTATCCATGAGATCAGGCCTAAGGAGAAAAAGGTATGGAAATGGTTTAGAAAGTACATTTCTTATTGTGTCTGCAAGAAAACAACAAATATTTTTGTCAACAACAACAGAAAACTAAAACAAGAGTTTAGACTGAGTTTGCAAAATGTTCACCTTGACCTGGCTCGATGTGGTAGTATAGTTTTAGCTTCAGCAGCTACAAAGCCATCAGAAAGTCTCCAGCAGTCCTGAAATCTGCTTGGATCTATAACAAGAAAATATGGACAATGGTAATTATATCACTGGATTTCATGGTGTTAATTTAATAGTTGTCAATATGTAAATAATTCCTACTGTTATTTCAGGTTTAAAATTATAGAAAATTTTGTCAGAAGGGATCTCTAACAAGTCATAAAATCCACACTCCTGCACAAAACAAGGCTAACTTCAAAGCTAGGACAAAGATCTCATTTAAGTATCAACCAAAATAATGAAATTTCCAATTCATAAACACATCAAACTTGTTTAACAGAAAATATCATAAACATCTAAAATTTTAAACCATACATCCATATGTTGCAAAGTAGCAAGTTTGCGATAAAGAATGATTTATTTACTTATAAGCACATAACAGGGATTAAGCTTGATGATACAACTGCATGACAAAGACACTTATAACCAGGGTTTGAATAGAATTGCTGGAACATTAAAGGCCGAGACTTGCTTCTTTTGGGCTCATACTTTTGCACTGTGAGACAAAGCAGAAGATACTCTTTGGTTTACAAAGGAGCAATTCTAAAGATAAAAGACTAACTCTGCTAAATATATAGGCATGAAAACACATACACTTGCCCTGGGAAAAGTAAGTCTGCTGAAGTGCAGCAGATAGCTAGCAGATACACAATATATAGCAAAGACCCTTTTTCACAACTTCTGTAGCATGCACCGACACTTCTATATTACTAATGCTTCTAACACTTCAAAGAAGTCTAATTTATAGTAACGCATTTAGTCTTTTGTGTAAATGCTACACTACTGCTCTTGTATGAAACTTACAACTGATATATAGTAAGGATACCAGAAGAAAGTTAGACTTCTAGTAGCTTGATCAACACTGAACAATTGCTAAAGTTTTAAACAGGGCTTCAGAACACCCAATGAATTCAGTGATGAAATGGTTAAGATTGACATACTTTACAAGACAGAAGTAACAGTGAAGGCTTCAAATTTGTAGAAGAGCTTAATAAAAAGAATTTTTATGTGAACCAGTACTAAACTACTTACCTACACTGAGAAGTGCCTCAATAAACTCTTCTGCAACAACAGGGAGAGGAAGGCGAAATATATCATAAAGAACCTCAAGCAGACCATGCTAGCAAAAAACAAACAAACCAGAAGTTTCAGAAATTTTATAGATTTACAAAAATGTTTACTATTATTTTTGAAGTCGTGATTTCTAGAGTGCTAAAATTGGTGTCTTTGTTTCAGGGTTTCTTTTAGGATAACATGCTTATTTTCATAATCTGAATGAATCAAATGCTTTGCTGTTCTGCCAACTGAAGAGTAAAGACCCATCACATCACAAGAGATGCTGGAGCTGAGTAAGGCAGCCCAACCTGCCCGTTGTATAATAACCAGTGCAACTAAGAAAAAGAGATGGGTGACAGCAGTAGGCAAAATTCCTCTGAGAGGTACAGAGGCACCTATTTACCAATCTGATGTGCTCTCTGGAAAGGTATGCTGCTTGCCAGGGACTCATATCAGGGATGTTACTGACAGGCTACGAATCTTTACAATTCACTATTATCCACTGCTGTTGTTCCACATGGGCACCAGTGTTAAACCAGGAGCAGTCTGAGGGGCATCAAGAAGGATTACAGAGCCCTGGGAGCGGCAGTAAGGGACTATGGAGCACAGGTAGATTTTTCATCAGTCCTCCCGGTCAAAGGGAAGGGGCTTGAAAGGACCAATTGAATCTAGCAAATCAACAAATGGTTACAGGACTGGTGCCACAGACAGGAGTTTGGTACTTAGACCATGGACTTAAACCCGGTCTACTGGGGGCTGATGGGGTCCATCTGTAAGAGAAGGGGAAGAGCATCTTCAGTCATAGGCTGGCCAAGCTGGTGAGGAGGGCTTTAAACTAAAGTTGCTGGGGGAGGGGAACCTCAATCCATCCCACTCCTACCAGTTTGATGCCAGTGACAGCAATAGACGCCCAGAGCCTGGAGAGGGATCACAAGGCAGTGGGACATCACCTGAAGAGCAGCACAAAGGAATTCCAGCCACTCCAGCCAGTGAGTCAGCTTCATCATCATCAACTTAAATGTCTCTATTCAAACACACGTAGCATGGGGAATAAACAACAGGAGTTACATGCCCACGCCTGTAGGGCCATGGTCTTATTGGCATCACAAGATGTTGTGGGATGATGCATATGACTGGAGTGTTGGAATGGAAGGATATAGACTCTTTAGGAAGGACAGGCAAAGAGGAGGGGGTGTTGCCTTCTATGTCAACAATCAGCTGGAGTTCACAGACCTCTGCCTGGGGATAAATAAAGAGCTGACTGAGAGCTTATGGGTGAGGATTAAAGGGAGGGCAGGGACAGGGAAAAGTGACATTATAGTGGGGGTCTGCTACAGGCCACACGACCAGGAAGAATGAGAGGATGAGGTCCTTTAGAGGCAGATAGGAGATGCCTAAAGTTCACAAGCCCTGGTCCCATTGGGGGGCTACAATCACCATGATATCTGTTGGGAGGGGCAACATAGCAGGGCATAAGCAATCCAGGAGGTTCTTTGAATGGGTTGATGATAACTTCCTTCTCCAAGTGATAGAGGAGCCAACGAGGAGAGGAGCTATGCTGGACCTTGTTCTCACCAACAAGGAGGGGCTGAGTGAGGAATGTGAAGCTTAAGGGCAGCCTTGGCTGCAGGGACCATGAAATGGTGGAGTTCAAGATCCTTAGAGCAGCAAGGAGGGCATACAGCAAGATCACTACCGTGGAATTCAGGAGAGCTGACTTTGGCCTCTTCAGGGATCTGCTTGGTAGAGCACCATGGGATAGAGCCCTGCAGGGAAGAGGCGCCCAAGAAAGTTCGTTAATATGCAAGGATCACCTCCTCCAAGCTCAGGAGCGATGCCTCCCAACAAAGAGGAAGTCAGGCAAAAACACCAGGAGGCCTGCATGGATGAACAGGACAAACTCAAACACAAAAAGGAAGCCTACAGGGGGTGGAAGTAAGGACAGGTCGCCTGGGAGGAATACAGAGAAAGTGTCCAAGCAGCCATGGATCAGGTTAGGAAAGCTGAAGCCCTGATAGAATTAAATCTGGCCAGGGACATCAAGGGCAACAAGAAAAGCTTCTATAGGTATGTCAGCGATAAAAGGAAGACTAGGGAAAATGTGGGCCCTCTCTGGAAGGAAACGGGGGACCCTGGTTACCCAGGACATGGAGAAGGCTGAGGTACTCAATGACTTTTTTGCCTCAGTCTTCACCTGCAAGTACTCCAACCACACCGCCCAAGTCACAGAAGGCAAAGGCGGGGGACTGGGAGAATGAAGAACCACCCGCTATAGGAGAAGATCAGGTTTGAGACCATCTAAGGAACCTGAAAGTGCACAAGTCCATGGGACCTGATGAGATGCATCCACGGGTCCTGAGGGAACTGGCGGATGAAGTGACTAAGTCACTCTCCATCATATTTGAGAGGTCCTTGCAGTCCGGTGAAGTTCCCAGTGACTAAAAAAGGGGAGACGTAACCCTCATTTTTAAAAAGGGGAATAAGGAAGACCTGGGAAACTACAGGCTGGTCAGTCTCACCTCGGTGCCCAGCAAGATCATGGAGCAGATCCTCCTGGAAACTATGCTAAGGCACATGGAAAATAAGGAGGTGATTGGTGACCGCCAACATGGCTTAACTAAGGGCAAATCATGCTTGACAAATTTGTTGGCCTTCTATGACGGGGTTACAGCACGGACGGATGAGGGAAGAGTGACCGATGTCATCTACCTGGACTTGTGCAAAGCATTTGACACTGTCCCGCACGACATCCTTGTCTCTAAAATGGAGAGACATGGATTTGACAGGTGGACCACTCGGTGGATAAGGAATTGGCTGGATGGTTGCACTCAAAGAGTTGTGGTCAGCAACTTAAAGTCAAAGTGGAGATCGGTGACAAGTGGTGTTCTTCAGGGGTCTGTACTGGGACCAGTGCTGTTCAAAATCTTTGTCAGGGACATGGACAGTGGGATCGAGCGCACCCTAAGCAAGTTTGCCAATGACACCAAGCTGAGTGATGCAGTCGACATGCTGGAGGAAAGGGATGCTGTCGTCCAGAGGGACCTTGACAGGCTAGAGAGGTGGGCATGTGCAAACTTCATGAGGTTCAACAAGGCCAAGTGCAAGGTCCTGCACCTGGGTTGGGGCAACCCCCAGTATCAGTACAGGCTGGGCAGAGAATAATGGATTGACGGCAGCCCTGAGAAGAAGGACTTGGGGGTGCTGGTGGATGAGAACCTCAACATGGGCTCGCAATGTGTGCTTGCAGCCCAGAAAGCCAACCGAATCCTGGGCTGCATCAAAAGAAGTGTGACCAGCAGGTTGAGAGGTTGAGAGGTTGAGAATCACCTCTCTGCTTTGCTCTTGTAATACCCCAACCTGGAGCATTGCATTCAGCTCTAGGGCCCCCAACATAAGAAGAACATGGACCTGTTGGAATGAGTCCAGAGGAGGGCCATGAAGCTGATCAGAGGGCTGGAGCACCTCTCCTATGATGACAAGCTGAGAGAGTTGGGCTTCTTCAGCCTGAAGAAGAGAAGGCTCTGGGGAGACCTTATAGCAGCCTTCCTGTACTTAAAGGGGGCCTACAGGAAAGGTGGGGAGGGACTCTTTATCAGGGAGTGTAGTGATAGGATGAATGGTAATAGTTTTAAACTGAAAGAGGGTAGATTTAGATTAGATATTAGGAAGAAATTCTTTACTGTGAGGGTGGTGATGCACTGGAACAGGTTGCCCAGAGAAGTCATGTATGCCCCATCCCTGGAAGTGTTCAAGGCCAGGTTGGAACTAGATGATCTTTAAGGTCCCTTCCAACCCAAACCATTCTATGATTCTATGATCTGGAGAAGAGAAAGGAAGGGGCTTGTTTACTTTAGAAGCGTGCCTGACTGTCACTATAAATTCTACAGAAGCTCAGGCTACTCGGATTACAGTTTTTTAGAACAGTTAGTGCTGCCACCATCCACTTGATTTAGCAGGTAATTGGGAAGTCACATTTTTATTTATCTCAGATTCAATGCTTTAAACTCATAACTGCAGCTACTGTGATTTTGCTTGGACTTGTGGTCAGAGTAAAAGTTAATTCATGCACTTTTCTCTCCTCCACTCCCTGCTCTCAGACATACAGGGTGTGATTCCACTATCATTTTATGTGCAAGGAACTGAGACAGAAAAAGCAAGCAACTTGCTTAAGGAGTTTTATAATGGGATTATTGACTTAGACGTGGGGGTCAAATAAAGTCAAGGCTAGTTGTCTCATAATTGGAGTCTGCATTTAAACCACTAAACGGATAAAATCATCAAAATTTTAAATGTTCATTAAAACATCCAATATTATTCCTATATCAGTACTAATTATTCACTACCTACCCGTATTTCCATATTTGGTATACAGAGTACCCCAATAAGAGACTGAATCCCAGAATTTCCAGGTTTGCACAAACTGATAATACCTAGGAAACATTAAATACATAATATTCCATCACCAAGCAAAAAAAAAGCATTAGTCACATTGTTAAATTTGATTTCCAGTTTGAGTACAAGCACAGATGATGAAAATTATTAATCATAAACATTTTTCACCTCTATAATGTCATCTCCTTTCTAATAAATGTTTAACAAAGCTTTCTAATGACAAAACTTTGTTTCTTCATTAAAAAATAGAGCTACTTTTACCCTCTTTACTGTGAACAATATTCTCAAATTATCTGCATAACCAACATTTACGTGGATGAAATGGCAGAAAGAAAAGACAAAATTGTCAGTAAAGGATAAACATTAAACCTGAAAGATATAAATCATCTTAGCAGAACCGTGAGCTGTTTCTCCATCAAAAGCTGTATGTTAAACTAATAATTTAGTTACCTTTAATCTCAGGAGAATTCTAAACAGCGAGTTTAAATATACTTGGAATAACATTCTCTGTGCATCGTTTTTAATCATCTTTACCCAAATGACAAGTGCTCATCTCCAGAATTTTCATAGAATAAAACAAGTTTCTCCAAAATACAACTTTAAATGAACAAAAAGCCAGGTTTACACACCTTTACGTCTTACATATTATATATAAACCCAAATCTTCATTCATTAATATTTACTAAAAAATGAAAATTATTACCTACTCGTCTATTTATTTTCACTAATACATATCTAACTTTAATGACATGTGTTTTATATGAACTTGAAGATCAAGTCCTCAAGTTCGAAACTTCCATGTCACAAAAACTTATGACAAGTACACATGGCCACATAGACATTAAGGGCATTTAAATATGTTCCACTGAGGGAAGGGGTTAAAGAAATTTTAGTAGATCTAATTGCTTAATGATTACCTAAATTGTTGTTGATAAATAATGCTTTGTTTTACTAACTGTTGTGAGGTGGGGTTTGTTTTGTTTTGTTTTTTGTTTTTGGGGTTTTTTTTTGAGGTTTTTTTTTTACTAACCATTAACTGAAGCAAGGAGTCTGCAGTTCCTCCTGAAGGACAGTTCCTGATAAGAACTAGCTAAAACCAACTGTATAGTTTGGACAAAGACCAAGGAACAACTGAGAGGAACAACTGAGTCTGCGCAAAGAGATAAGGTAAAAAGTTCAGAGTGAGGGAGACTACCAAGCCTTCATCCCCATGACCCCCACCAAGAGGCACCACGCAAGCATAGTTGGGAGGGACTTATGGAAATGACTTCTTGGAACTAATTTTAATATGAAGTGGGCCTAGGCTATGAATATGTATATGCATATTTGGAAATCTTATGTATATGCAACATTTGATTGTATAAATTGAGGCAAGTTGTTGCCCCAGGCGCACATGGCTTTGGTGGGACTATCCCTGTGACCTACTTTACAATCTGATAGATTGTGGAGTCTGATTCCACAAGTCACCACAGTGCACCTCAGAGGCCTTTCCCCACCCCTACCTCCACCCCAAGAGTATAAAATGGTCTGTGGTGAGTTGACCTCTATTGGGTGCCAGGTGCCCACCAAGCTGCTCTATCACTCCCCATCCTCAACTGGACAAGGGGAGAGAAAAATATAACGGAAGGCTCGTGGGTCAAGATAAGGACAGGGAGATCACTCAGCAATTACCATCATGGGCAAAACAGACTCGACTTGGGGAAATTAGTTTAATTTATTACCATACAAATCAAGAGTAAAATAATGAGAAATAAAAACTAAATCTTAAAACACCTTCCCCCCACCCCTACCCTTCTTCCCAGGCTTAACTACACTCCTGATTTCTCTACCTTCCCCCAAGTAGTGCAAAGGGACAGGGAATGGGGGTTACGGTCAGCTCATCACATATTGTCTCTGCTGCTCCTTCCTCACTCTCTTCCCTTGCTCCAGCGTGAGGTACCTCCCACAAAAGACAGTCCTCTACAAACTTCTCCAACATGAGTCCTTTCCATGGGCTACAGTTCTTAATGAACTGCTCCAGTGTGGGTTTCATACATGGGGTGCAGTTCTTCAGGAACAGACTGCTCCAGCATGGGTCCCCTATGGGGTCACAAGTCCTGCCAGAAAACCTGCTCCAGCATGGGCTTCTCTCTCCATGGGGGTTCACAGGTCCTGCCAGGAGCCTGCTCCAGCGCAGGCTCTCTACAGGGTCACAGCCTCCTTCAGGCACATCCACCTGCTCTGGCGTGGGGTCCTCTATGGGCTGCAGGTGGATATCTGCTCCACCATTAACCTCCATGGGCTGCAGGGGGACAGCCTGCCTCACCATGGTCTTCACCATGGGCTGCAAAGGAATCTCTGCTCTGGTGCCTGGAGCACCTCCTCCCTCTCCTTCTTCACTGACCCTGATGTCTGCATAGCTGTTTCTCTCACATACTCTCACTCCTCTCTTCTGACTGTTGTTGGTGTTGCACAGGTTTTTTTCCCCTTTCTTAAATATGTTACCCCAGAGGTGATACCACTTGGTAAATGGTCATTTCAACTGATTTAGTTTATTTGCAAGACACTGTCTCAACTACAAGAACAAGCACTCTCTGAGGCAATATCTTCATGTTAAATATTGTAATATTGCAGAAAAAGGATTTAGAAAAATGTGAAAATCTAATTTTTCAATTTAGAAATGTCTACCACATAAAAAAATCTAAAACTATGTCCATACTGCAGCTCATCTTCAACTATAGCACTTGGTAAAAGCAGGCGCTAATGAAACTATTCTGTTGATATCTCTTTGCATAGGCAAATAGATTTCTTATTTACAATGGCAGAACCATCTCAAAGAGAAATTCTTATCTTATGATGCTATTTTCAACATCCTCTCACCCATCAAATGTGAAGAAGTACAATCAAGGTACAACTTATATGGCATTCTATACTAAGGAAAAAAAAGGCCAAAAAAACCCCCAACCTGTGTCTTGTTAGTAGTTAGTCAAAGAAAACTATGTATGAGTCCTCCAATTTAACAGCATCAAAACACATCTTAGTACCTGTTGTGAAAACTTATTAAATTGATTACTGCTTATGACAAAGTCTTTGTCTTTAATTAGGGATTGCTTAACATGGACAGGGAGCTCAGGGAGTTCAAGGGCAACTTTAACGAGCAGGTGGTGTTTGTCCTGAGCCCCCCAAACAAGCAAGATATGAGCAGGACCATCCAGACAATAAATACTGTGTGCAGCTGTGTCATGACGGTGACTCCACCACGTTCGGGCATCTGGCCAAGATCCCTGGTGTGTGTGAACCTTATGAACCATGAGATAGTGCATGCCTGCACTTAGCCTAAACTTAAAAGTTTGCATACACTAGGTGTGTAAACTATTTCTGTTTTTCACTGAGTATAAAGGCGGGCAAGCTCCGGGACTGGGCCAGAAGCCTCACCTACAGGTAGACGCACTGTGCAGGAATTTTCTGTTACCGAAAGACTCCTAGCGCTGGCTGCAATGGGGCTTCCCAGCTGAAGTGTGGGCCTGGATGATGTTAAAGGTGGCAATTGGTGATGTATCCTTTTCTTAGTCTCTGTAACACTTTGGAGTAATGATGTGATGCTTTGCTCCTATTGCTCTTTTATCATATTGTGCATAATAACTAGTACTGTTTCCTTTTATCATATTGTGTGCTATTTTCCTTTATTATATTGTAATATAATAAACTGCATTTATTCTTATATTTGATTTGGAATTCATTTTTGCTTGGTATCCAGTCAATCACCAAAATATAAATTGGCGTCACAGACAGGATATGAAGCAAAACTATCTCTATTTAGGAAAAAAAGGTAACTTCAAATGCCACTAGTGCAATGATAATATTCCCAGGTGGGAACAATTGCCTTATTGTACTTTGGCCACCAAGTGGTCTCATTGTGCTGGACTCTGTGAAAGTTGGGATTCATGCTTGAGAGAAGCAGAACCCCTTGATGTGCTAAGATGTATGCAAAAGATACCTGTTGAAAAAGGGAAGGAAGTGGCCACATTAGGGCAACGTGGATGGATTTTATTAACTGCTTATAGGAAACAGCATCAGCAGCGAGAGCAGATTTGTGTAGAGAAAGTGAAGTTAGAGAAACAAATATGTGATTTGCAAAGTAAGGTGGTCCTGTTACATTGCCAGTATTGTTTGTTGACAGCTAAGTTGGATGCTTATCAGACTGTGGCAGAGAAGGCAGCTGTTAGGGCTGCTCAGTATAAGTATCATAAGCAGTGGGGTAGAGTGAATAAGGTGTGCACAGTTATTGCTGAAGCAGGAACACAGTGGGATCCTGACAAGTGAGATGGTGATATATGGGACTCAACTGATTCAGATGCGAGTATAGGGGGAGAATTTGTTTCTGAGACTGTAGAGATAAAACCTGTCATCAGGAGAAAATTAGAACCAGGGCCAGATGGATGGCAAGTGAGACATGATGTAATTGAGGATTATACTCAGCATGAAATTAATAATGTGACTGAGCGATTCCAGCAGAAACCAGGGGAACCTTTGCTCACTTGGATGGTGCAGCTGTATGATTTAGGAGCGTCTGGAACTGCATTGGATGCTGTGGATAGCAAGAAGTTGTAATATTGAGTTCTGATTCTTTTGTGCAAGATACTTTTTGAAAGCATTATCAGGGAGACACTAATTTGTTAACCTTGGCAGCTGCGGGTTGCAACTGCAAATACCCCATGGAGGGGGAATGGCCAGGAGGAGATCGCCCCTGGTACACATTACAAGACTGCATACAGTGTCTTAAAGAGGAAGGGATGAAAACTGCTATCTTTATAGGAGACATTGACACAATGATACAGATTGGGTTAACCGCACCTATTAGGAATACAATCATTAAAACTGCTCCGCCTGCATATATGACAATCTTGTCATGATTACGATTTTAATAAATGAGACAGGGAACCCTATAGCAGAAGTAATTCAGAAGGTACAACAACTGGGAGGTTTAGGAGAATGGGGTCCGGAACAAAATGCAGGGTGTGGTGATAGAAATGAAAATAATAAAGCTGAAAATAGTAGGATTTCATGGAGAGGAATGTTTGCTGCCTTGTTAAAGGATGGGATGACTCGAGATAAAATTGATGGAATTCCTACGAATGAGATATGGAGGTTATATAAACAGTGAGGACTGAACAAACCAAGTAAGAAAGTAAATAGTTATAGCCAGAAAAGTTTGTAGAATCACTAGAGGATACAGCTCAGCCTTCTGCACTGCCTCTTGAACCTCGAAAGGATGCCCCACTCCCCAGCCAGAGGGCCCCCCGCTGGAGAGTCAGACATTCTGGGGGACAGGGAGGATTGGGGGCAGCTTGATGATGGTCTGTATCCCTGGCATGATGTTAAAATCCTCCATCGACAATTAAAAGAGTTAAAGACTAATTGAAAGGAAGGCCAAGCTCCAATACAAGAGTGGGTTAAGAAAGACCATGTGTCCTCAAACTTTTTAAACAGGGGGCCGGTTCACTGTCCCTCAGACACTGTCGGGGGCCGGACTATAGTTTGGAAAAAAATGAACAAATCCCTATGCACACTGCACATATTTTGTTTGTAGTAGTGCACAAAAAACAGGGAAAAGAATGCAATATTTTAAATTAAGAACAATTGTAATCAACAAAAACCAATAATATTTCAATGTGAACTATGGGCCTGCTTTTGGCTAATGAGATGGTCAGTGTTAGGTTCCATATTTGTCACTGCCAGTCGTAGCAAGTGATGCAAGTGTTCATCAGTTAGTCTGGATCTGACTGGAGATTTCAGATGTTTCATTCGGGAAAAAGTCTGCTCACAGACATAGGTGCTGCCAAAGATGGTTGCAATTTGGAGTGCATGGTTCCTGAGATTATGAGATGTCTCTGAGGGGAGAGACGCATAGAAATTAGTAAGGCTGCTTGATTTGAATGCATCTTTCAGCGAGTCACAAGTCTGTAGCTCGGCCAATTCCATTTGGTAAATCGGATCAACAGTTTCAATGTCAACAGAAAATGGGTTCCGGAAAAGCTGCATGTCCTGTTCATGGAGACGAAGCTCTTTAAATCTAATTTGAAACTCCTTTTGCAACATTTCTAGTACATCCATACACGTTTTGTTTGGGAATGCGACTGCTGGTTTTTCTGCAGACAGGTTTTGAGTTGTGGGGAGATGGCAGAAGTTTTCCTCCTTTACTTGGTTAATGAGCAGGTCTAATTTGACTTGAAATGCTTTCACATGTGAATACACATCACAGATGAGCTTCCCCTTTCCTTGAAGCTGGACACTGAAATTGTTGAGTAGCTCTGTTACATCTGTCAGAAACGCAAGGTGCCATTTCCGTTCTGCATCTTTGAGCTCTGGTACTTCTTTGTTTTTAGAAAGCACAAAATCATAAACCTGTGGAAGTAAGTCATAAAATCGTTTCAAAACTGTCCCTCGACTCAGCCAGCGGACTTCTGTGTGGTACAGAATATCTTCATAGGCAACATTTAGCTCAGACAGAAATTCCTGACACTGTCTGTGGTTTAGTGCGTGAGCTCTAATGCAGTTAACACAAGAAAGCACAATTTTCATGACAGAGTCCAGCTTCAGTGATTTACAACACAGGGCTTGTTGGTGGATGATGCGGTGTATGGCTATTGGATGTGAATGGCTGCGTTTGTCCATCTCTTTGTTAATGTGTGCAACCACTCCTTTCATGGACCCCACCACGCTAGGAGCACCACCAGGTGTCACACTGAATAGTTTACCCCAGTCCAGCTCCAAATCGTTCATAGTTTGGCAAACTTTCTCATGGATATCCTCTCCTGTAGTTGTTCCTTTGGTGCTTTTCAGTGCAGCAAGCTCCTCTGTGACTTTGAAACGATCATTTGTCCCACGAATGAAAATTAGAAGTTGTGCAGAATCACGAACATCATTGCTTTTGGCGAGTGCCAATGAGAAACAGCAAAGTTTTTTTGAGGAGTTTTGCAACTGCAGATTCAAATTTTCCCCCATTTCTTCAGTCCTTCGTGTAATTGCAGGTCCTGAAAGCCTCACTGTACTAAATAAATCCGCCTTCTCTGGACACATCTCTTTGGCCACAGAAAGAAGGCATTCTTTAACAAATTCTCCCTCTGTGAATGCTCTGCCAGTGCGCGCTACGAGCTTGGCAACTTGATAGCTTGCTCGAAGTGATGACATATTGAGCTGCTTTTGCTTCACAAACGTATTTTGCTGAGTTGTCAATCCATGTTTCAGTCTTAATATTTTATCTTTTCTCACTTGTCCGACCAAAGAATCATATTTACCTTTATGTTGAGTTTCGTAGTGTCGACGCAAATTGTATTCCTTTGACACAGACACTGAATTCTGGCATATCAGACAAACAGCTCGCTCTTTGTACTCCGTGACAAAATAATCAGAAGTCCACTTTTCTTGGAACACCCCGCACTCGGAGTCAATTGTTCTTTTTTTTGACACGATGGTGCGCGCGCTTCCTAC
Organism: Falco cherrug; assembly: GCF_023634085.1. NCBI lineage: Eukaryota > Metazoa > Chordata > Aves > Falconiformes > Falconidae > Falco > Falco cherrug. Next base: position 9,798,365 of record NW_026599288.1, on the reverse strand, counting down.
TGGTGCTGGCTTGCTTGTCCTGCCTGGGAGCTGGAGGGAGGGAGGGAGAGACGGGGGAGCCGCCCCCCTCGCTGATGCCGCCGCCCCCCTCCTCAGCCCGGCCGCGCAGTCCGGACAGGGTGGCCAGAAGGGACTGAAGGGACTTTGCCGCGCCGGGGCTCTGGCGATTCGCCCGAGTTGGCTGGACCTCGCAGTGCAGAGGCTGCCGACAGCTTGCCCAGCAGAGGAGATGGGGTGTGTGTGTGTGTCTGTAAATACCAGGGGCCGGATTGAGGACCCTGGGGGGCTGTATCTGGCCCGTGGGCCGTATTTTGATGACCCATGAGAAAGACGGTCGCCCACATGTGGAGCTGCAAATTTATTGGAAAAATTGATTCCCCTCCAACAGGTTAGGGCCCTTTTAGATACTGAAACGGAGGCCTCTCTAATTTATGGAAATCCAAAGCGATTTAAAGGTCAAAAAGTTGTTATTACTGGATTAGGAGGGAAACAAATTGAATCTGTTCAAACTAAAATTGAAATGAAAATAGGAAATTTGCCAAAAAGAACCTATTTATTTATGATTGTCCTAATCCCTGAATATATTATTGCAATTGATATTTTAAAAGGGTTAACTTTACATTTACAAGACAATATCAATTTGGAGTAAAGCCATATATTATGGCTAAACCTGTACTTGTGGGGAAAGTAAGAATGCCCCCTATACAAATTCCTTCTGCAGCGAAAATTGTTACAATGAAACAATATAGAATTCCAGGGGGACATGAGGAAATTTCACAAACAATAAAGAATTTGTTAGAGACAGGAGTTTTAAAACCCACCACCACCACCTGGAATAGTCCAGTGTGGCCAGTAAAAAAAAGTGATGGGATCTGGCAAATGACTGTTGATTACAGAGGGATGAAGAAATATACTCCACTGTTAATGGCCAGAGTGCCAGATATCATTACTTTGATTGAAAAAGTGCAATAACATCCAGGAACCTGGTATGCAGTAATTGATTTGGCTAATGCTTTCTTTACAATACCCATTGCTGAGGAGCACTGGGATCAGTTTGCCTTTACTTGGCAAGGCAGACAGTATACTTTTACCCATCTGCCTTAAGGGTGAATACATATCCCCACTATTTGTCATTAAACAATGGGCTGAGCATTTGGATTTATTCACTTTACCAGCCACCACACAGATAGTACACTATATCAATGACATTATGATTCAGGAGGAAACTGAGCAAGAGGTGCAAAATCCATTAGAATTGGTAATCTAGCATATGAAAAACAAAGGATGGGAGATTAATCCAAGCAAAATCCAGGGACTGGCTCAGACAGTGAAGTTTTTAGGGATGCAGTGGCATTGTGGGCACAGAGAAATACTGCCAAAAGCCAGGCAGAAAATTTTGGATTTTGCAACACCACAAAATGAAACTGATGCACAAAGATTTATTGGATTATTTGGATTCTGGAAACATCATATTCCACATTTAGGGCAAATTCTGGCTCCTTTGTATAAAGTAACCCAGAAGAAATATGAATTCAAATGGGAATATGTCCCCGCTAACAGATATTATCTTTGAGAATGATATCATATCTTTTAGCCTTGTCTTTTACAGAACTACCTGTTTTGGATCCTGAATCTTGTCCTGTATCTTATGGTCCATTTGGACGGTGCCATTACCCCAAGAAACTATCTGAGAAAGATTAATACAACGACTGCAAGCTGGTGGTAGAGAAATAGCACCCACTTACGAACACAAGGCAACTATACCTGCGATGCGAATAAGCCTTGTCAGATAGTTAACCTGATGTTTTCACCAGGAGTGACCTTGTGGAGAGCCCTTGGAAGGAATGGACATCTCTTTGTGCAATATCAAATGGATCAAGACACAGTGACCTTATCAAATGATAGTACTGATGCTATCAAATGCTATAATATTTCTATTCCTTGTGTATGTACTATAGAAATAGCTTGTAATTGTTGTGTTAATGATACTACTAATATGTATAATTTTAGCAGTAGTGGTACCATAACTTTAGCTATGCTCAATATGCTATTTTGTATTAATGCTACTGTGATACAAAATAGATCAATCTGGGTTGATTATATAACTGTTTTTTGGAATCACCCTGTTACTAATACTAACTAATTAAATAGAATACTGGCCACCTGTGTTTCAGTTGCACAACAGTATCAGAAGAACGTTATTCATTTTAATATCTCATTTCCACATTTACCATTATGTCAGAGGAAAAGAGCTTGGTGGGACACTTGGGTAGCACAGGTGCTGGTATAGGATTTGTAAACAGTACAGGTACAGAATCATTACAAAATAAGTTAAAGATGGGAGAAAAGGATATATCCCAACTGATCAACTTACAAGCTCAATGGATGCCTACTGCGTTCTAACCTCAAAAGCTCACATTAAAATATGATACTGAATTCTTACAATTGTTTAAGTTGTCACAAGTCAATCAGCAGAACAGTACCATTGTAGGAAGGCATCAACAGAAATTATACAGATCAAGAGACAGATTCTGTGCTTAAATAAATCACTTTTTTACACTAGAAAGTAAAATTCCCCTTCCAATCATCCAACTTAGAAAAAACAAAAAAAACCTTACCTGCCCATGATCGAAATGCTGCCACTATTCCCATTTTACTAGCTAGGAACCGTGCTTCTCTGTCCTCTCTGTCATTAAAATAACAAATGTCACAATACACAGTTAATTACTGTAAAACAAACAGTGTTACTAACATAGCAAGTAAAAAGTAGTAAACTGAAATTTTAGATGGGGGACAAAATTCAGAGTAAGAAAAATCTGTTACTACATATATATGTATGCAATGTGTACACACACACACAGAGGTTAGAATTTTTAAAGTATTGTTAGTTTTCTTTTTTTAGTGGAGGTTCCACAGTAGGAGGTTCACATCAAAAGTGATCTATATTTGGTTGGATGATTCACTCTGAAGCCTTCACTGACAGTAAGACTACAGCAAGGTCTTAGAAACTCTCAAGGACAAAGGCTGCAGGACCTCTCCGGACAGCCTGTTCCAATGCTTGACTGGCCTCACATAATATATTTATTCCCCCCCCCCCCCCCCCCCCCCCGATATCAAGTTAGAACCTCTTGTTTCCATTTCTGAGCCTGATCATACAACCATCAAACATAAAACTAGCTCAAATGCAAACTCCTCGTTGTTGATGTTTAAAGCTAGATAAAAAAGAAACCCATACCTGAAGTAAATTGTGATGATTTTTTAAAGTAAAAGAAATATAATGAGGGGAAGGGAAGAAGGGTAAAACTAATTTTCCCTTTTAAATCTGAAACACTTAACAATATTTTAGTAAGTTGCATTCTAACCTACTATCATATTCAACTTCAAATAGTTTAATATTATCTAATTGCCTTTATCTTGTCACTTTGGAAAGAAAAATAGTTTAATTCCAATACCATGAACACAACTAGCAGCATAAGTAGCAGCACTAACACTTACTTGAGTTGTCCTTCTGCTGTGTCTGGATTATGCCTGTAGTGAAAATCTGTGTAAGGAGCTAAAATTCGCTAAACAAAAGAAAGACATGCATTACTTTCACATGAGAATAGTTAACAAATCCCAGTCCAATCCATCATGTTATTCCTACTTTATAAATAATTAAGCTCTTAGCCCAAAATGTTGCATTTAAACATTTTGCACTAATACAGAGGGTGAAATCTGAAGTGAAAATGTTTAAAAATTTTCATTAGTAATACAATATTTAACTTCTGTCACTACACAAGTAAAACTGAACTCACCTCTAACTCTAGATCTGCTCGCACATACTGTCGGGTCTTTGGATGATTAATGAGGTGCAAAACTGTAGTTATCAAAGCCTCATTTATTCGGCTTATCTGACAATCAATCACATTTTTCAAGATGGTACTTAAACCACCCCGAAGAGCCACCACCTCGGGATTCTGAAGTGCTAAATAAAGAAAAAGACATCACTCCGGCTAACGATATGAAAGAAAACATTTCATGACTTCCAAAGCAACAAACTTCTCCGATTAGCACATATATCTTTTCCTTCCTAAACACTGCTGAGGCATACAATAAAGCTTTGAATGACTGATATTAGCAATAAATTGAGATTTTTTGATTAATTCATAATCAACAAAAATACTGGTCAGTCAGTCGCCACTGTGCAGCAATTTCCCAGCTTATTTCCAACCAAGTTTCCATACATTAGCGTCTGAATTTCCCTGCAAAAAGGTGTTGTGTTTCACTGGACTGACATGGATAAAATGTTTATATAAGAATATAAATGAGTAACAGATTGTTTAGTTCTTTAAAAGAGAAGTTTGTATCTTGAAAATGTTGCTGAAGTTATTTCTCATTGATTGATATAAAACTGAAAAAAATCTTTAAAAATAAGCACCCACACACAAGTATAGGGAGTTAATATAAATCACTGTCCAGATAGCCTTTACGTGGACACAAATACTGACTTCCAGAAGACAGCTAATCACAATACCCACTGTAAAAAGTTTTAAAGGAAAATATTTTTTAGTTTTCTGAACACTTGTACATTTGTCAATACCACGTGTATGGAACTTTACCTACTTCCAATCCACTAGTTTTAGAAACATCAACTGCACAGGGAAACATTTTTAAAGTAATGCAAAAATTGGCAAGTCTTAAAGTACCTGAAATCTTCAGGTACTTCACTTAAGAGATTTTGATTTTAAGTTAAAGTGATTTTGTTTTATATCAAAGTAATGACTAAAATATATTAAATGGACTTTAAGAACATTTAACATCTGATTCATTAGTTATTAAACAAATACCCTTAATTATTTGAATACAATCTATGTAATAGGAATCCACAGAAAAGAATCTTAGAAGACTGTTGACAACCACATCAAAATTTTTCTTAATTAGCTTTCAGTTATCTTACCTAGTTCACAGATAATGGCTATACACGCTCGAACCATTCTGTCTCTTTCTTGAAGACCATCATTTCCAACTGCTATTAAAGAATTAGTAATAGAACTGGGGAACAATGAAGCATTCACAGTGATCATCTGCCAAAAGTGAAAGAAAAAGCCCTCTTGTTTCTTAATAATATTTCTTTAAATATACTCACAGATTCACTAGCATTTTGTTTCCTAGATACTACCAGACCACTCCATATATTACTTGGTTGTATCCTGCAAATCCAAAAAACACTTTCTTTTGTTCTTGAAATTCTTCATTCATCAATTTACCATTCTCTTCCTGCTTCTTTTTTTTTTATTTTATATTATTTTATTATAAGAAAGAGTAAAAAAACCCTGACTGTTGCAGAGAGGACTACTGCTACCTTCAGATTTTTTCCAAGAATTTCTTTATTGCAAGAGAACACTATCCAATAAAACAGCAGATTACAAACTCTTCTAGAAGATTCATTCATGCTGCACCAGATATCTATCTTCAATACCTATTCAATTTTTTTAATTAGCCAAGACTAAACTCTCTTGTTTTGTAGAGAGATCCTTAGGCTGCTGCAGACTACAAAAAAGGACAGTCAACAAAAGAAGCTGCTATAGTATTTAGAAGGCAACTGTCAGCAACACCCCTATATCCTCTTGTAAAGTACCTGATCTTCCTAAAACTGCTGTGTAATAAAACTTCATCATAAGTTATATAGCTATATACGTCACAAAAAAACTCACACACTTTAAACACAATAAACTTTAAAAGTTTTTAGATGTTCAGTGGATACTGAGCATTTTTTAACATCTCAATTTTATTTATTAGTAGAAAAAAATGTGACATGGTTGAGTGGGTTATAACAAATTATGCTGTTCCCTTTTTAAGCAGTCAGACAAAAAAAACTATTTCCCCTTATTAATACATCTGTTTAACTATAGTGATGTTCATGTTCCATAGTATACAGGATATGTATATTGAATTTTAGCAAACTATGAAAAAATGTGAATAGAGAGCTACTCAGCCTTTGTAGTCAAAGTCTCATTTGGAGGGTGAAGTGGGGTTTTTTTGGCTTTAATGTGTGCACAGGGTTTTTCTCTTTTAATCTGGTATAAATCCTGCTTGTCCTAAACTAGCTTCCGAGGATTTCCATGACACAGGAGCTCTTCAGTAGTATAAAGGAGCACTGGCTGTTAAAATCTGTTCTATTCTGTCTCAAATTTATTGTAAATAGGTTTTAGTTTTTAACTGAAGAATGAATAACCAAGGTTTAATTTAATATCCCTTTTGTTTCCAACAAAAGCAGACTTATATCCATTATTTTTCCAAAACAGCTTTGTCCTATATTCATTTTACAGCTCCCTTAGATGTCTTACAGTTATTTGTTCAGAGGATTACTTCCTCCCATCTTTGCAGAGAATATTAAAATGAAGAGATCAACAATTATGACAAATTTATTTGAATGCTTTAACAAGTTTATTTTTAAGATGTGTTTTTGAGAAACTTGTCATACATAATGTTGTCACCCATAAAACAGGAAGCTTTAAGATAGGACTCTAAATAAAACCCAAACTCTTCCCCACCCACGTAGGTTTTCACTTTTACAGTGGCATGAAATAACAAGAATTAGCAGTAGAATGGGTGTACCAATCCACTCTACAGAATTCTAACCTTTTTTTCTACTGATATTAACATGTACTTAAGCGTGAGGACACAAGCAGCCTCCTAAAACTGTTTTGTTTCATTGTTTTCTTTGGTTTTAAGACATGAAAAGGAAAGATTTCTTCCTTGTAATATTAAATTCCAAGTATTTTAGTAGAATAAATACAAATAATAAATACAGTCCATCTGCCTTCGTTCTGCTCTACATATCAAAATGCAATTCTAAAGACCAAGGACAGGTAATGCAAGGCTACTTACAAGCAGCTATGATGAAATAAGTAACAAGGACTGTGAATTTGGTCTTTAAAGATTCCTTTAAAAAAAAAAAAAAAGAGGAAGAAAGAAGGTGGTTCATATTATACCTCATCCTGACTTCTGCTTTGAAGATAAAATTTTCTTCCTATTAAATTACTGAAGAATGGACAGAATGAATTCTATTAGATGAAGAAACACTTTTTGAAGCATTGCTAAAGATGACACTGCTAAATTACAAAGCTCTTACTATGAAATGTAGAGGTGATAGTACTAAACACTGCCCCACAGAGTATAGTCAAAAGAGAATATGAGCACTCAAAGTCCTAAAAAAATAATAATCAGAAACCAAGTTTAAAAACTTTAAAGTTGTTTTTCTTTTCTACACTACTTTAACCTGTATCATTTTTTAAACAAGTTTATTAAGTGCCTTTTATAAATTCACAAAACAGGGTTAATATTTTACATTTTGTTCTTTGACTCTATGAAAACAAAGAGAAGTGAGAGAATGTTTTAAAATTTTATATCCATGCTATTCATTTTAGTTATCAAAGATGAAGTTAAAAACTGCATCCATACTTTGGAACAGAAAACAACAGTTCTGAGATGCTAGTGAAACCCAGTTTAGCTCTTCCACAGCTTATGGTAAATTATCTCCTGCACAAATTAATTAAATCTGATTGTTATATTTGCCATTCATCTCCTCTCTTAAGATCTTCATATAATCTTTTAGGAATCCTGGTATCAAACTACTGAATCTGAAATCTTGCAAGAGATGAGGAAAGATGGGAAAAGGACAAGAGCTGGATAATAAAAAGACATTGTGAAAATACAAAATGTGCCATTCAGGACATGTGCCACAATATCCTTTGTGAAAGAGAGAGTTTCTCAAATATTGACTGCTCTGTGTCAATGCATGCTTAACTGCTGCAGCCCAGACAGGAATGAAAAAGGTGTTAACTTTATTTATAGGCAGGTTGGGTAGCTTTTTGTTTGTCTGACATGATCTTTTAAGAAACAAGGATGTTCTAGGTAGCAAAAGATGTTATGAAACATCATTCATCAACACAGTTCTCGGCATCAGAGAATCATCACCATCCTTGTAAAGCATGTACATTCCATGCGTGTACATCCCATGCACAGCATCTTTGTACAATGACAGAGAAAAAAAAGAAAAAAGCACATGTGATCAGCCATATTTTTTTAACATTTATCTTTCAGGTTCATTTTTTTAAGTCAAACTAATGGATTTATTTCTCTTGCTTCCTCTTGTTTCTTTCAAGCAAGACAGAAGTCTGCTCAACTAGGAAATACTCAAGAAAGCCCAGGAATATGAGGACACATTTCTGACCCATATAAAAACAATTCCTTATAATTGTGTTTCTATTCCATCTTCTGATTTAAGTTATTCTGCCCCTACACTGAAGCTCTTTTTTAAACCAGATTAGCAAAGAACTTTTTAAAATGGTGACTTCCTCAAGGATCCATTCCTTTATGGTTGTGGTTTTTGTTTGGGTGGCGTGGATGTTTAAGCTTTAAAACTTTTTGGCACAATTGTTAATCAAGCGTATTGTCTCTTCTGTAAGAAACCAAGTGAGCTCATTTTAAGAAAAGAAATTGCATATCAAGCTTTCATATTTTCAACCTAAATATATCTATCAAAAAATACATATACACATAAAACAGATTAAATACACACAGCGCTGCTGGGGAACAATTCTTCCAACTACTTCAAACCTTACTTGAGTCTTTGGTAGTTTTTCCTAAGATGCTCAGTAGAAGTAAAAAAATGTAAGCAAGATAAAAAAATAGAAAAGTCCAGTGCAAAGGTACAGTACTATACTGCCTGAAAAAAAAAAGCTTCAGTAGCTGCATATGCCAATTTCTCTAGGATTAACTTGAAAATGCAACTACCACAGCTTCAAACATCTCACATCCATGGGTACACAGGACAGTAACCACCACAGACTAAATAAGCCTTATCATGTATTTGAGAAAAGAACTACAGATAGCTTCAACCTCTGTGGATAAAGCAATAAAGCTAGAAGCATTCCTTCAATTGATTATTCCAGCAATAGCAATTAGCCTCATTTCTGAAATGGCAGAAAATGTCCCATCCTTGATTTACAGATGCTTAAACACACTATACAATAAAGTTAAATCATTAGATGAAACATAATAATATGGTTCTTACACCCTTGCATTCATAATTTGAATTTTTTTTCCAAATCTAATCCAGTTTGATCTCTATCAAAGAAAAATTAGGAGGATTTTTCTAGCCCACTCAAGATTCTCAGTGGTAAGAGGTTAAAATATAAACAAGTCTCAGTATTACCCTTCCTTCTCCCTTTTGAATTATCAGCGGTAATTTCTTCTCACATGATAAAGTGAGGTAAGGTATTAAAGACTGTGTGAAAAATAAAAATGCTGATGGAGAAAACTTGAAATCAGCACAGCTGACTGGCATAGCTGATAAGACCATATATAGTTAGATTTTACCTTTCTGACTAATCGAAGTGCTTGTGTTCTTTCTACTTCATTACTCTGCTGTATGTCAATACACCTAAAATACATTTAAAAACATGTTTTGTTTATAACAGTTAAGGTGAAAGTTAGTGTTGTTAACATCTTGCATTAATATTTATACAACTGAATAAACAGGAGAATATTATGACTGATTGTTTAAAAATTCTGCCTTTCAGCAAGCATACTCATCATGACTGGTCAATTAGTTACATTTTATATTTTTTCCAGTCATCTTCATTATAATTGAATCACTAGAATGTTCTCAAATATACAGTGATAAGGTGTAACAGCTTCAATAAATATTTTCTGAGCTAGCTGCATTTGTCATTTCAAAAGAAACTAAAAGTATTTGTAACATTTCACATTGTTTTGTGTGTTCTCAGATCAGAAAAGTCCTTTTGCTCCAACAAAATTAAACAGCATGCTAAAATTGACTATATGTGTATATTTATAAAAATACATATATATCAGTATATTAAATCTAACAAGATTTTAACAAAAGAAATGCTAGAAACTATAATATTTAGATCTACTCATGATATTGATCTTACTGTCTCGTTATTAGTTTGTCCTTTAGTATTCTTCTGTTGCGTCATGGATTATACTTAAATTACAAATTCTTGGGCATGAACTACTTTTTTCCCCTGACTTTGTACTAGAGGCTCTGAAGTACTGTGATAATACAAAGAATCAGAACAACTCCCATAAAACAAACTTAAGACATGAAAATTACTTAAGTTTCAACCTTCTAATAACACCACAGATTAATTTATGATTAGTGACATTTACAATTCAAAAACACCTATAATTTGTCTAATTTTTTAATTACTCATAGTATATCATATATTAGGTCATCTTTTTATTTGGATTAGCTAGTGTTATGTATTATCCCTCTATTTTTAATAAGGGACATTATTAAATTAAAGAAAAAATACTTTTATAAAGCTACATATCAAGAATGTAAGAAGATATGAAAATACCTTTTGTCACCTCTCTCAACCATGAAAAAACAAGTGATTTACAACAAGAAAGGAAGGGAAAATTACCTGGCTATCAAGTAATCCACTTTCAGCTTTAGCACCTTCTGGAGAATACTGGAGTCTCGAATGAGATAGCGGAGGGCTCGTAATCCTGCTGCTCGCACCTCTTTTGCTTCATTTAGTAAAGCTAACCGCAGACTACAATGAAAAAAACAAGGGGAACAAACAATTATTTAGCAGCATATAGACTTCACCAACTGACATGCAGCTAACACCTACCCATTTAAAATAAAGTTTGATTTCTAAAGAGAAATACTGCATTAATTTTGTCTTTGAGATATTCACCTGTACAGCTGAGAAGGCAAAACTTCACCCTGCCAGCAGATATAGACAATATATTAATCTGAAAAAGCTACAAACCAATTTAAAATTTTTTTTACAGAACAGTTTGTACATCCCTGAAATTATATATTACTAAGACTTCTATATGAGTTGTTATTTGAAAAAACAGCTGAGCACAATATTAGTCCTGAAAAGATATTCTGAATTAGTTGCAATTTTCAAGAAAATTAACAGGTGGAAAGCGTTTCCTCCTCTGCTAGACTGCCAATCCATAACCATGAGTCCTCAACACAATGTCTTCATACCTAAAAGACAAATTTGCACCTTAATTATATGCACCAGTCACTAAAGATGTTATAGCACCAATATGTTTACATGAAATATGAAAGCCATAACGTAAGCAGCCCCACACATCACAGATTTCTAGAGATTTAATTTCAAAATATAACCAAAATGTATTTATCTTTAAATAGATTTTGAAACCATTTTGCTTGCACCAAGGTGAACTATCCTAAACATAAGTATCATCATAATGTATTTTCCTAAATTTACAAGCTAAGTAAAAAGAATGGAGATTTTGAAAACCTCCAGAGATGGAGTTTTGAAGGCTCTAAAAAAAATTTGCCCCTCTTGCCTGACGACAGAGAAAGAAAAAAACCAAAACCAACAAAAAAAGCAACCATCCCCCACACCAACAAAACCAAGAAAAAAACCACAAAACATCAAAAGAACACCAACTCTCAGCCACATATTTTAGTAGGATTGTTTTAGTGGACATCTAAAAAACTAAGTACTTCAGTCAGTGAGACTGAATTTCAACATATACAAATTGAAATTTTATTTCATCTTTTCTTATTCTAGGATAGTCAAGAATGGTAAACAGCTATTCCAAGGACAAAATCTTCTGATTCTTTCTGCAGACAAGTCACCCTGTGTAAAAGTCACTCTGCCATAAACACGTAATAAAGGGACTAACTGTGGGGTCTATAACAGAACTGCTGGGGTCCTGAGTACTAGAGGCCTACACCAGGGGTCCCCAAACTACGGCCCGCGAGCCGGATACGGCCCCCCAGGGTCCTCAATCCGGCCCCTGGTATTTACAGACACACACACACCCCCATCTCCTCTGCCGGGCAAGCTCAGTCGGCAGCCTCTGCACTGCGAGGTCCAGCCAACTCGGGCGAATCGCCAGAGCCCCGGCGCGGCAAAGTCCCTTCAGTCCCTTCTGGCCACCCTGTCCGGACTGCGCGGCCGGGCTGAGGAGGGGGGCGGCGGCATCAGCGAGGGGGGCGGCTCCCCCGTCTCTCCCTCCCTCCCTCCAGCTCCCAGGCAGGACAAGCAAGCCAGCACCAGTAGGAAGCGCGCGCACCATCGTGTCAAAAAAAAGAACAATTGACTCCGAGTGCGGGGTGTTCCAAGAAAAGTGGACTTCTGATTATTTTGTCACGGAGTACAAAGAGCGAGCTGTTTGTCTGATATGCCAGAATTCAGTGTCTGTGTCAAAGGAATACAATTTGCGTCGACACTACGAAACTCAACATAAAGGTAAATATGATTCTTTGGTCGGACAAGTGAGAAAAGATAAAATATTAAGACTGAAACATGGATTGACAACTCAGCAAAATACGTTTGTGAAGCAAAAGCAGCTCAATATGTCATCACTTCGAGCAAGCTATCAAGTTGCCAAGCTCGTAGCGCGCACTGGCAGAGCATTCACAGAGGGAGAATTTGTTAAAGAATGCCTTCTTTCTGTGGCCAAAGAGATGTGTCCAGAGAAGGCGGATTTATTTAGTACAGTGAGGCTTTCAGGACCTGCAATTACACGAAGGACTGAAGAAATGGGGGAAAATTTGAATCTGCAGTTGCAAAACTCCTCAAAAAAACTTTGCTGTTTCTCATTGGCACTCGCCAAAAGCAATGATGTTCGTGATTCTGCACAACTTCTAATTTTCATTCGTGGGACAAATGATCGTTTCAAAGTCACAGAGGAGCTTGCTGCACTGAAAAGCACCAAAGGAACAACTACAGGAGAGGATATCCATGAGAAAGTTTGCCAAACTATGAACGATTTGGAGCTGGACTGGGGTAAACTATTCAGTGTGACACCTGGTGGTGCTCCTAGCGTGGTGGGGTCCATGAAAGGAGTGGTTGCACACATTAACAAAGAGATGGACAAACGCAGCCATTCACATCCAATAGCCATACACCGCATCATCCACCAACAAGCCCTGTGTTGTAAATCACTGAAGCTGGACTCTGTCATGAAAATTGTGCTTTCTTGTGTTAACTGCATTAGAGCTCACGCACTAAACCACAGACAGTGTCAGGAATTTCTGTCTGAGCTAAATGTTGCCTATGAAGATATTCTGTACCACACAGAAGTCCGCTGGCTGAGTCGAGGGACAGTTTTGAAACGATTTTATGACTTACTTCCACAGGTTTATGATTTTGTGCTTTCTAAAAACAAAGAAGTACCAGAGCTCAAAGATGCAGAACGGAAATGGCACCTTGCGTTTCTGACAGATGTAACAGAGCTACTCAACAATTTCAGTGTCCAGCTTCAAGGAAAGGGGAAGCTCATCTGTGATGTGTATTCACATGTGAAAGCATTTCAAGTCAAATTAGACCTGCTCATTAACCAAGTAAAGGAGGAAAACTTCTGCCATCTCCCCACAACTCAAAACCTGTCTGCAGAAAAACCAGCAGTCGCATTCCCAAACAAAACGTGTATGGATGTACTAGAAATGTTGCAAAAGGAGTTTCAAATTAGATTTAAAGAGCTTCGTCTCCATGAACAGGACATGCAGCTTTTCCGGAACCCATTTTCTGTTGACATTGAAACTGTTGATCCGATTTACCAAATGGAATTGGCCGAGCTACAGACTTGTGACTCGCTGAAAGATGCATTCAAATCAAGCAGCCTTACTAATTTCTATGCGTCTCTCCCCTCAGAGACATCTCATAATCTCAGGAACCATGCACTCCAAATTGCAACCATCTTTGGCAGCACCTATGTCTGTGAGCAGACTTTTTCCCGAATGAAACATCTGAAATCTCCAGTCAGATCCAGACTAACTGATGAACACTTGCATCACTTGCTACGACTGGCAGTGACAAATATGGAACCTAACACTGACCATCTCATTAGCCAAAAGCAGGCCCATAGTTCACATTGAAATATTATTGGTTTTTGTTGATTACAATTGTTCTTAATTTAAAATATTGCATTCTTTTCCCTGTTTTTTGTGCACTACTACAAACAAAATATGTGCAGTGTGCATAGGGATTTGTTCATTTTTTTCCAAACTATAGTCCGGCCCCCGACAGTGTCTGAGGGACAGTGAACCGGCCCCCTGTTTAAAAAGTTTGAGGACACATGGTCTTTCTTAACCCACTCTTGTATTGGAGCTTGGCCTTCCTTTCAATTAGTCTTTAACTCTTTTAATTGTCGATGGAGGATTTTAACATCATGCCAGGGATACAGACCATCATCAAGCTGCCCCCAATCCTCCCTGTCCCCCAGAATGTCTGACTCTCCAGCGGGGGGCCCTCTGGCTGGGGAGTGGGGCATCCTTTCGAGGTTCAAGAGGCAGTGCAGAAGGCTGTTTAAAAAGTTTGAGGACCCCTTAAGTAGAGGATCAGGTTTAATTTCTTATGTTTTACAGGGCATGGGTCAATATCGACGGTAGCCTTACGTCCTGAGGCACTTCAACGACACCAACATCGACTGAACCTGGTCTTGACTCCATGTGAAGGCAGCCGCTCAGCTCAGAACAGATCAAGAAAAACGACACAGCTTGCAGAGAGCGTGGTCTGAACTTGGGTTTTAATACATTGCGCATGGTGTGACAAGAAGACTTGGAAAGTCACACGTGCATGTGATCGGGATAGTGTGTTTAAATGTCACTCATGTAATGATCGGGTTGTGTTTTGTTCTGAAGCGAGCGGGTTGTCTGACTTTGTAGCTGTGTTAGCATACTGGTAATCTGCTGTTAATATAGAAAGACAAGTGTCAATACTTAGAGAATAACAATAGTTTTCTTGAGGTTTTAAGCTTAATTAAGGACCTTAGGTGAAGGGTTTTTAGCAGAAATTACTTTCAGGCTTTTATGATGCTTAGCTTTGCAGTGTATTAATCAGAATAATAAGATAGTTGACAGGATTTGTAGAATTAGAATAAACATTCCTCGAAGCTTGCAGGTGCATTGGAGCAGTTGGAAAAAGGAGGTAAAATGATGGCAACACCTCAAATGTGGATCATGGTTATGTTAATTTGTTTTCTGCCAGGTAGCGAGGGAATTTCTGACATTTTACCCAGAACGAATATTTGGGTAACATGGGCAAATACAGCTGGGGTAACAGATTTTTATCTGAGCTTGCAACAAGCAGATAACCCTTTTCGAACCTGTTTGATAGGTATCCCTTTGCAGGAGAATGAAACAGACTTTGATGGGTATTGGAATCCACAGAGCGTAAGCCTGGCTAACAGAGAAAGCGGTTCTTGTTTAAGCCCAAATGGCAGATATGTTTGGCCCTCTATGTGTTGCGCAGCTTGCCAGAAAACGGTCATTGAGAATTTAAATCAATTATATCAGTTACCTTTACAGGAGTTAAGACTTATTGGCTAGTGTTGTGCCTGTCAAATATGTTAATGTTACTGCAACCACAATGCCAGGTTGTAAAAGCATGTCATCACAGCTCCAACCAGTGAATGGTACAGGAGTTATCTGGTTTGATAAACCGTGGCATAGTTGGTTTACAAGGCAAGGGGAACAGGGCCGGTATGTAGGTTATCTAAATGTCACAGGGCATTCTCTTTAGAGTAACTTAAGAACAGGAGGGTTACATGTAAAACCTCCTGTGGTGCTTAAAACTTCCGCCAGGAGTGTTTCTGATTAGTGGAGATAGAGGATGGCCTGGTATTCCCATGCAACCGGTTGGTGGGCCTCGTTACCTTGGACGGTTAACATCGTTTGCTCCTCACATGAAAGATTTATTAAATGCCAATAGGAATTATGGGAGATCACGCAGATCTATTCGAACGTTTGATGATACATGTAATGACAACATACAGCTGCCATCAGTAGCCGCTGCTATAGCCACATCCATGTTTCTTCCAGGAGGAATGGCAGCCATAAATGCAAAAAAATATACGTAGATTAGCATGTTGGGGCCAGAAACAATTTAATTTGACTTCACGAATGATAAGTGAGCTACTTACTGATGTAGAGGGTGTTAGACATGTTACTTTGCAGAATCAAGTTGCCATAGATTTTTTATTGTTAGCACATGGACATGGTTGTGAAGATTTTGAAGGGATGTGTTGTTTCAATTTGTCTGATCACTCAAAAAGCATAGCTCAGCAATTAGCAGCACTGCGCAAGAATATGAAACACGTTACTGAAAGACATGATCCTTTTTCTGACTGGCTCAATAGCCTCGGGCTGAGGGGATGGTTGCAGACTGTAGTTAAAGGAGCACTGGTAGTGTTAATAGTGTTCTTGATTTTGAGATTGTTACTTCCTTGTTTGTTTCAATGTTTGCAACGCATAATGAATGGGTTAAACAAACAGATGTCTAAGAATGGGGTCTGGATTGCTCAAAAACAAAAAGGGGGATTTGTGGAGTGGCTGGAAGAAAACAGACATATTATGAACAATCCAGACCGAATAACTGGGTTGTAATAACAGGCCGCAGCTCTAACAAGCTGCAGGTGTTATGAAGGACATATGCAAGGCCAAGGGAGACAAAGAAACTGTGTATTCACAGAGAGATAAGAGACTTGGACAGAAAGATGAGAAAAAACAGGATGCCTGCACAAGGGGGGAGCAGCGTGTGGGCACCACACCAGGACCAATCATAGGGGAGATGGAAGCGTGTGAACAAGTAGGTTTAACCTATCACCTTTTACATAACAAAGCCTGCGTAGCGTGTGTATTTTTAGCTGTAGAGTATAAATTGCTGTGAGTCTATTAATAAAGGGGCACTAACTTGATCGCATTGGTCATATAAGTTGCGTCCGAGCCTTCTGCGTCAGCACCTACAGGTGATTAGCGTGGCTGCTTGGCAAGAGAATTTGTATGTACAGTTAACACAGAATATTACCCAAATTATAAATAAAACTGATTGTTGGATTTGTACCCAAATGCCAAAACATTCTGGCCATGGAATGCCCTTAATAGGTGTTCCATTGCCATTGAATGTTTCTTGGACAAATGTTACTTTCTGGCAAAATGCCACTCTTGGAAAAGATTCCCAAGCCAAGTGGGACTAGGAAACAATAACAGCCAATACCTTGGGAGACCGTTGTTTGGTAAGTTCGGGAAACGGCATGTTTGTCAGAAAATACTCAAAGTGTAACGAATCCATTTCATTGAACAAGACAACTATAGACCCAGCGTTCCAGGCACATAATTATACTGGTCTTCCAGTTCCGGTAGGAACAGGGTGGTATTGGTTGTGTGGCACAGCAGCTCGGAAAACTTTGCCTCTGGGGTAGCAAGGAGTGTGTACCTTAGGCGCTCTGCTTCCTAACATCACTATTATTGATAAAACAACACTAGACCCTGTGAGAAGAGGACAGAGGAGCATTTTGATCAGAAATCAAAGGACAGATAACCCCTTAATTGAAAGGCCGACAGGCTATCATAGCTTTATACGATGGCTAATCCCATCATTGGGAGTTAGTGAGTTAGAGAAAGCTATAGTGAACATCTCAGCTGTAATATAAACAATTGAAAACAAAACTATAGATGCAATCAGAGCCCTCCAAGAAGAAATTACAAGCCTGTCAAAAGTAGTAGCACAAAATCGTATGGCTTTAGATCTATTATTAGCCTCGCAAGGAGGGGTATGTACAATAATTCATGTCAGCTGTTGTATGTACGTAGACCAGATGGCCGAATCACTGCTGACTTACAGGAAATCAGGAAACAGGCAAAGATCTTACATGAAGTAACTCAAGATGACATATCTTGGGGGTTTTCCGAGCTGTGGGAAAAACTGACCTTCTGGTTACCAAATTTAACATGGTTAAAACAATTGTTATAATAATAATAATTATCCTGTTGTCCATAATATTTTGCATAACAGTTTGACGCGGCTTGTGGTGTTTCCAAAACACAGGAGATTCCTATAGTGAATGGAAGAAAAATCAATTACAATGGAAACTAGAGTCCAACAAATATTTTGAAAAATTGTTAGATAAAAAACCAATGTATTAGATTGAGTATAGTAAAAGAATTTACTAATTTTCTAGAAAAGGGGGGACTGAGGGAAGGGGTTAAAGAAATTTTAGTAGATCTAATTGCTTAACGATTACCTAGACTGTTGTTGATAAATAATGCTTTGTTTTACTAACCATTGTGTAAATTAACTGAAGCAAGGAGTCTACACTTCCTCCTGAAGGACAGTTCGTGATGAGAACTAGCTAAAACCAACTCTATAGTTTGGACAAAGACCAAGGAACAACTGAGTCTGCGAAGAAAGAAGGTAAAAAGTTCAGAGCGAGGGAGACTACCAAGACCTTCGTCCCCACAACCCCCACCAAGAGGCACCACACAAGCATAGTTGGGAGGGACTTATGGAAATGACTTCTTGGAACTAATTTTAATATGAAGCGGGGCTAGGTTATGAATATGTATATGCATATTTGGAAATCTTATGTATATGCAGCATTTGATTATATAAATTGAGGCAAATTGTTGACCCGGGCGCGTATGGCTTTGGGGGGTAGTGCTGCCCAGCGCTGAATAAACATACCTATTTTACAATCTGATAAGATTGTGGAGTCTGATTCTGCCCGTCACTACTGAGTGATTTTAAAAGGAACCTTATATAAATAAAATGTCAGTTTGCATTTTTGTCCCAGAGTACAGCCCCAAGTCTCCAGAATTTTTTTCCTCACTGCTCAAGATGATTTTCAGATGGGTAAGTTCACAGCTCTGTGAATCATTGTTATACCTATTTTTCATGTGAGCCATTTCCTCTATATTTGTAACAAGTTATAAGTCTTCTGCTCTGTGAAAGTATATTCATGAATGTCTCTTTCTGAACATATAAACCAAAGAAATGTTTCTGGTTCCAGTAACAGTGAAGTTTTCCCAATGTAAGCCAGCATGTTTCAGCATTACAAGCTGATGGCCAACACACATTATAACCATTTTATGCAAAAAGATTTTAAACAAACATTGCCATAATTCTACATTCACAAGAAGGAGAAAAAGAGTATAACTTAAGTGTCTCTACATGATGAAGCACTCGTAAACAAGGAGCAAAAACATAGCCTAGTTGCTCTCATAACCAATCCCAATTACTATGTGTCTGTGCTCACTCTAACTAGAAACATCTGCCTAACCACCACCATTAACAAGCTAATGAATATTTCTGAATGTAAGGAACTGATATATTGATAATTGCCTTAAACATTGCTTAGTGCACAAATTCAAGCAGAAATGGCGCAAAGCTGTTCTGCTCAAATTGGAGAGGAACAAATCAGCTGTAGCTATTGCAAAGTGAGCTGCTGTTGCCTAACATGGTAACCACAAAGTGGTACTGAAAGGGTTAAGGCCCAAGAACAAGGAAGATGCCATAAGCACCATACGTACTTACCTGAACAAAAGAGGCTCTGGGAAAATTTTACCTTACAGAGATGTGCAGGACCATAACGATAAGAAAGTTACAAAAGAATGGCAACAATAGAAGACTCGGAGACCACCAGGAGAGACTACTGCACATGCAGACCAGACACTTGCATATGCTAATGAGTTCCAGGAAATCCCATGTATATGTGTAACTATGGTATATAGCCTCTGAAAGTTTGCCAGATTGTTGGAGCACTTATGGTGGAACTATCCCCAGTCCTACCCCAACGCTGTAATAAAGAATGCCTTGTTTAATAACAGTCTGCTGTTATTTTTATTCTGTCAGACTCCTTACTCAGCCACACCTAGCCTCCCACTTCAGCAAGGTTAGAAAGCAAGGGGGTTTGGATGCTGCCGATCTTTGTATCAGCACAGGATGTAATGGCTTTAGGTCTTGCAAAGGCAAGATCTAGCTAGCACTTCCTGGAAAAAACTTCCGTGGTAACACAAGGCAACTGCTCATGCACAGCAGGGGTTGCCTAAACCCCTCACGACCACTGATGAGGACCCCCTGGGACCACTGCTCACACACAGACCACACCCACCCTCACTTTGTATGTAAATGAGGAGGTGTCCTCTCTAAAGCATAACACCTGAAATGATGAAAGTTTGGGTGGGGCTTCTACCATCAAGACACCCAGGGTGAAGAGGATCTTCTTAGATCCATAGGTGGTAATATTCATTCTCCTCTCTTTATTGAATAGTGACTAGATCTAAGTAACATGTGGCACGGGACTTGCTTATCCAGGTAAGGTAATTGTCACTGAATTTAACCACATCTTGTATTTTGTGTTAATAAAGCTGGCTGGTTGGTGTTGTTTCACCTTAATTCAGTCCAAGGGAATCACAAACTTAGTTGCTGGTCCCAAGGGGAGTGAGTTCATCCTACATGACTCTTTGGGTCACAATACTGAATTATGCCTTACACTAACAGCAAAATACAAATTCAGAAACATGGAAAAAAGTTATTGGGAAAGAGAATCCAAACGAAAAAGCTAGTCGGTTTTACAAAATAACACTGCTTGCTCTAGTTGCTCCTCTACATAGCTTGCTCACTCTTTGCTGCTTTCAGCGCATGTTAATAACCTTCAACCCTGACAAATATGTTGCCCTCATGCTTTTATGATCTAATCTCTCAGAAGATGACACGTTCTGAGATTAAATACACCAGGATCCCAGTGTCAGCATAATACAGATGCAGTTGTGATGAATGCCAATTAAAACAGTGACAGCTGTTTGCAATTACTTTTAATTTGCAAGTTTTCAACACTGTTATCAGGCTCCTCTTTGAGGTATGCAGTTAGAGTAGGGTTTGAGTTCATAATTTGTTAGTCCTTTGAGTAGGCTTCTGCTAGAGAACTGCATGAAAGGCTTTAGCAGAAGGCTTTGCATGATCTGCTACTGTTTCCCTGAAAAATACTTCCTAAAGGATAAAGGAACTTTAGCTATGAAGGGAATTTGAGTACGGGACACTGCCCAGATGAACCGTTCAACACAATTTGCCTATAGTGTTCCCTATCCTCAATAATAAATGTTAAACTTTACATATAAATATACAAGTTAAGCTCTACAAGCAGGTACCTATGATAAAGTTCTGAAAATATCTACCCAAGGAGAAGAAAAGTTAAGGTTGCTTTTAAGCCCCACTTGCCAAGTCTCAGACCAATTTTAAAAGTAGGGTGTCTTCTCTCCTTGCCCTTAGGCAGGGGTCCTCAAACTTTTTAACCAGGGGGCCAGCGCAGATGAAGGGGCAGGCAGTCATCTGCGGCTGCTTGGGTCCCCCCCCCCCCCCCAACCCCCGGCGGGGGGGTTCTGTAAATACCAGGGGACGGATTGAGGACCCTGGGGGGCCGTATCCAGCCCACGGGCCGTAGTTTGAGGACCCCTGCTTTAAGGTTTTCCATTCATGCTTCTCAACATGTTTATTCTGTAGAACAAAAAAGTTTTCCTATAGAAATTAAGATAAACTTGAGAACATCATCAGAGCAAATTACAGAACTCCCATATTATTTCCGAAGGACTTAGCCTACCCTCAAGGTAATTTCCTAAATTAATTAAAAAGCTCAGTATATGCAGGTTACTCAGAGTAGCTGTATAGCAAAATAACCTGCAAACAGAATACTACTGCAGAATGGCTATAATCCTGTAGGGCAAAATTTTTAAAATTGCTTGAAATATCTGTATTTCATAAAAACAATCCATCCTATAAATATTTCTGAAAAAGCACCAACCAGCACAATTATGGTTGTTAATATCTATTTGGGTTGTATGCTTGAGCTTTGAAAATTATCACTATAGCAGAATAATTACATATATGTATAAAAAATTTGCTTCTCATGTACATACACAGAAGAATCACTGGACTGACCAAAGTAACATTGCTAACCAAGATAATTTTCCTGCTCAGTCTTTAATTTTTTGAGAAACTGTTTTTGCCTTCTTTTTTTTTTTTTTAAGTAGAAGGCTGTTTTTCTTCACTTGTCTGCTTAGAATAATAATTTTATCTGCTCCTTATCAATATCCTTAATTATGTTTGGATTAGCAGATCTTTATGCAAACTTTTTCCTATAAAAATAAACAATAGTATTTGTATAACCTTTTAAGACCTGTATTTAAAAATATTTGGTAAAGAACTCTGAATTTTGAAGTTATACTCTTAAGTGATGTTTAGTCCCGTCATAAAACACTATAATAGATTACATAAATAAGATCAGAAGACAATAACCTATTAAAGCTCACAGCAAAATGCAGATTCACAAAACCACTTATTAACATTTTTTAGCTCTAGCAAGGAAAATCAGTTCTATTTAACAAAACAACTTACAATATTTCCACAAGAAAAAGTACTAGGTTTTCCCAAATTTTTACCTAAAGAGTAACTAGCTTTTCTAAGCTTGCTTGCTTTTTAAAGTCATATAACTAAACTGAACGAACACCTAAATTATATTAAATACTAGATTTTAGTTGTTTCTGCCACCAATGCTAAGCCTCAAGACAAGTTTACCAATGTCTGTGCAAAAACACAGAAGTTCTGGAAAAAAGCATGTAATTACTTTTGACTGTCAAATGGCAACACAATATAGGGAAATTCCCCTTGAAAGTACATACACAGGGTGTTTTACTAGCAAGGAAAGCAATGCTACAAAGATATTCACATCAAATTAATGTAAAATATTTATCTTTAAATCCTGGTTCTACATCAAGAGTATGCTCTAAATTCTGTAAGAGCACATTTACTAAAAGTGCTTTCTCCAAGTACTGAGATATTTAGAAGTATCTTTTACATTTATGAGGAATATAATAAAGAAATCCATACTTTATTTTGGAGGGGGTTTTCCCCCTCTTTGCGCAAAAGCATATAATGTATTTAATTTTACTCATTAAAATATTTTTAAGGCGCATATATTTGCATTGTGAAATTTCAAACACATTAAAACTACAAAATACTTGCTCAAGAGTACAACAAAAAAATTTATTTAATTGCACCTAGAATAATTAAAGTAGCCTAGTATTGCTCTAGTGCTCCTTACTACTTACCATATTATGATGCCGTCATATGTAAAACCTAGCTTTTCTTCAGCATGGCCAGTATTACAAAGAAGCTGAAAATAGAAGAAAACATCTATTACTAATAAGTCTTTAAAAATGACTATGTAAAACTGAAGATTTCTGGAAATGCTTTCGAAGAAAGCTGAGGAATTTCATTGATGGCAAGAGGAAATTTACCAACTTCAGACTTCCCTGAGAATTTCTGCTGTCAGTATTCTATGCTATATACATCAGAAACACAAACCTGTGGCCTCTCATACTAGAAAAAAGTTTGCACAATTATGTAAACTGCCTACAGGTTAATTTTTCAACTCCAGATTGCTCCTCTTGCTGCCTTTAAGTTATTTTCAGAAGGGCTATTAGTTGTGCAATTGGTAACCTGAGCAGAGATGAAAAAGACTGAAGTCAAAGCACATCTGCATTCAAAAAAGGACTTAGGTGAATAGTGAATGCTGTACCACTTATGTAAAGGATGACGCACCTATGTTTAGTTAGAAGTCAGGAAATGTCCAAGGACCCTTATTGCCACATGACGGATGCACAGACTGCTAAGTCCTTGGGTTGGTTATCTTTAGAAGGGACATTTGGTCTTAGATTCCTGTGGTACATGCAACGTGGCGAAGATGGAAACTTTAAACACGGCCGCTGAGCAATAGAGTCTACATAGAGACAACTCCTCAAGGACATTGTCCAGGCACAAGATATGTTAATGTTGTTAACTTGAAGATATACTAGGTCCTTGAATGGAATGTGCTAATTGTCCAGGTGCCAGATATGTTAATGATTTCCCAGAAAGTTAATGAATAGACATGAGTGACTTGTATAAAGAGGGGGCTGAAACGTTCCCTCGGTGTGCATGACTTTGGTGGAGCAATCCCCCATGCACCCAGCGCTGCCGAATAAAGATAACCTCTGCTCGCTTGAATACTGCTGACTGATTCTTCAAATCATAGGTGAGTTTTGAAGCAAAGACTGATACTGATGGTTCACTGTCATTATTTTGCCACAGCAGCACAGGCATAGAAAAAAGGCACCACCAAAAGCCCTTAAGTGACATTTGGCCTGGCCTGCCATCGATTCCATAGAATTTGTACCTCTGAAAACAATCAGTGCAAAGGCTGAATTTATACACATAAAAAGACACCAATAAACTGTTGCAAATTCCAAACATTTGAACCATATCTGTCTATTTTGAGCACAAAACTGAAGATTTACAAGTAAAATTTTCACGTCCAAAACCGATCTCAAAAGGGGCAGGCAATCTAGCACATGCCTATGTTTTAGCCTCTTGAGAAAAGGAAAACTGTCTCTTCTGTAAGAAGAGCTGATGCTGTTCTCCTTTGCAAGAGCGGCAAAGAAATTCCTACTTATCTCATTTACTACCCCTAGTTAAAATTATAAAATACTTTAATATTAAGTCCAATTCCCAAAGCACTTCGAAAAACTCAAGTGACTAATACTGATTGCAATAGCTGTGCACTTTGTCCTTTTTGAAGGAGGTTCCAGTTTTGCTTTCAGTTCTGAGCCAGTATGGTATTAGCCATTTCTCCTCAGTGAGGAATTCAGGAAGACTTTGTGCCAACTAGTGAATCTCTCTGTTATAATATTATTAAAATATATCAAGACTGTGCCATGTTCATGTTCTGTGCCAAGTGCAAGGTTCTGCACCTGGGTTGGGGCAACCCCCAGTATCAATACAGGCTGGGCAGAGAATGGATTGAGAGCAGCCCTGAGAAGGAGGACTTGGGTGTACTAGTGGATAAAAAGCTCAACATGAGCCGGCAATGTGTGCTCGCACCCCAGAAAGCCAACTGAACCCTGGGCTCCATCAAAAGCATGGCCAACAGCTTGAGAGAGGTGATTCTCCCCCTCTACTCTGCTCTCGTGAGACCCCACCTGGAGTCCTGCATCCAGCTCTGGAGTCCTCAGTACAAGAAAAACACGGACCTGTTGGAATGGGTCCAGAGGAGGGCCACAAAAATGATCAGAGATGGAGTGCCTCTCCTATGAGGACAGGCTGAGAGAGTTGGGGTTGTTCAGCCTGAAGAAGAGAAGGGTCCGGGGAGACCTTACTGCATCCTTTCAATATTAAAAGGGGGCTTATAAGAAAGATGAGGACAGACTTTAATAGGGCCTGTAGCAATAGGACAAGGGGAATGGTTTTAAACTGAAAGAGGGTAGATTCAGACTAGATATAAGGAAGAACATTTTTTACAATGGGGGTAGCGAAACATTGGTACAGGCTGCCCAGAGAGGTGATAGATACCCTTTAAAGGTCCCTTACACTCCAAACTATTCTATGATTCATTATGTGTATTTACTACCAACAATAAGAAATTTATAATCTAAATGAACAGTTAATTGAAGGCTACTGTAAGTTTAAATATTTAACATATTCCATGTTCCTGTTCTACTGCTCACTCCATGTGAAAAATCAGCATATTGTAGAAACTCTGCTTTTAAGTAAACCCATTTTATTAGCATAAAAGGTGTAAGATCAGACACTTAGGTTTATGCTCAACAAGTAGAAATTCTCCCAAGGACCACATTATGGGGTTTTTTACCACAATTATTTTCCATATTGTGAGAAAAATGCATGATGGTAATGCTGAAATCCAAAGTTGTTAATGAGATAGATTATTAAATTGGCCTAGATCAGCTCCATAATAAATAATAATAAAATAATAATAAAAGTTAGTTGAAATATTTAGGATTTTACATTTTTAACTGTGGATATAATCAGATTATTATAAAACATAAGGAAAGTTATTATACAACCTATTTTCTTCCACCTTTCAAATTTAAGTGATAATAAACTAGGTAGTTATGTGCATTAACTGGTTATGACAGTATGACACTTCCTAGTATCAATCTATTTTTATGCCATGTTCTTAGACTGCCTAAGGCCACCACTGCTGCTCTAGCATTTCTATTGACAAGTTATGAACTCTAAAAATTGGCTAGCAGTGTAAGCAAAACAGTGTGATAAGGCAGTGAGTAAAAACAGTTCATTGTTCAGTTTCAGACAAGTACATCAACAGTTGTTTAGATGTATAAAAGATGAGCCTAAACCTTTCCCTGTCATTGTACCCCAGACACAAATGAGAAATCCTAATTTAACATACCAGATTACCTTCAAGTCTTTTTTCCTACTTAAAAAAAAACAAACCAGAATCATAATTCTGATGTAGGGAAACAAAAAACCAAACCCAACCAAAATCAAAAAACCCCAAACCCCTATTTCTGAGAAAGCTGCTATTGTGTGGAACACGAGGACGTTTTTTAAGCAAGTCTGTCATCACACTTACCATGCTTTGGTTTGCATCTTAGGCAGTCCTGAGATGAAACTAAAGCAGACAACATTCCAGGAACCCACCTAACCTGCTGCAATTGCTAAAAGGCATTCAGTTCGCTGGACTAACTCTAGTCTAGTCCTCAGTAACCACTCCTTACCAAATATATAGTGTGGATATTAGCTCCTCAATACCAACTGTTTTCCTCTATGTATGTACTCCCATTGCACACACCCTCACTGATGTAGAAAGAAACTTGACCTTATCTTGAAACTCATAGTCATGTAACCTGACAACAGTTATAACTTGAGGAAAGTTTAACTGCTGTGTAGATACAAAGTTGCTGAATGTGATGATAATTATTATCAAAGTGTGTGATTGTGTCTGTGCATACATGTGAAACACCTCTCAGAAAATGAACAGATAAAAATACCTGGAAAAAAGTAAGTACAAGATTTGTTTACTCTCATTCCAACAGGCCACCGTTACCTTATGTATTGGCTTTCTTTACAATTTACACACGGTAATGTGCTTACAGGATTTCCAGTTAGAAAAGAATTTAAAATATGGACAGCAAGATCAGAATTCAAAATGTTTCAGTGATTTGAAAGAAGCGACCAAACTGGATAAGAAAATTCAATTAAATAAAGGTGTGGGAAAATCACCTTGGGGGGGGGGGGATTAGAGAAAAATTGGGTCCTAATAGAAGTGTAGTATTACGGAAAGCTTTTTAGGCTAAAATACAGCTAGCGTCTTCAGGACAGTTGGCATGCACGGAATCTACATCACCACAGTCCCCTAAGCCACACAACCTGCTATCCTAGAGGAGTAGTGGAGGGTGGAACGGAGTGGAGAAACCACGGCCAGGCTCTGCTGTACTCCCTGCAGGATTGGGAACGTGATGGTACCATACAGCTGATAAGCTGCATAGCGGCTGTCAAATGGAAAATATATGAGAAGATGTCTGTTACTGGGCCAACAACTGTGTCAAAGACACAAGCAGGAGCTTCATTATCTGCGAGAAAGTCAGGAACTTGGCCCACTCAGCACTTCAAGGCAGATGAGCTCAACAAGAATGTAAATAAGGAGCCTTCAGACAAGGACTGCTAACTGCTGAAAGAAAACAAATTGCTGAAGAGATAAGACTCAAGGATGCTAGGGTAAAATAATAGTGGTAGTGGGAGATCAAGACCTCCTACTCAAATGGCCTCCCAAAGAGAGTGAATTCCCTGCTTGGGAAGCATGCGTGATAAATTTAAAATTAACTGTACCTTTAAATGAAAGCGAGAGAACTTTGCACCAATCATAATAAAGGAATGTATGACTAGAGTCACTCAAGCTCTACCTGAGAGTAAAAAAAAGTATAAAAAGTGAATGAATGAAGGGACAAGTGGGGAAGACACCACCGAGATAGACTCCTGGGATCAGTCAATGGGCTGAGTCTTTCTTCTCCCCTCCTTGGGATGCCTTGGGTGAGACTTTAACTAAGTGCTTCTTTGGGAGACTTAGAAATATCTCTAGAGAGTTATTCTTTAACATTTATAGCCAGGCTGTATTGTTTGTAACTTTTCTGCGCATTTTATACTTTATAACATTTTATTTGCATGTGCCTTTTTGGAAAAAAGTCACTATCGCTGGCAATCCAAGAACCTATATATCTGTTGCACAAAAAAACCCTGCACTGTTAAGTAGCTGGTCATCGCAGTTTCTCATTGAACATGACCCTACCTTAAAGTGCAGCCGTGCTAGTTCACAAGTAAGACTGGACTGGCAGTGCAGACTGCTATCAGTGTATCCAGACCCGTGGTAGTTTAATATACATATTAAACGCAACTGGACTGATAGTGGTAAATTGGACATCACTCAGTTTAAACCTAGCTGTATGTAACCTCCCACCTCGGTGAGGAGAATTAGAAGGTGAGGGGGTTTATTTTCTGCTAAATTACTCCATCCCCTTTAATGCATCAAAAGGGAACAGCATATCATATCATTCAAGGTTCCACACATTAAGAGAGACAGAAAAGTTGAAAGGAGTCCAGCAGAAAAATACAAGATGTCCAGAAAACATTCAAAATCTCAAATGCAAAAACAATTTCAAAAGTAAAGCAAGATCTATAAGTTACAGCAATATATAAACTAAATTACTTAAAGCAATGTAGTTTCCAAAAAGGGAAGTTTTACCTTTGGAAATACTAGTAGGACTACGTTATGTTTAAGAGACCTTTTTTCCACTTCACAGGTTGCTCTCAAAACTGCATAAACAACAAAATTTTGGGCACTACATTTTAAGAGCAGACAAACCGGAAAAAGTTGTAGCAGAAAAGTGTACAAGGCATCTAGAAAATACACCCATGAAGGCTGAAACATTGGATTTATTTAGTCGAGGGGAAAAGAAATAACAAAAGTAGGGTTGGATTGATATATGTTGGGGGGGGGGGGGGGGGGGGGAAGTCATCATGGAAGCTGCTATAAAGATACTGTTCATCTGGTCTCAATGCTTTGGGTATTTGCTCAGTTATAAGTAAATGTCTGGTTTTAAATACATTTAGTGGAAAACTTTGCCATTTTCTTCTCATTTCAACTTCAAACAACATTAAGCAGGTCAGTGATTCTGGCCCAAATACAGTGATGTTTGTTGATGCCTGAATTCCTAACAAAGTCAAGTATAACTCATGTTTTTGACTGTAACATTTAACGATTAATATGCATATCATTGTATTTTAAGTTTGAAGACAAGCAGTACTAGAATACTAAAATCTGCATTTGACTACACATCGCTATATTTTACTAAAATGGCAATGGATTATCATATTATGTAAATATTGTAACTATGCAAATATACTTTATATTTTACATACATGTTTTATATAAACTGTATATATTTTATATATACACACAATAAATTTCAATGTGTAGATACACACACAGAGGGTATACTTTGCATGTTAAAACTGCCTATAATTCAACTCTAAAATTAAAAAATTTTGATATAAAGGCAAATGAATGGGAATAGCACAGAATCTTTGAGTGGATGATTTAATATTAGGACGAAATGATACTTATGCTAGGCCAGACAGTGACTAACTTACAGTGAAGGTTTTTTTCATGTTTATTGTCAGCTACAAGTTTTTCATGCTACTTGGATGAGTCATAGCAATATGAGTAACACAACATGTCTTGGAAACAATAGCTCAAAATAACAAAACCACAGGAGGTCAACAGCATATACAAGTTGAGTGCATGCCAAGACTGTTCAAATTTATATTTAATAGTCACAGCAATTAATAGGTAAAAGTATTATATTATTCCATGTGTCTACAATGTAATTATTATACTGCAATTTTGGAAATACAGTTTGAACTATCACTGGTAATATTTATGAGGAGACTACTTAGTAGATCCTAACCTTAAGAGAAGCCCTTACTGAAACAGTGTCCTCTGGATTTAGACCCATTAGCTCTCCATGTTTGCTTCACAGCTGAATGCCCCTAAACAGATATTCTATCTGCTACATATCTCATCATGAGGTAACAAGTTTTGCCCATAGTGCTGTATAGCTATTTGGATGAATGTTACAGTCAGTCAATACTATATTCAGATTCTACAATACTTGGGATTTGCAAAGGACAGCCAAGACCCTAAAATGACAACATAAGCAGAGCAAGAAACTATGTAAGGAACAATAAATCAGAAAGACTGAATCCGTGAGAGCCCCAAAAATCAATCTATATCCTAGTGAAATTTAGCAGCATGGTCAAAAGCTAACAGATATATCAAGCAGAGTAGTAGAGTCTCATTAAATAATGATAGAATTAGTTTTGAGCTAACTGAAAATATCACTTTCCGTATCACTGATGCCATTCAATTGCTAGGGTTAAGCTAAAATGAATTAAGTTTCATTTCATCCTTAAAACAGCACCTTTTTTGAATGAAAAACAGAAATCCCTATAACAATACCTGTGGATCTTTTTTTCTGTTCATTATTTAAATATGCTTTTAAGTTTAAAAAGGTATGAAGGATTTCTCAGAAGCTAACAGTGGAATAAACCTTCTATAATAAAGGATTCTAAATGAATACTTCAAATGCAAAATATATTTTCCACTAGGTAAATGCAATTGTACAGTTCCTTCTGGTTTTCAGTAATTTATCACTTACTACTTTTCATGGGGGTGGGGAAAGCCCCAAAGAAATAACAATAATGTTTTAGTATTAATCAGCAAAAGTTAGGAAACTTCAAGGTGCTTGCTTTATGTAGCTGGCCATATAAATGAAAGATGGGTAAACCTAGTGTCCTGGTTTCAGCTGGGATAGAGTTAATTTTCTTTTTAGTAGCTAGTGCAGTGCTGTGTTTTGGATTTGGTGTGAGAACAATGTTGATAGGACACTGATGATTTTGGTTGTTGCTGGGTGATTATTATATTAAGTCAAGGACCTTTCAGTTCCTTGGGCCCTGCCAGTGAGGGCTGGAGGGGCACAGGAAATTGGGAGGGGGCACAGCCAGGACAGGTGACCCAAGCTAGCCAAAGAGGTATTCCATACCATGGGATGTCATGCTGAGTATATAAACTGGGGGAAGAAGGAGGAAGGGGGGGGACATCTGGCATTATGGCATTTGTCTTCCCGAGTAACCGTTACGCGTGATGGAGCCCTGCTTTCCTGGGGATGGCTGAACACCTGCCTGCCCATGGGAAGTGCTGAATGAATTCCTTGCTTTGCTTGCATGCGCAGCTTTTGCTTTACCTATTAAATTGTTCTTATCTCAACCCTCAAGTTTTACATTCCTTTTCAATTCTCCTCCCCATCCCTCTGGGTGAGGGGGGAGTGAGTGAGTGGCTGCGTGGTGCTTGGTTGCCAGCTGGGGTTAAATCATGACACCTAGTCAGCTTACTGGAGCCAAAGCCACCTGCTGAACTTGCAAACTGCTGAGACAACTGAAAGCATCATTGACTGCTTACTAGAGGTCAAATCCTCAAACAGTTTTCAGGTCAAAATTCAGATTAGCTTAAATAGGAATGCAGGTGGTTTGAAAGAAGATTATTTCTGTCCAGTACAGATTAGGCAGTACTTCACAAGCCTTTTTGCCCACAAAACTGCAGTTTCAGGTATTAGGTGATGAGGAGAAAAATTTCCAAACCTGTACAGCTGCAATTCATAACAAAACATATGTACAAACCTGTACATATGCAATTCATAACTTTCCATAGCCTGAGTAACATCAGAAATGAGAATGCTAATTTCATGGAGCAGAAAACTTAAGATGCTACAGCACCTGTTAAGCAAGAATAATCCATGTTCTACAGCCAAAGAGCCATGAACATAAACATTGAAGTTTTTACTAATAACAAGTAGTAGCTAAAATTTGATGCACAAAATACAAGTTTTTGTAAAATATGTATACAGCATACTTTGTACAGTAAACATGGGTGCTGCGGTGACTTGAATGTCACTAGTTAAAACTCCTCTTGAAGGGAATGACAAATGAAAATAGTTACACCTCTCAGGCATGCAAGTGTCAAAGAAAATATCTGCCTTACAGCATTATTCCTGTAGATAAATTAACAAATTCTGTTGATTGCTGACTGTCATTATTTTAAATAACTCTATATAAAATTGATTAACTTCTGCATAAAATCCTGGAGTCTAGTTCACTAATTTTACAAGGGTGATTGCTTTCCTTCTCCTTAATAAATAGGGGATAACTCCACACACCGCCTTAAAAATCTAGTCCTCTTTCAAGGAAAGAAACTTGAACCTAACATACCTCAGATGTCTCCAAATATAAAACTTAATGTCTACCATGATCTCTGTCAGGAAAGTCCACGTTAACTTACATTACTTATTTCCACATGAATACAAACATTTTGCTTCCTCTGACCAAAAAAGAACAGTATTTCTTCCAAATGTGAGAGTTGCTCAGTCTTTGAAGGAAGAATTTGGGGCAGCTAGGAACAATTGCTTAGACTGGTGCCAACATTTTCTTTTAAGTACAATAATACTCCTAGCAGGAGAGTTAAGTTTTATAGATTTTTTTTTTGTCTGTATTATTTTATCAGAAATATGGTGTAAACATTTTTTCAAAGGTACTTTCCCTGCCCATAGGAAAAATATCCTAGATCACTAGTTGTTGCAGAATGGCTGTGTGATCATGGCCATGACTCCCTTAAAGATCTTTGTGAAACAAAGTTAGCGTAAGTTAGCTGAAGCAGGCCTTGCAGCTATGCTGAGGCATGCTGATAAGGAAGCTGAGAAAAACACTGACCTTGTGCCTAATGTTGTAAATAACTTTGAGGAATTCGCGTAGACAAGAGAGGAAAAAAAAATATGTAGCTAGCTATCCGCAGAAACCGCAAGTAGGAGGACGTATGAAAATGTAACCCTTTAGAGCTCAGCCAATCAGCAGATGACTAGTAGGCATAATTAACTGGAACTGTATATAAGACATAATCGCGCCGTAATAAATCGAAGCTTGCTCTATCACTCATATTGAGTCGGCCGCATGCTTCCCCTCGCTCGTCGCAACTAGTAGCCTTTCAAATGGACCATAAAATGCAAGAATTTACAGACAAATCAAGTTCACCACCATCAATATAATTCCAAGACAGAATACAAACATCTTCAGCTCTTAGCACATCTAACATCACAAAACCTCACCATCTTTCCCACATTCCTATCTCACAAAGGAGGAACTGAGACTATATCAACTCATGGTAGAAGACCAGAGTACAAAAAGGAAATTAAAAAAAATTTCCCCCAAACTCCAGGCTTTCATTCTTAAACACTGCAATGAAAACAAAACACACAGAACTGTTCCAACCACAAAGGAGACTATACAATACAATTTGCTACTTTTATTCTATTCATAACTGCATTTACAGTTCAAACAAAAATAGGAAGAGTTTCCAAAACCAAATGTACAAGTTATACATTTGTAAAACGTATTACAGGAAAATGAATATAAGAAACAAGTGCTAAACATCAAATAGAGTTGGATGATTCCTTTATACAGGGTCACACTGATTCAGGATCAAAACCAGGTTATGAACAGCCTCTGTCTTCAAAATTAATATTTAATTTTAGCTAGATGCTTTTCACAAATTCATCATTTCTTGCCAATCTTAAGTTCAATTTATGAAAACCTTCCTTGTGGTTTTGTACATATTTTCCAATTTTAACACTAGGTAAAGTACAAGAAACCAATTCTTCAAATATTCAATTATCAATTTTTCAAAACTAACTTTAAAAAAGAATTTTTGGTTCATCCTTTAATTACATTATGCATATTTAATAATTTACCACATTTATAGATGCTTAACATCTGTAGTAGTAAAATCAACACTGTTTTAAGATCCATACTTTCAACTATTGGTTTTTCACTAGGATCATGCATCTGCAAATTAATCCAGCTCTGATTTTAAGGCAACTAGAGAATTTGAAAGCACCTACATTTATAAGTTTCCAGGTCAGCACAAAAAGGAAATACAGCTACACATCATTTTTTCTAGCAGAAAAATGGACTTTCTTGAAATACAGTTTGGAATCTCAGTAACAGCAGCAGCATTTTGTCAATGGTAGATGTCTGACATATACTGACATCTTTTCTTTGGGTCATTGCCTTATTGCATCTGTCAGTCTAAGTTGTTCCTCAGTGAATGCTATGTACCTACATGTGATCTGAACCAACTCGGAAAATGGAACATTTACAGATTTGTTATTAATGCAGTAGAAGATCAATTTGCTATCATAATTTTGTTCTCGTATGCACCCTCCTGCTAACTGAATCTCATACACTATCACTGAAGCGTTGTTCAATTTTACAGAGTGCTTTCAACAGCCAAGAAGCATGCCTACTTCAAAAATTATGATGCATGTTTGTCCTTCTCATATCAATCGGACCCCCAAACCTGCCCTCGAGCATTTATTCTTTCACTTGAGATTGTCTCAAAACTGTCAAGCAGCCTCCCAGTTATCTTACTCAGTGATTTGTTATCAGCTCATCTACAACAATAACCTTGCTTTCCCCACAAAATTCTCCACTACTAATTTATTTTTCTTGGCTACTGCCAATTGCAGGATCCATTTGTTGTCACAGAAACCTGAGTTTCATGTTCAGGCATGTCACCCTATCTGTGGCGCTCTGTAAGAAAGGCAGCTCCTTCTGCGTATCAGTCCATCCGTTCAGGTAACACACTGAAGCTCAGATGTCTCCTAGCTCACTGACTGCAATGCACTTTTCCCTTGCCTCAACAAATGGAATGCTGGTCCAACCACAACCATCCAGTATGCTACAAACAACACCCCTTTCATAACTACCTGTTCACATCCCATCAGTCCTCTCTGCTGCTCTCCATGTGTTCTTCCTCTACCAAAAAAAATGGTACTTGCTCTCCTGAAGGCCTTTCACAGTCTCTTTCTTCAGACTACCATCTCTTATTCTGCAGTAAGTTTTTAATTCTTACCTCTTGTCAGCTCACATCAACTTCCAATGTATCTGTCATACTTTCAGGCAAGTACCTTTCACATTCCTATGATTTGGAAGCTTGTATTTCGAAAAAGCACCTCAAAAAATCAGCAATACAGACCATTTCTAGAAATCACCTCTTTAAATCTTTTTCACTATGAAATCAGCAATGAAAGTTAACAGTTGTTATTCTATTAGTGCCCAAACCACTGCATATCATGCTCATTGATAACAGTCCCCTCCCTTACCATACTTTGTCAGTTTACATCCAAAGTCTGGCATTTCACATTTTTGATTCAATTCTGTGGAGCAGGAACCAATCTTTAGCTCTGTGCAACTTAACCCACGAATTGAGAGATAATTCAGGCTTCTAAGCACTAAAATACTACAAAAAATCAGCCAGTAGGACACGTAGACAAACTTCAGCATAACCCTGCATTCACATATTTGCTTGTCCTTATTTGCTCCTTTCCTCTCCCACAGTACATAGATTCCAAGTACTGTTCCACAATACTAAGTTGTTTCATGAATCTCCCAGCCAACACCTGATAAAGCACATATAAAATATTTTGCCTATATGATCAGTTGTTTCAATACCATTTGAGCTCTTACCTTAGTAAAATTATTCAAGTGACCTAGTTTTCGCATATTTGAAACACCTTGTAACTTGGCCACATTTTGGAGAATCTCTCTCATATTATCACAGGGTTCTGCAAAAGAAAACAGGTTATTAGCAGATACAGTTCAAAAAAATAATAAAAAAAAAAATCTAAAAATGCATTCAAAATACACAGTTTCCCAAATATAACAGGTACTTTCCTGGTCTTAATTAAGGACACAGATCATTTTCCCTCAAGAATCATCAATTTGATTTATGCCTAGAACCAAAACCAGACATACCTGAGTTCTCTAGAATAAATGCTAAAGCCTACGGTGGAGAGACTCCTATTTTAAAGCAGATTTTAATCAATATCTTGGACTTACAGTTAACAAAGAAATCCATTTAGTTTCTGAAACTCCAGTCCTAGCATCTCATAACTGAAAAGCTTTATCCTTAATCCCTTTGTAATTTAAAGGCAAGAAGCACACTTGGACAGAAGTAAAAAGATAGCATGTTACTGCCACACCACGTGATTTCTCCCTTTAGACAAAGGGTCAGTGAGATTTTGGGAAGACAGGTCTCTCTTCTGCTCTCCATATTAATTTCTGTCCACAATCACCCTAAACTTACTAGAAGGCTGGGACTTTTCAGTGAGAAGTGAACTACAGGGTAAGCAGAGGGACTAGGAGCTTCTCCTTTCTTCTTAAGGGTCCACTGTTCCAACAACACACACACAAAAAAAACTACCACCAAACACCCCCAATCCACCCCACTCCACCCCCTGGGATTCAGATACCAGTCAATGACCCTGCATTTTGTTGGGAAGTGGAAAAGGACTACCAAACATGGTGAGAAGAGACAATATTGCCCCACCTTTGGGAATAAGGCTGGGAGTTGAGGTAGTGGGGACAAGCAGTGTAGTGGGGCTGGGCAGAGAGCTGCACACAGAGCTACTGTAACAGAAACTGCAATAAGCTCTGTACACAGCAGTACTGGGGTAGGACATTTTTCAAAGAGAGATGATTGACTGCAGGATTTTTGTGCAATCTTGGATTAGACACTGCATTCTGCAATAGGCACTACAACACTATCAACAGCACTGTAGTTTGAAATAAATGAAATACCAAGGCTATGCTGGAGACGTGAACTGTTAAAAAGTATTACATTACCAAAAAAGAAAAAAAAATTGCATTATGTAAAATAAAGTCTTTAGAAAAAGCCTGAAGAATAGTCCAAACATCCGGAAAGCAGCAAAGAGAAGGGTTTTGTGTGAGGTGCTCCATACTAACTTCCAGTAAAAGAAACTTGCTTCCTACTACAGTATGAACAGCTACAGTTGAATTTGTGGAGTATATACATTCTTTTATTTCCCTGTTCATTCTGAAAGGATATTTATATACTTTTTATTTCCTTTGTATAATGAAAGGTATCAGAGATATAAAGAAAGGACCTTCTCGCCACCTCTCTACAAACCAAGCTGAGTTTGTTATCAACTTCTGTAGTTTAAAAACTTAAAAAAGCAACACATTTGAAAAAGATTGCTAGATGTGTCTGCTTATCAGGATATATCCAGAACATATTTGGAAAGACAAGAGCCTGTACTTGCACTACCATCAGGAATACAAGACAGTATTTAAAGATTAAGACACCTACAGGTAGGCACCTGAATTCAGGTGTATAAACCTGTGCTAGATGTCTCAGCTCCCACTGTAGTTAATGAAGATCTCATCTATCAGCCAATTAAGTCTAAAACAATTAACCTGACTAGCTGCAAGGTGTCTACTCAAGGGTGAATCAATTGTACTGACTACACTGCTTATAATGAGACTTTAGCACATGTACAGACATGCTACTGCCACACCACATAATTATGATTTTTTTCAGACAAAGGGTCAGTGGGATTTTGGGAAGACAAGACAGGCATCAATCTCAATCATCAACAGCTTGTATGAAATATTCTCTTCCACAAACCTTAGTCACAACAAGAAGCAAAGTCAACTGTCAGATACACAGCCACAAGTAAAGACATAACCACCTTGCATTGCACAGAACACTACGCATAATGAAACCAAACATGCAATAACTTTGCATTTAAATTGGAATTTGTGTATGCATCTGTCTGGATACACCCATACCACCAACAAAAAACTCTTTGATGTGATCACAGAGCATTAGACAATGAAAATCTTACTGGATCCATCCCAAGTTTAGGATTCCTCTGAATATTGACTTCAAGGAAAGACAGGCTATCCTGTTTCTCCTCTTCTGGACATGCATGATATATTAGAAAGAAGTAGAAAGTTTACTGTTTCTCTACCACGACTCATTTTTAATAAAAATAAAGACAATAGGGAAGGTAGGCAGACCTAATGGAACTTCATGCTTTGCAGATGTAAATATTTAAACAAAATAACATGACTTTACAAATAGAGATATAGTCTCTGACTATTGTGTCTCTTACATTAAAATGGACTTGAAAAGAGATAAAATACATTCTAGATTCTACCAACTAAGGCATGTGACTTTCTCTTAAAGACCAGTTACAGCACTGCATATCTTCCTGCCACAAAATCTCATGCAACAGCATTGAGGAACATGAACTAATGCAGAAATGGGAAAAATGTGACACACAATCAGAGATTTATCCCCCAAAAGTAGTAGTATCATGGCCTTAACATTTCATTGTCAAGCCTAACAGCTCATGTTGGTGTTGACAAAGACAATTTTTATTTATAACCCCAGTTCAGACCATTGTTGCAGAGATTTCTTAGTTCTGATTAACCAACCCTTACTCTTTAACCCTTCAGAAGTTCTTGCTTTTCTAGCTAATAAAAAAAAAAAAGATAAATTACTCATTATAATTTTAAGACCCCTCAATAGTCTATTCTTTCTTGACTTACCTCATTTATCACTGAGATGCTGACTCAAGTTGGCCCATAATGATAACCGAATACCTTCATATTATTTCCCATGGTGCTTCTGAGGGTGAAGCTGTGTGAATTCAAAATCTTTGTGCTTTTCATTTTACACCTCAGACAATTAAGTGTCTTTCATTTCTACAAATAAAAATAATTTTTAAAAGTAGCTTCCTGAAATATTCCAGGAGCAGCTACCTGAATAAATGGGTCAGATGTGGCCAAAACAGTAACAATAAGTAGTACTCAGACAAAATCAAGGAGCTTAGAGAAGTCTAGACAGTGAAGAACAAAACCAGTAAATTTAAAACTTTGTTCTCTACTATGGCGTACAAAGGCACGGACTCAGGTTGTGGTGCAACCAGAGACCCTTTATTGTACAGAGAAGCTCATATTTTATCTCTGAGCCCAGACACAAATTCCAGCTGTATGTACCACCAGGCTCAGGGCAGAAACCATTCATGCAGTTACATAGCTATATATCTCTACAAGCATGCAGACACCTATTAAACACTAGATAACCATGTTCATCTTTCCTACTCTCCTTCACAATACCCAGCTGTTCTCTCATCTCCTGCCAGGTCAAACATTCTCCATCCTCCTCTCATACATCTCTCTCTTCAGACATCCTCTATCCTCCTCTCCCACATCTCCCCCTTTTTTGCTTGTTAATTGCGACAAGGCAAAAATTGTGTGTAGCTGGGTGACCACGACCTGATTTATGTTACAGTCAACTAAACACTGAATACAGGAAAAACGGCATGGGAGATATAAGGCAAACATCAACAAGGCAGTTAAGGCAATTATAATAAATCCTGCAATATTTTTGATCAATGGCCCAAAGTTTCCCAGCCATGAGAAGAGACCAAAGGCATCCCGCCCATGGCT
The DNA here is from genome assembly GCF_023634085.1 of Falco cherrug. Classification (NCBI taxonomy): domain Eukaryota; kingdom Metazoa; phylum Chordata; class Aves; order Falconiformes; family Falconidae; genus Falco; species Falco cherrug. The sequence continues at coordinate 9,759,306 of NW_026599288.1, read as the reverse complement.
CTGCTGCAGATCTTTGTTTAAGGCTTTTAAGTTTTGTATGCTTTTGTGAATTGATTCAGAGTGGTCACTCAGATTCATGCAACACATCCCACCAAAGTCTTCACACCCATGTCCCTGTGCTAACAATAAAAAAAAAATATCAATAGCAGCTCAGTTCTGTAGCGACACATGACAGACAGAATCGACACCTGCTAATAAGCGAGAAAAAGCAGTGCTTGTAGCATTACTTTCTTTAGCAAGCCAGCAGCCTAATTTATTAAGCAATTTAAGAGCATGTGCTATTCCTACAGAAGAGACTAGAGAAGAAAAAAATGCATCAGAAGAGATTGAAGAAGAAAAAACGCATTGCGCTGCATTCCAGAACTCAGCCTGAGAGTTACATTCTGCTGTGAGGTCTGTTATAATCATTTGACACAAGTTGGGGTTGCGATTGTGAAAGTGCTGCAATGCCCATTTGCAATCTTCATTAGCATTATCATATCTAGTTGTTTTAAGAGCAGCCCTCGAGCTTCCTCATGCTGAACTTGTTGCAAAATATTCTGAAGCCAATGAATAAAGTTAGTATATGACTCTTTAGGACTCTGCCAAACCGTGGCAAACAACTCACTCGAGTGACTAGAGGCACGCCCAGACTCCAGTATCTTCAGGACTGCCTTAATAGTTACCTCCTTAATTTGCAAATAGTTGTCCCTGGGATAACCTGCCCGAGTCATGGAAGCGGCATGATTATTTTCCCCAGCCAACTGCTCATAGTTAACAGCAATTCTCCAATTAAGGTTTTCAATCGAAGCCACTACACAGCTCACAAAAATCAGATAACCACATCATATACTGTATCAGTTAGTACCATACAAAGCAATAACTTCCAGTCATGCAGTGTGAGTGTATAAGGCTCTGCCATCACTTCAAGAAGGGACATAGCAAATGTGCTATGAATCCCCCCTTCCCGCACTGCTTTGCTTAACTCTTTAACAGCCTCATATTGCACAGGCTGCCACTCTCAAGGTTGATTTGGCCAATAAAATACTGGACATGCCATAGCGACTCCCAAATCCCCTCGCTTAAGCGCCTCCTGCTCGCATTCCTGCTACCAATCCCCCGGACCACCTTTCACCTTCCCCAAAAATACAATCAATGCATCAGGAGGGGGAGGAAAAAGGTCTGGTTCCTTTTCCAAATCTATAGGACCTGGATCAAAAAGTTTATCAGTGTCAATGGAATCATTGTCTGAGTTGTCCTGTTCCCGTGCTTGGTCCTGTGCTGTGAGGGTCGCTGCAATCACTGACAGGAGCTTTGGGGGCAGAGGAGGTGTGGATGGAGTCGCCGTTGTTGACGATGCGTTGAGAAGAGTCACGCTGTTGGTGGAATTTACAGCCTCCTCTGGTTTAGCAATGTTAGTAGAATTAGTCCACACTTGATGAAGAGTAGTCAGGATTTGCCACCAAGGTGCTAAATGCATTCCCGACGCGGAGTCCCCCTCCACGGCAGCATCATATAATCATCTGATGACCACTTGCCAGGCAGGAATTTGCAAAGTGCCATCAGGTGGAAAGTCCAGCACTTTGTCACGATTCCATTCTAACAGAGTCATTAGCTGTAGACCCATCACAGCTCATTGCTGAGCTGCAAGCAGCCGTCGCAATACATCCAGGCTGCACTGTTGATCTCGGGATAACTTCCCTCCCATGGTTCCTGACTGCTCACCTTTTTTGTGGGTGATGGGTGCACAAAATTTCCGCGGATCCCAGTTCAGTCAGGCTACACCACAGGTTCGGGCTCCATGAGCCTCCTACTTAAGCCCCACCGTGGGGTGCCATTTGTGGTGTACGAAGGCACAGACTCCAGTTGTGGTGCAACCAGAGACACTTTATTGTACAGAGAAGCCCCTATTTACATCTCTGAGCCCGGACACAAACCGCAGCTGCATGCACCACCAGGCTCAGGGCAGAAACCATTCATGCAGTTACATAGCTATATATCACTACAAGCATGCAGACACCTATTAAACACTAGATAACCATGTTCATCTTTCCTACTCTCCTTCACAATACCCAGCTGTTCTCTCATCTCCTGCCAGGTCAAACATTCTCCATCCTCCTCTCATACATCTCTCTCTTCAGACATCCTCTATCCTCCTCTCCCACACTCTACAGCTTCCTGAGGAGGGGAAGTGGAGGTGCTGATGTCTTCTCCCTGATATCCAGTGATAGGACACGTAATCATGATTCAAAGCTGCATCAGGGGAGGTTTAGACTGGACATTAGGAAGCATTTCTTTACCGAGAGGTTTGTCAAACACTGGAAGAGGCTTCCTAGAGAGGTGGTCAATGCCCCAAGCCTGTCAGTGTTTAAGAGGCATTCAGATAATACCCTTAACATAACTTGTCATCAGCCTTGAAGTGGTCAGGCAGTTGGAAGGGACCTACAACGATCATCTAGTCCAACTGAAAATATTCTATTCTATAAACAAAATCTCCCCTTTTAAGAAAACTTTCTTAAAGACTTCATCAGACTAATTTATTAATGAACAACGTTGATTTCAAAGACAGTGCTATTCAGGCAGAATTTGGGTGAAGAGACTTACTCATAAATATTTAGTTACCCAAACCTATTCAAGCCACTGTTGAGATGCAGCTTGCTATACTCTGACGAATATAACAAAAACATAAGAACATGAGTCCTATAGAGCTTTTAGTTCTGTGACTGAATTTTACTGTTAGCACATACCTAAGAATATACAACTAAATAGGGGGTTTTGTTCTTTGGGACTGGGGTTGTTTTTGTTGGGTTTTGTGTTGGGGTTTTTTAACTCTATTTTCTCACTTTCTCAGTTATACATCTTTATCAGCATTCCTCCTTCACTAAATCCTTGCAGCTGGTGAATACAGTCCTTACTAATCATGCTCTGAAGTTTTGCTAACTTCTACTTTTTCTCTGATCCATTCTACCCAATTTTTCCCTCACCACAACAGATGGTTGGCAAATGGAGAAAAAAAAAATAATTTCTGCAGTATACATGAATATACTAATACTACAGAGTTTTAAACTAGGATAAAGCAAAATGCATTTCATTGTGAGAGTGAAAGTTAAAAAGTGTTCCAGTTAAAACAATTTGTCAAATATCAACCAGCACTTGTGTAGCAGTGTTATGGCATCTTCCCTTCTGTATTAGAAATAATCACAGAAGCACTGCTCTATGCAGAAACCTGCACTATGGTATAAGCATCTGCCTACCTGCATGCTGTAAAAACCACTTCTAATGAAAAGCAAATCCCTTATTTTATGTAATCTATTGTGTAGTTATCAAAGCCTCAAGTCACATGCTTATGTCTTATCTGTAAGCAGCTAGTTGGTTTAAAGGCAGATTATTCATGACATTTATTGTTATTTTTTAAAAGTCTCAGGCGGGAGTCTTAATCAGTATGAAAGACAAAAAGCATATCTGATTTTCAGCACATTCTCCAATACTAGTCAGCCATCATTTCAACAAATTCTCAAGCCATCCTGTAACCCTCTTGAACATTCTTCTTTTCTGCAGTGTTTGGGTTTGTATGGGTATAACCAGTCTGTAAAACACCAATTTTTACTATAACCAAGTATTTAACTTCTTCCCATTTTTAAGAAAATAATAAAAAAAAAGAAAACCACACCACAACACACTACCTGAACATTGAGCATCTCTTCTATATTATTAAGGTAAAAAAATCTGAGATTATCAGGTAATTGGTAAAGTATGCACAAAGATCATGAGATCAGGCAAATCTCTGATGTATTTCTTTCTGGGAAGGCTATCATTAACATAACTTCCTTATTTACTGTAATTATGATGAGGGGTGTGTTTCTGTTGTTCCTGTTTTCAAGAAATGAAAGTGAAAATATTGTAAACGCACCATTTTAATACTTCTGAAAAGTCCTAAGATTGTAAAAGCAGTAATACCTTAGGAAGCAAAGCCGAAGGTATGCAAGTGTTAATAATCTAACCAGACCAGAGTACTATACAATTCCAAAACAATGGTCGACTGAAGCACAAGTACAGACAGGAAAGCTAATTATATGCATTAATTCTGGAGTGCATATACTGAGCACCTCTAAGTCCCTTACTTTTAAAACCTACCAAAAGGTTACATGTTGCCAAAGAAGTTAGCAGACCACCACTATCAACAACTTCCCCTTTAGTCTCCAACTACATAGAAAAACCCCAAAACAATATTCAAGAATAATACAGTAGAGAATTACTCAGTAATGCAAGTGAGATCTCCCTCCAGCTATTTTTCAAGTTGCCCCTCTATAACTCAGAAGAGCCAAAAGAAAAATAAAGTTGCTAAATACTGCCTTGTTCCTATTATGGCTTCTGTTACAGATTCACAAACAAGGAAGCAAAAAAAGAGCTATTGCTCTCACGCAAGCATCCTGTTATAGTCACCCACCACAATGATGGCATACTGCAAAGCAAGGGTTAAAGGTGCCCACATTTTGTTTATTTGGGTATTTTTAAAATAGTGTTTCTGAGGTGCAGTGGAGCCCCACTTCTCCATCTTTTCAAGCCAGACCATGTATTGCAAGAGCATACAACAAAGAACAGCTTTCCATAACAGTTTTGCCATTAGTGTGGAAGAACTGCCTTTGAGCCACTAAGAAAGTATAGACATCAGCTACCATCTCTGCACTGGTTCCCCACTGCCTTGCTGCAAGTGCTCCAAAAGGGTTTTTTTCCTCCCCTGCTACTTGAACTCTCAGTATCAGACAAGTGAGCAGCATCCCTCTCTGCTTTTTCCATATTGATGAAGGAAGCTAAAAATAGTGTGGTCACTATGTTACAGATCTGCTAATAAGTTAGAATTAATTAACTTTATTTGATTTTATAAAATCATTTGGAATAACAAATATATTTTAATGAAACTTGTACTTGCACAGCAAAAGCTGCTATGAAATCCTCTGTACAACCCTGTACCAAGGCCAGAAGAATGGGCTAGAATCATTGTTTTAAACTTAGGTAACAAATTTGGGATTTTACAGATTTCTTTGTATTTGACCAGTCTTCTGTATGTAGAAAGTGTATTGAAATGTCAGAATGTAGAATTAATGGGAACTGGGGAGAGTCGACTGGAACAGCTTGTAGCTACCTGCCAAGAAACCGTGAACTTCAGTAAAAGGTAATTCCGGCAGGGGGAGATCGCGACCACCGACCCAAATACCACCTACCCAAATCGTACCCCAGACCCATTTCTGGACCTTTCTAACCTTTACTGCGCAGAATCGGATATGGGAGGAGAGTATGGTAATGATTTTCGAGAAATATTATGTTTATGCATAAATACTTAATGAATATGTATGAATAAGTTCTATATATGGTGTCTGATTTTGAAACTTGGTGTGCGTTGATCGTGAGAGGACTCACTCACGCACCCGGCCGTTAATAAAGAAGTGTCTGCTTATCTGCATCACATTGGTGTTGATAAGTTCTTCATTCTGAGATTTCGGTAACAACTAAATTTCAAGCTGAATTTGGGGACAAAATTCATCCAGCCTTCTTTAGCTATCCTGCAAATAACCCTTAAAAACACCCAACATTTTTGTGGGCTGTAAACTACAAACAGCATCCTGAGACATTTGCCCTGGATGCAACACATTACAATTTGGCACATGGAATCAAATACAACATGGTTTAAAATGATGTAAGCACAGTAAGAAAAGCAATACAGTTCAGATCATGTGAAGTTAAAAATAAATACAAAAGTTCCATTTATCTACATGATAGAAGGAAATGATGGAGAAGGGAGGGGAAAAAAGGAAAAGGGTATTTTTATTTTTTTTTTTTCAGATAACACTAAGCCATTTTTGTGAAATTCACTCTTGGGGAGAAAAAAGCCAGTTTTCTCAGCTATTTTATTCATATTTGTCTCATGTTCTTGCTGTAAATGTTGAGTCTTATAAGATATAGGAATCAGCCATACAAGAAGAGCTGCTAAAGCATAGTAGTATCTCATAATGCACATTTATTAATAATTAATAATGTTGCAGATAATTTCCTCCTTTTTGAGGGTAACAGGTATGTTTCAGTTAATTAAAAAGTATATTTGAAAGTGAAGACTAAGACATACAGACATGAACAGCACTTAACCATCAGCATTTGCACCCTTGTATCTCTCCAAAGCTTCAGTAAATGAACAAGCTTGAAAAATTCCTAATAGCCATTGCAGACTCAGAGCTACAGGAATCCAAAAAAACAGGGATCCCTTAATGGAAGATTTAAAAAGGAGCTTGACTACAGATAAGGCACTGTAAGACACTGCTCTCAACTAGGAAAGTTCCAAACTATTTAGGCCTTCACAGCCCAGAGGCAACAGCTGAAACGCCAGCAAAGGAAGGGGTACTGGTCACCCAACAGGATAAGGTGATACTGAAACAGTAATAAATTTTTAAAATCAGTTTGTAAGTAGATTCAGTTACAGAGATAAGCAAAGAACTTAGCAGCAAACGAAGTGTGGATTACACAACCCTTTTACAGAGCCCAGAGCTTTGGGAGATACATAAACTTCTGTAATTCTGTTTGGAATCCCTGTAAAATATTGCAGATGAAGAAGAATTATGCTAAAAACATATAATACTTGTAGCATAGTTAAATACACAACCATGACCGGACTCAATGTAATAATTCCTACCGAATGCAATAACCTGGTTGATAATGCCAATTGGTTTGATTAGACTACTGAAATCAGACTTGTAACTTAAGGCCAGAAGGGACAGTCTGCCTCATCCTACTGCCAATTCCTTCCAGATGACTGCAATGGGAATTGCACTGGTGGTGAGTCTGTCCTTTTCTGTTCTATTCTGAGCAGGTAATATAACACAAGGCCAAACCCAAAGTACTCTGAATCCCAATTATTAACTGCAATTTTGTAATCAACAGAAAACACAATATATGACCTTAAGTAGACAAAAGCAACCAGTCTAGCCTGTATCTGCACAGGTTTTTTTATTGTTATACCAGCATTATGCCCAACCATATTTGTGCTGGGGTCAATTTTTCCAGTGTTGATCATCCTTTCAGCAAATTTATTTTCTACAAAAAAGTTAAGAAAATCATTGTCCCAAAAGAATATTTATCAAAATAAGAGATGGGGTACAGCCAGGGATGAGTGGCCCAGAAGTTTAAAAGACAAAAAAACAAAACCAGAAACCACAAACCACAGGCTTTACATTATTATCTTTTACCAGGCTAATCTTTGTACATAGTGTTCACACACACACACACAATGCACCATCATATAAAATGCCTTTCATAAACATTATTATATATAATTTTTAAAGAAGCAGAGCACCAAAAAGCTCCAAAGAGTAAAACCTACTATACCAGCCATGGTAAAAATACGTAAGAGAACAACATGGTGTGTTCTGGGAAAACGTGGGCACCCCTCAAACTACAGCAGCATAGAAAAGAGCAAGCAAAAAGCACACAGAGAAAGTTAGATCAGCTCTACATGCAGCAAAGCATTTCTGAGTCTTACCGTACAAAAAGCCAAGAAGAAGTAGGAGTCAAAGCAGCACAAACAGGGCTAGCACCCTCCCTGCATCTATTATTAGTTCTGAAATACTTAACAGCACTGACTTCTCACATGGAAAGAATGGAGTTAGTATATAGTCCACAGCTATGGACTAGCAAAAGTCTGACTTGTATGCTAACTCATGTTTGGCAAGCCATCACTAAACAGCAACCACTCCAGTGCTGTCCAAACTCCCAAATTATCAAACTCTGATTTGGCATTTAACTGTATGTTAAACAAATCTGTGCACAAAGTTTAGGTCAGGCTGACTCTCTAAAGTTGTTAAAAGTGATGAATGAAGGGACTTCTAATCAAGGGAGTCAGCCTTGGGAAGGATGAGAAACAAAGAATGGATGGTGAAAAGAAAAGCATTATCTAAGTTATGCAGAAAGAAGCCTCCAAGTGAGAAAGTTCTGGCCAAAAGAGGAGACAAGCTGATAAAGTGTTGCAATCCACTGACATGAACAGAAAATTAGCTGAAAGTAGGACAAAGATAATTGTGGCAGTGGGAGATTGCAACCTCAGATTCAAATAAAACCCATTCATTAAAATCCTGATTCTGTAAGTATCTAAACAGATAACACTGCTTACAGTAAGTGATTGTGTCCCGTTTGAACTGTTAAGGCCCTTGTCCCCAATTTTGTTGACAAAAGTTCTGTTTGTTTTAATTCTAAAGACAGTGTCTCACACTAAAGCAATCGTGTCCATTTGGAGATAAGGTATGAATAGTGAATGCTGTACCACTTATGTAAAGGATGACGCACCTATGTTTAGTTAAAAGTCAGGAGATGTCCAAGGACCCTCATTGCCACATGACGGATGCACAGACTGCTAAGTCCTTGGGTTGGTTATCTTTAGAAGGGACATTTGGTCTTAGATTCCTGTGGTACATGCAACGTGGCGAAGATGGAAACTTTAAACATGACTGCTATGCAATAGAGTCTACATAGAGACAACTCCTCAAGAACATTGTGCAGGCATGAGATATGTAAATGAATTCTCAGAATTGTAAGGAATATGTAAACGATTTCTTGGAAAACTAATGAATAGGTATGAGTAGCCTGTATAAAGGGGGGACTGAAAAGTCCCCTCGGTGTGCATGACTTTGGTGGAGCGATCCCCCATGCACCCAGTGCCGCCGAATAAAGATAACCTCCGCTCGCCTGCATATTGCTGACTGATTCTTCAAATCAGGTAAGAGGAGACATAAGAGCCTGTTGCTTTAAACTGAAAAACCCTCACAGCTTTTCCCAGGAACTAAAATACATTTGTAAATATATACATATGCAGACATAACTTTCAGCCCATGGTAAAACTGCTTAATAAAAAAAATTATAAATGGATCTATTCTGGATAGCATCAATCCTGAATCTCCAGAAGCAGAACAGTTACTTCCTCCCCCAGATCATGGTCTTCTGCCTGAGGGAAGATCATCACTGCTACTAGGCCAGTTTGGTTTCCGCATTTTATTCAGCTCTTGGAGAGAGTGTAACCCTTACCTTAACCTTCAGCAAAACTAGATGAGCTATAGATTTGGGTAGGGAACGAGTTACTATTGTCTGAGAGACAACTAATTAGTGTTGTAGCAAACATTATTGTTGTTTCCTTCCTCTTATTCCAACCAACCACACACACACACAATCTGAGAGCAGTGGAGGGCATTCTGGAGCAACTTAACAAATAAACGTGAGACGAGTCTTTTGGTCTCACGGCAAATACGGCGGCCAACCTGCCTAAGACAGGTACGGATATACGACAAAGGATTGAGGCAGGATTAGCCGCCACCGCCGAGGCGCTCCCCAGAAGTGTACGGTCCCGACCCACCGAGCTGAGCCACGGCCGGAGGGAGCCCCGGGGGCGAGGTTGACAAGCACGGCGCCGACAGGCCACTGTAAACAGCCCCATCTACAAACAACAACCCCCTTCGAAAACAATCCTAGAAGCGGCCGAGGAGTCTCAGCCCACACGCAGGGCCTCCCCTTGCCCGCGGCCAGGGGAGGCCAGCCCTGTGGGCACGTGCTGCCCCACAGGCAATGGGGGCTGGGGAGAGACTTCCACCTACAGACAGGTCCGCTCACTACAGGACGCCGGGCCGAGCACCAGCACCCGGCAACCCCCACTCCACCTTGCCCCCCCGCGCCGCCGCGCCGGCCCGGGGCACCAGGCCGCTCGCCGCCGGCAGCTACTCGGCGGGCGCGCAGCAAGGGACAGGCAGCGACCCTCACCTCACCGGCCCGTACCGTACCTCGACTGAGATCAAGAGGGACGTTCTCCTCGCCGCTATCGTTCCGACCTGCGGGGATGGGGGAGAGAAGTGCGTTAGGCTGGCGGGAAGGAAGGAACCGAAGAAAGAGGAGGAAGAAGGAAGCAGAGGGAATGGCATAGAGCCAAACGACATAGAGCAAGAGCCGCCAAAGGAGAGCGGAGGAAGTAGCTTACTTTAGCGGCCTGCCCAAACCCCTTACCTCGGATGCGGAGGTGCCTCAACGAGCGAGCACGAAGACTCACCGCCATATTTACGGCTCCCAGAGTCACAACACCAGAAACCTCGCCCGCTCTCGCGAGAAGTCCGCGAAGCCGCCGCTGCCGCCCAGTAGCCGCGCCGCCAACGGAAAGAGCGTAGGGGTGGCTGGAGCGAGGTTGAGTGGCCGTTGCCGCCCCTGAGAGGCCTTGCTTAGCTATAGCCCCTCTCCCAGTTGAAGCGGTGCCTTGGGGCCGTTCGGGGCGGGCGGCAGCCTCAAATACCAGAGGGCGGTTCAGAGTTGCCGCTCCTTGGGCTTCCTGGAGCGGTGATATAGGGCTCTGCCTGCCCAGATAAAAACACTTGAGTCACGTTTCCAGCGCCTCTGTGTGGCGGGATGGGCGCTTGGGTATCAGGAGACACCCAGGTGCCCACCACACAGGGATGCTGGAAGCGTGATCCAGGGAGAAGCACCGGTGTTCTTAAAACCGCGCGGTCCAAAGGGCTGCATCCGCCGACGGGTTCGCTGCAGGGCTTCAGCGGGGTAGAACTTCTCCGCAGGCACCTCCGGTAGCTCTACCCCAAGAGGCTAAAGCTGAGGGGAGAGGAGGGTGGCGGCCCGGCAGGGGCGAAGGGACATCCGAGGGGGCTTCCCCTCTGCCCCCGCTTCGCAGCGGTGCGCCGGTTTCGGTAGCAAGCATTATGCTCCGCCAGAAAACGTGGCAAAAAGCCTTCTTTTCCTGAAGAGCTCGCGCTGCTGAGAAATGACTTTCTACATAACTGCTCTATCGCCACATCTAAAGATTTTGGTCTGTCAAGTAAAGTTACTTTTTTTAAAAAATGAATTTTCCTGCTTACTTTCCCTTTTTTAAATAGCACTTGCCTTGTGATGAGATAGTAATTCAAGTGGATACAGCATGACCATTGGCATTATACACCAGATGTTTTCAGTGCTCCACTCCTTAATACATGAAGTAATTAAAAACAGAAAAAGGGGAAAACATATATCTTTTCATTGCTTTCTTGATTTAGTTAATGGGTCTCACTGCAGGCTCAAGTGCTGATCTATTTCTTACCCTGACATTTGTTAAACTTACCTAATAAAATCAGTGTATGTCTAAAAATGTTAACTCATAAAGGAAAAGAAGTTCCACTACAAGAAATAGTATTTGCATATACTTGCTCTTCTCCTTTCTTAGGAAAAAGTTTAAATAAACAGATATACCCTACATCATGTCCTGAAGCTTCAGACAGCCATAGCCAAGACAAGTTCTGTCACCCAGACTTCCCAATTTCTCTGGAACAAACCCAGCAAATAATAATCAAATTGAAGTATAGAAGTAGCCAGCCATATAAAAATAGCTTCACAAGGTCAGGTAATTGTTTTCCTGTTTTGCAGTCCATCATTTTTCACTTAGTTTTCCCTTCTCTCTAAGGGTAGTTGTTCAATTCAGATTCTGTGCTACTCAAAAATCTGGTTTTATCAAGTATTCATGAATATTGTATTTCATCTCAAAAATTGTAAATTAGTTTTTACAATGATTCGTTGCATTTCTAAAATGTTAATACTGATTTAGAAGATTAAATAAAATTAAATAAAATTATAAATAAAAAGAGCAGAAAAACAGTGGTAGTATCACTTTTAACTTTTCTGCCATATCAAGTCATGACACATGTATAAGACTCTTGTAATAGGATTATGTCATAGAATCATAGAATCATGGAATGGTTTGGGTTGGAAGGGACCTTAAAGATCATACAGTTCCAACCCCCCTGCCATGGACAGGGACACCTTCCACTAGACCAGGTTGCTCAAAGCCCCATCCAACCTGGCCTTGAACACTTCCAGGGATGGGGCATCCACAACTTCTCTGGGCAACCTGTTCCAGTGCATCACCACCCTCACAGTAAAGAATTTCTTCCTAATATCTAATCTAAGTCTACCCTCTTTCAGTTTAAAACCACTACCCCTCATCCTATCACTGCATGCCCTTGTAAGAAGTCCCTCTCCAGCTTTCTTGTAGGCCCCCTTTACATACTGGAAGGCTGCTATAAGGAGTCCCTGGAGCCTTCTCTTCTCCAGGCTGAACAACCCCAACTCTCTCAGCCTGTCTTCATAGGAGAGGAGCTCCAGCCCTCTGATCAGCTTCATGGCCCTCCTCTGGACTCGTTCCAACAGGTCCATGTTATTTTTATGTTGGGGGCCCCAGAGATGAATGCAGTACTCTACTCCAGGTGAGGTCTCACAAGAGTGGAGTAGAGGGGGAGAATAATCTTCCTCAACCTGCTGGCCATGCTTCTTTTGATGCAGCCCAGAATTCAGTTGGCTTTCTGGGTTGCAATCGCACATTGTCGGGCCATGCTGAGATTCTCATCTACCAACACCCCCAAGTCCTTCTCCTCAGGGCTGCTGTCAATCCATTCTCTGCCCAGCCTGTATTGATACTGGGGGTTGCCCCAACCCAGGTGCAGAACCTTGCACTTGGCCTTGTTGAACCTCATGAGGTTTGCACATGCCCACCTCTCTAGCTTGTCAAGGTCCCTCTGGATGGCGTCCCTCCCTCCAATGTGTTGATCACACCACACAGCTTGGTGTCATCAATAAACTTGCTGAGGGTGCACTCGATCCCACTGTCCATGTCCCCGACAAAGCTTTTGAACAGCACTGGTCCCAATACCGACCCCTGAGGAATGCCACTCATCATTGGTTTCCACTTGCACATCGAGCTGTTGTGGGACACCGGAGTTTCTGGTGCCAATCACCAAAGCTGCCATGAATCAGCAGGAAGTAGTGGGAGTTTGACTTGAACAGCATGCTTATCTCACAAAACAGATAACAAATGCAGTCTAACAAGCAAACTGACTGAGTGACACCCAGGGTGACATGTGTTGCTTCAGAAAAAGCAAGGAAAACTCCCGTAAATCTGTAACCATAAGTCTGTACCATGAATGTGTACCATAAATCTGTACTGAATCCCCCCCACTCTGTGATGAACCATGGGACACCACTGGCCTTCCAGAATTGACAATCCTTGCTAAGGACCAATCAGCACACAGTAATTGACTTAGTCCTACCTTGCCATGAGTATAAATCTGGCATTTTAGAATCCTCTTTTTTGAGGACAAGATCTCCAACTACTGGATGGGTTGATGAGCCTGGACCTCTCTCCTCCCCAAGCACAGACACCGCTTTGGTAAGACTTGCTCCTCTGACTATGTTGGATATTACCCAGGACAGTATAGTTAACAAGAGCATTGCACTCTTAACTCAAGCTCGATTTTTGCAGTAGAGTGCATTTATCAACGGCAATTCCAAACTTCTTATATCTGTCACCTTAATAAATCATCTATCATTTCAACTTTGTGAAACTGTGTCGCGACGGAGGGAAGACACAGTCACTCAATATGAGTGATCAGCAGACTTCATTTATTGTGCCTTACAGTCATCTTTTATACCTTGTTATAATTAGCTCATACATATTACAAAAGTTAAGCTCATTATTGGTTAGTTGCCTAAATACCAAGCCCGCCCCTAGTTTCTCTTCTGTAGTTATCTGTTCCCACCTGCAACATCCTTTTCCCACCGCAATCTTCCTGTTACTGTGTAACAAGAACAGCCAAGGATAGTGTATTTTTGCTTTACTTCAGATAAGCTGAGAGCGATGTGCATTTTTGTCCAGCCAGCTGGACTATGTCTATGTGACCTTTTTCAGCTAGCCAGTTATCCACAAAACTGTTTCAGTGAATGTCCTTGAGAGGGCTCTGACAGGCAAAGGCTGACTCTGATGAGTGGCTGTGTACATATAATCCTTTAGACCTAAACCAGGGGTCATCAAACTTTTTAAACAGGGGGGCAGTTCACTGTCCCTCAGACACTGTCGGGGGCCGGACTATAGTTTGGAAAAAAATGAACAAATCCCTATGCACACTGCACATATTTTGTTTGTAGTAGTGCACAAAAAACAGGGAAAAGAATGCAATATTTTAAATTAAGAACAATTGTAATCAACAAAAACCAATAATATTTCAATGTGAACTATGGGCCTGCTTTTGGCTAATGAGATGGTCAGTGTTAGGTTCCATATTTGTCACTGCCAGTCGTAGCAAGTGATGCAAGTGTTCATCAGTTAGTCTGGATCTGACTGGAGATTTCAGATGTTTCATTCGGGAAAAAGTCTGCTCACAGACATAGGTGCTGCCAAAGATGGTTGCAATTTGGAGTGCATGGTTCCTGAGATGTCTCTGAGGGGAGAGACGCATAGAAATTAGTAAGGCTGCTTGATTTGAATGCATCTTTCAGCGAGTCACAAGTCTGTAGCTCGGCCAATTCCATTTGGTAAATCGGATCAACAGTTTCAATGTCAACAGAAAATGGGTTCCGGAAAAGCTGCATGTCCTGTTCATGGAGACGAAGCTCTTTAAATCTAATTTGAAACTCCTTTTGCAACATTTCTAGTACATCCATACACGTTTTGTTTGGGAATGCGACTGCTGGTTTTTCTGCAGACAGGTTTTGAGTTGTGGGGAGATGGCAGAAGTTTTCCTCCTTTACTTGGTTAATGAGCAGGTCTAATTTGACTTGAAATGCTTTCACATGTGAATACACATCACAGATGAGCTTCCCCTTTCCTTGAAGCTGGACACTGAAATTGTTGAGTAGCTCTGTTACATCTGTCAGAAACGCAAGGTGCCATTTCCGTTCTGCATCTTTGAGCTCTGGTACTTCTTTGTTTTTAGAAAGCACAAAATCATAAACCTGTGGAAGTAAGTCATAAAATCGTTTCAAAACTGTCCCTCGACTCAGCCAGCGGACTTCTGTGTGGTACAGAATATCTTCATAGGCAACATTTAGCTCAGACAGAAATTCCTGACACTGTCTGTGGTTTAGTGCGTGAGCTCTAATGCAGTTAACACAAGAAAGCACAATTTTCATGACAGAGTCCAGCTTCAGTGATTTACAACACAGGGCTTGTTGGTGGATGATGCGGTGTATGGCTATTGGATGTGAATGGCTGCGTTTGTCCATCTCTTTGTTAATGTGTGCAACCACTCCTTTCATGGACCCCACCACGCTAGGAGCACCACCAGGTGTCACACTGAATAGTTTACCCCAGTCCAGCTCCAAATCGTTCATAGTTTGGCAAACTTTCTCATGGATATCCTCTCCTGTAGTTGTTCCTTTGGTGCTTTTCAGTGCAGCAAGCTCCTCTGTGACTTTGAAACGATCATTTGTCCCACGAATGAAAATTAGAAGTTGTGCAGAATCACGAACATCATTGCTTTTGGCGAGTGCCAATGAGAAACAGCAAAGTTTTTTTGAGGAGTTTTGCAACTGCAGATTCAAATTTTCCCCCATTTCTTCAGTCCTTCGTGTAATTGCAGGTCCTGAAAGCCTCACTGTACTAAATAAATCCGCCTTCTCTGGACACATCTCTTTGGCCACAGAAAGAAGGCATTCTTTAACAAATTCTCCCTCTGTGAATGCTCTGCCAGTGCGCGCTACGAGCTTGGCAACTTGATAGCTTGCTCGAAGTGATGACATATTGAGCTGCTTTTGCTTCACAAACGTATTTTGCTGAGTTGTCAATCCATGTTTCAGTCTTAATATTTTATCTTTTCTCACTTGTCCGACCAAAGAATCATATTTACCTTTATGTTGAGTTTCGTAGTGTCGACGCAAATTGTATTCCTTTGACACAGACACTGAATTCTGGCATATCAGACAAACAGCTCGCTCTTTGTACTCCGTGACAAAATAATCAGAAGTCCACTTTTCTTGGAACACCCCGCACTCGGAGTCAATTGTTCTTTTTTTTGACACGATGGTGCGCGCGCTTCCTACTGGTGCTGGCTTGCTTGTCCTGCCTGGGAGCTGGAGGGAGGGAGGGAGAGACGGGGGAGCCGCCCCCCTCGCTGATGCCGCCGCCCCCCTCCTCAGCCCGGCCGCGCAGTCCGGACAGGGTGGCCAGAAGGGACTGAAGGGACTTTGCCGCGCCGGGGCTCTGGCGATTCGCCCGAGTTGGCTGGACCTCGCAGTGCAGAGGCTGCCGACTGAGCTTGCCCGGCAGAGGAGATGGGGGTGTGTGTGTGTCTGTAAATACCAGGGGCCGGATTGAGGACCCTGGGGGGCCGTATCCGGCTCGCGGGCCGTAGTTTGGGGACCCCTGGTGTAGGCCTCTAGTACTCAGGACCCCAGCAGTTCTGTTATAGACCCCACAGTTAGTCCCTGTATTATGTGTTTATGGCAGATTGCTACTTTTACCATCAGTTGAATGGACAAGTATTGGATTTTTCCCTTCCTACCTTACAGTTTACATCTTTGTGGATCAGAGACCAAGTCATATGTCCAGTCACCAAACAGAAGTAGTGTCCACTTAACTTTACAAATGGCTGCTGTTGTGATAACATGCAACTGACCTAGTTGTTTAAAGCATGCAGTTTTAGCTACTAATTCAGTTCCCTTACATGAAGGCAACATTTCTTCCCCAGGTACATTCAGTTTCTATATTTTAAAGACAGTAAGTGCCACAGAGGCATTGTGGTGACCGTATTTACAAGATGCAAAACTTAATGTTTTTAAGCTCTTCTGTGGAAGATTGCAAAGAAATAAAGTAAAATGAACATCCACCAATTTGAATTTGGGTCTTCAGCATGAGTCAAACTTTCCATTTGCTTTGCCCTGAATTATCATCTTCACAGCATATTCTTTGAGGGTTCATGTTTCAATCCACCTGGACATGTTTTAGATTACAGACATCATGGAACAGCAGCAAGAGTGGCAGACAGCAAAATGAAACAAGTAAAAGAGTCATGTTGAGAAGAGGTCCAGTTATATTCCATTTGTACTTTTCTGGTTATGCCTAGCATGATGAAAAAGACTTAAGGTTAGGATGGCTATAAGTTATAGTTCTATTGCTTAAACTAACTTAGAGCCACTAAGAGAACAAAAACTAAAGCAATAAACAGCAACACTTGTCTTCTGTTAGAAGCTAAACAGTATTTCAGAGGAAGACTTAGAGGTGTGGCAGAAGAATAGATTTGCCAGTCTGATAGTTCATGTTATCTAGTCAATGATAAGAAGTTTGAGTTACGTTAGTTTCTGGTGACAAGAGCTCTAATAACCCTTATCCTGTTTTTACTCTGGAAGGGGTTAAACTTCAAAAAGCTGTATAGGACACTGTGTGCTAACAGGTTCCTAAAGAGATATCCAAAAGATTTTAGTCAGCCCCTCTGAGTTTTTCCAGCACATTTGTTCATTAACTTTCCTCAAGGAAGGGAAATCTAGATCTATTGTGACCTTGAGATTTAAGCCAGTGGAAGAATAAAATCTTTATTTCTAATAAAGCAAAGCCAGCTAAGGCTTAGCCAGAATGCAGCCATATACAAGTGTGAATAGAGGTACTCTAGCAGAAATGTTCTTTTAGGGACTGTTTGACATACTTCAGAGAAGCATTAAAGTTAAGCCAGTGTAGTTTAAGACAGCTCTTTGACAAAGATTTTCCAAATCAATTTTGGAGAATGAAGTAGGTTGTCTTATTAGTGAAGACTTACCCAATCTATGCAAATGGGTTGCCAAAAGAATCACCAAGAGGACCAGAAGGTGGTTTCTGAGACTCCTTCTAAGAAAGGGAGATCATAGGTTGTTAGTGGATTTACAGGTTTCATCAGATTTATTCTGCAAGTTTGTATAGTTACTGTTCCAAACACCTTCTGGAAAAAGAATACTGCAGAGTGCTTGCTAAATACATATTAACTGTACTGCTTTAATAGGAGAAAAGAGCTCTAAATTCATGTTAGCAGTTATCCTAGTCTGAGGCAAGGTATCTGTCAGAAAAGTCATGTGTGCTTAATGAACACTCATTTGGAGCTGAGCCAGTATAGTCATTAGGTCTGTTTTAGCCAAATGCTAGATGTCTCAAGTCAGTATTCCAGGATTGATCCAGAGTTTCCACCAAGGGCTTCAAGTGCTGTATCCCAAACAGCGGTTAAGCCACTTCCTCCCCCAGGGGGTACTGAACATGGGGGCCTCACATTTGTTCAGCTAGAGCTGCACAATCCATACTCAGTCTTTCTGCAGAGAGGTAAGCATAACCAAATTGGAAGACTTCTGCAGCTACATTATTTTACAGTCTTTTGTAAAAGCTCCCAATACAGGGCTGAAGAACTTCCTGGTAGGACTTGCAGCTTGGGGTACTAATCATAGACTCCTGGGGGAGGTGTTGTGGCTTTGGTGTTTTGGGGGGTTTTTTGGTTGGTTTTTTTTTGGTTTTGTTTTATTACTTACAGATGAGGCACTGAAAAGGTCTGGTTTAGCTTGACTTTCAAACAGGCCATCAGCTGGCAGCACAGTTTGTTGGGAAATAGGCTTTGGTGGTTCTAGGGAAGAGACAAACATACTGCTATATCACTAAACAGCTTAACAAGCACTCAGCTATGTCTGTATAGCAACCAAAGCTCATCTAATTAGGTGTGCAAAAACCCACACAGAAGTTGCTTTGAGCAACCTCACAATTTTATCTCCTGCTTGTCCCTCAATACACTTAAGCTAGATGGGACTTCTAACACTACAGACCTAATTTACTTCAGTCTAGCACAGTAGTTTAAGACACTAGGTGTCAGTGTTTGGCCACTGACATTGGTCAATTCTTTAAAATTCTTTAACATTATTAGAGGATAGTCCTTCAATCCTGTCTCAGTAACCATTAAATCAAAACTTTAGTTCTATCAGAAAAGAATAGTGATCAGCCATCCCTCTGCCTGAGCAGCTATCCAAGCAGAAAGAGATTTTTCAGTCATTTTGGCAGACAGCTTGTTAGCTTCCATGTTATCATGACCTGTACTATTTTGAGAAATGCCTACTTTACTACTAAAATAATTGCTGAAAGATCCAGAAGCACCTGAAAGGCTTTGCTGCTCTCCTCTCCTTGCTGGTACTGCAGGTGGCTTTGTCAGCTGGAAGTTTTTAAACATTTCCTTGACATCCTTCATCTCTCTATCACCAAGTGGATCCAGAGCAATAAAAACATCACACTCTCTCTTGGATAGCTCCTTCTGAGGTGTAGTTGTAGGTTGTGGCTGAGGTGGGCTAGTTGTCGACATGGAGGGTAGTACAGATGAGGTCTGAGTGGGTAGTGTTGAAGATGGGAACACACTACTCTGGAAAGGATTTACAGCAATGGATGGCTGTGTCCATGAAGTAGGTGGAACTTGTGCTGGCTGTGCCCAGAGCCCAGAGGTCTGAGAGGTTACTGGAACAAAAGATGCAGGCTGGCTCCAGCTTGGCACTGCTTGAGTACCAAAGGCAAGTGGTTGAGTAAATCCTGTAGGCCAAGCAGGCATCATAGACACAGGAAAGACTGATGCAGCCTGAGTGAAGGCAGATGTCTGTGCATGCCCTGGTGATGAAGAAGTTGCTGGCAAGCCACCTGGGGGGAAGATTGTTGTTACACAGCACTTCAGTGATCTGAAGACCTCTAGTAGGAGTGTATCAATTCCACCAAGGGTACTGGCAAAACATTTTTCATGTGCTGTTTTCAAAAGACTGTTGATTTACACTTTAAGTCATTGGAGGGGGAGAAGGGGGTTAACATTTTTTTACTTGGCTCCATTTTGGTCCTGGAAAAACAGAATTGAGCTTGATAGAAGTAGGAACACACATCTATTACTTCTGTGCTGGGACTAAGTATTTACCATTTCATTACTTCTGTGTAAATGATTACTAAAGACTGCAGCAGTGCTACCCTGTCCTCCTAAGTTGTGCTTGGCAAACTTGAACCTTGTCTACCTGAAGCAGCAAGCTGCTGTCAAAGTTTAAGCAAAACACCCTGTTCTGGTTAAGGATGTAAAGTTTAGGGGTCTATTTACAGAATTTAATAGTTTAGAGCAGACAGCACATGAGTTAAAGGGTGAGGTACTGCACATGAAGTAAAGGACAAGTAGAACCTCTCTGTTGGGTATTAACAAATATCTTAAACTGGAGCAAGAGCTTCACTTTGTGAACTAACCTAGACCAGCCAATGGAGGTGCTGTGGTAGGACTTGTTTTGAAGAGGTCCAATGGATTAGTTGGCATAGGTCCTGTCTGTGCCACCGAGGTCAAGCTGAGGCTCTCTGTAGTTGGCGCAAACAAGTCTGAGCTAAATATGTCATTTGATGCAGTCTAGAAAGAAAAAAAGTTGTTGTGAGATGCATGGCAGAACACATGCTAGCTTGATCAAGACCCACCAGTTCAGAGCTACAAGCTTTTATTTCAGCTACAGCAGAGCAGGGGACTTTGACACATCCTTTAGAGACCAAGTATAAGAGTTTCAAACCTCACCATTTTGTTCACACCTACTGAGATGCATGGCATTAAGTAGGTATAATATACAGTAGTTACAAGTTTGCAAGTCAACAGCAGAAGAATGAGACTTAAAGTGACCAAATTATTTACTAGCATAATGAGCTTCATACCACCCCCCCACCCCACCCCCCCTTATTCCTGCTCAGTCTGCACTGACCCCTGCAGTTGCGGCAAGGTCAGCAACTGAATCTTGCATCATTTCAGTGCAAGACAAATGCAGCTGACTCAGAGCCACCCTGTGTCTGAGGCAAGTGATTGAGATTGCTCTCAATAGGCAGGTACTGCAAAACTATATAGGTTTCTGTAAGCTAGTACTAGTTCATTGTTATGAAACCACAGGCTGATGGGCATATAACTATCATAACAGGTTCTGATATCATATCAAGTGACAATATACATAGCAGTATACTTACTAGACCTTTACAGAAGTATGGCAGCATTAAGGAAGAAAATATATAATTTAGTGATCATAGTTACTATGAAGCATTCATGAATGTTAGAATGTACCATGACTGCAGAGAGGTTAGAAAAAATGGTAGGTAAAAAGAGTAGGTGTGCTGTGAAGCTGTTTAGATAGTTACATAATATGAAGAAAGAAAAGCTTCCTTCACCCAGCTTCTTTAAGTAACAGCATGCATATCACCATTAATTCACCTTGTTCACCTTGACAGACCTCCTTCCTCTTCCTGGCTTAGTACTTTGTGGTGGTGGACTAATTGTTATAGACTCATGTGACATGAGCTGGATACTGCTTTCAGAATCCAGCTTTACTCCATTCTGCAGAGATACTCCTCTGGAAGGACCTTCCACAAACAGGTTTGACAAGGCATTAAGAAAGCCATTCTGTTCTTTCTCTGGTACCCCATTTGGCATTCTTGCTGCAGGCAACTTGCTTGCAAGTGGCCACTGGTTTGTTAGTGCTTCTTGTTTGCCAGTTCTATTAGAAATCTGGTCAAACTGTTTACCGATGTAGTCAATATCACTATTTGAAGCACCATTACTCACTGGTGTCAAGGTACTCAGACTTCCCTTCTTCTGATCAGCAGACTTTAGAGAATTAAATAAAGGCAGTGCAGGTTGGTCTTGGTCTGGCTGTGCAAAAGGATCATCACTGAAAGGGTCTTGATTAGGTGCGGGAAAGAAGCTGAGATTGGTAGAGAAAGAACTCTCAGGCAAGAAGGGTAGCTGTGACTTTGGTGGTAGAAGAGAGGTTGTGATGCCATTCAAGAAGAGATCCTCTTTTGCAAAAATCTGTTTGGTCTCAATTTCAGAGTTTAGATCCACTAACAGAATCTCTTTAGTTTCCTATTTGTTCAGAAAGAAAAAAAAAATGTTGGCTTTACGTATTACTTGCTGCATAATACACAAGCTCAAGGAAAATAGCTGAAACAGGAGAGATCCTGGTATCCGGAACATCATACTAATAAGTATTCAATGTCACAGTGAAGTTACACTAAAGCTTCATCTTATAAGCCATTAGGGCAAGCACCACAAACTGGTCATCACAGCTATTTAGTGTCAGAAGCTCAATGTTAAAAGCACCTGTTTTAAGATCCATTAGTTAAATATCAGATGCTTGTTCTACAGCCAAATATCAGATGCTTGTTCTACAGCCTAGAGACTGTAGAGTCATTAAGCACTAATTGTATCTAAACTTTCACTTGAGTCAAGAAGCCCTTGTCAAAGGACTAGAAATCAACAAGTTGAAGTTGCATTGCTTTAGCATGACTTCAAGTTGCTGTCTCAGCTTCAGAGTAAGATTAGAGAGCTATTTGCAGGTGGAAGAGGTGAACATGCCATCTTTCCACCAAGCTGGCAGTAGAAGGGTAAGACTTGGTCATTAGCTGGACTGTCACCTATTGCAGCGCCAATTGGATCACAGCTGATGGTGGCTTATAGTCCTAGGATAAGCCAGTAGGATTTGGGGGGGTCACACTGAGCTATGACAAGCTAAATGCATACTTTTGTGGAGTTAGGCCACATCTTGAGCTAGGGCCACCCATCTAGAATGGCCTGGAGTCTACTCTGAGGGACTTATTTAAATATTTGCTTGTCCATAAAATGAGCTTTAGCTTTAAGGGTCTTTAGTTGAGTTTCTGTAATAGCTCTCATAACACCAGAGGCATATACTGCTAGTATATATTTCTAAAGGCATCTGACTAACAATACAGAATTATCTCTGTCATGCAGTCTCAAGTGAACTCTGCTGGATAAGAATGACATTAGCTATTCTAGTTAGTAAGTAGATACTATTATAGCCCTAAGACACTTGTACACTGATGATAGCTAAACAGATGTCTCAGTGAAACCAGGACTAACAAAGTAAAAAAAAACCAAAAACAAACCACAAACAACACAGATCTATTACTAGGACAAAGTTTGCTCTCAAAGCAAGAGCCAAGACAGCTAAGATAGATTCTACTTACTGTGGGACTGCTCACATCAGGAGGTGTTGACATATCCCCGAACAAGTCCATCTGGTCAATTCCCTTGAAGCCAGAAATAGAAGAACCAGTATCTGTTACAGTTCTTACAAGAGCAAGAATCAAGCATTATGCAGATCTATTGCAAACACATCTATAAATACCACATTTCCCACACTGTAGACAGTCAGTTATTACCTCCTTAATAGCATCAGCATAAAACTCTAAAATGCAGACTACTGGTTTGTTTGCCAGCTTGATCAGCAGGTAGTACTTCACTACCATTCTGTAATAGCTAGACAATAGCGTCAATAACTGGAATATCGAAACTTGCCTTAAGCAAACAACTTGCAGGCTTGAAAAAGCAAGTAATGGAAAGAGGAAGCATGAGGAAGATCACTACATAATATTAATTGTGGAGAGTCCTTTTACTCCCATTTCCAATGCAACTGGGCATCTGATGTTGCCTCCATAATGCTAGCAGAAAGTTAAAGGTAGTTGTATCGCAGCAGCATACCAAATCAAGTGAAGCTGAGTTAGACTGACTTACCTCAGTCTTATTGCTTCTTCATTCTAAAGAGAAGGCTTTTAGTACCTAGATATCCCATAGAATATCCAAAGCCTCTTGCTTTGGAGAGCTTACCAGATCTAGGAGGTAATCAAACTGCTGGTACCAACCAATAGCCTCAAAGGATCTTGGCTCCAGACAGACCTCAGTGTAAAGTCTCACAAGAGCCCAAAAACCAAGCCAGAGCTGAAACAAGCTTTATTTCTATGCAGACTAATGCAGTTTCTACAATTTTACTTGCCTTTTTCTTGTCTTCCTCTTCCTTCTTCTTCATATTATATATTAGCTGGAAAAGGTCCTTAAGATCAACAACTAGAGGCTCAGCCTGAAAAAGAATATAGATTTTAGGCCATATACTATTTCACAGCTTGCTTCAGTAGAAGTCCTTATTAAACATGACTGGACTGATAGTGGTAAATTGGACACCACTCAGAATTTAAACCTAGCTGCACCTAACCTCCCACCTCGGTGAGGAGAGTTAGAAGGCAAGGGGGTTTATTTTCTGCCAAATTACTCCATCCCCTTTAACGCAACAGAACAGCAAGCCAAACTTTCCTAAATGGTGCAACACTAAGGTTGAGATAACGGGAAAAGCAAGAGTTTAAATGACTGTTGAGTCTCTGCATAAAAGAGCTTATGCAGAATCCAAGGGTAATGGGGCACAACCAGCTTAGAACTGTTGTTAACTCCCCAGGGAAAGTAACTGTACTTGTGCCAAGCCTGCCATTTTTAATTTTTTTTCTTCTAAAAGCATGTAGTGCAACCCTTTAAGTACATAGCAAGTCCTAATCACATTTCCTCAAAAGTGCAAAGGGTATCCAAACCCTCTGGTAGCCTGATGAGAAGAAAAACAATTTGCATCACTGTTTTCTGCCAACTCTAACACTGAACCTGGAAAAAGCTCCTATAGCTAGTACTACATTTACTTTAAACACTATGCAAATGGTAAATCAATGATGCAAGCATAAGGCAAGATTATAATCACCTCAAATTTGTGGAGCAGACACCAGTTTTAAGTGATACCTGTATCAGGATAGAAGTTTAGTGAGAATTAGAAAGGCACTGCATTCCCTGCACGTGCATTAACAAGAATGTTTTGAGTAGTTGCTGACATAGTGGCAGGTTCAGCTACACTGATTTGGACCTTTTGCTTGAGGCACATAGCAGCTGTGTCAGTATCTAAGAGCAGGACAAGTCCTCCTGTTCAGGCACTACCTTCTGCTCAAGCAGAGAATGTATTGAACAGATCTCACTGTTTACATGTGAGCATCATCCTCTCCTGATCAAGGGTTTTAAACATGCAACTGCAGGAAGAGCCATTTCAAGAGTTATCACCTTTGACAAACAGTACAGCTGCAGCAGTCTTGAGCTGCAGAAGTGCTTACTCATCAGCTAGACAAGTTTGTGTTAAAAACAACTAGCAGCAAGTCAAGAGCTTTCTACAGTTTGGCTATACTTATAGGCTGGCAAGCAGCACCCCATGGTGAAAAGCTCAGAGAACAGACTCCATTCCAGAGCACATACAGAAGGCTTATGTACTTGATCTACAATTCCAGTGAAGCCAGTACAACACAGGACTCTATAAACTAATAAAACAGGCTTAAGAACGGGTGTTACAGCTATTACTGGAGTAACATACTCCAACAAGGAGCCCTTCAGTCTCACCTGTAGTGGATCTGAAGCTGCCAACAATTCTCCAGGAGCATGGGCAGGGATGTGTATAAGGAAATTACTAGCTTTGAAGCCTTGGCTCTTCAAGTCATTTTAATGACTATTATAATGACAAGCTAATAAGTGTCAAATATTCAACTTAAGTTCATGTCATTTACAAAGCTGCATAATACTCAGGAGTAATTCCAAGTACTTGTTTCCAGTACTGCTTATGCATAGCTTCTCTTCATAGAGACAAACCCTGCATATGGTTTTCATCCATGCAGAAGTCCTGTAACAAAGATCAGTATCCCTCCCAGAAGTAACTCTAGAACCAGACATGCCATTCATTGGACCCAGAAACTCTGTTGCACAAGACAAAGCATCATGAGAACTAACTAGACTAGTGCAGTTCTAACAACTTTCCTGCTAATTCTGAGTGAAGCTCTGGATATCTAACTCAAGAATTAGCGTTCTCACTCACAGCAACAGGCCACTGTACAGGAAAGCCCATGATAATGGCTCCATTCATCTCACTAATGACTTCCATGGCACATGGACGTGTTAAGCAAGATCATAGTAAGCAAGGCTACTAGAGTGCTTTTATTCTGGACTACAGAGGAGGTGAACAAAATAAAAAGCCACTTGTGATGCAGTCAGTTCCTACTGCCCTTCTAGAAAAAGGCCAATCCATCTGTGCTGATGTTCTCCTACACCTCATAGGGCTACTAGCAAAACACTACACCCTTATCAGATAGCAATACTATTGTGTAAACACTTACTCATAGCAAGTGAAAAAGGGCCTCTGATCCATACCTGTTGTGCTGTTTTTATTGCAAAAAATTGGTGCTGGCCTTCTCCTCCACAAATATAGCCAAAGGCACGATTGTCTGTTACATCCCGAGCAATGAAGGAGACTTTGTTTACAGGATGCTCATGCTCTATGATCTAGAAGGGGTGGGTGTGTAAATATTAGTTTAAATTGAAGGAGACATAATAGTTGCTCTTCTCTATAGTTAGAATTAACATTTTTAGGAGGCTCCAGTTCAAGACTCAGATTCACCAGGCTTTGACTAACCACAATAGGATGTAGCTTTACAACCCATTCCACAAGCCAATTCTTACATGCAGAAGAGGGGCATGATCATAGAATGGTTTGGGTTGGAAGGGACCTTAAAGATCATACAGTTCCAACCCCCCTGCCATGGACAGGGACACCTTCCACTAGACCAGGTTGCTCAAAGCCCCATCCAACCTGGCCTTGAACACTTCCAGGGATGGGGCATCCACAACTTCTCTGGGCAACCTGTTCCAGTGCATCACCACCCTCACAGTAAAGAATTTCTTCCTAATATCTAATCTAAGTCTACCCTCTTTCAGTTTAAAACCACTAACCCTCATCCTATCACTGCATGCCCTTGTAAGAAGTCCCTCTCCAGCTTTCTTGTAGGCCCCCTTTACATACTGGAAGGCTGCTATAAGGAGTCCCTGGAGCCTTCTCTTCTCCAGGCTGAACAACCCCAACTCTCTCAGCCTGTCTTCATAGGAGAGGAGCTCCAGCCCTCTGATCAGCTTCATGGCCCTCCTCTGGACTCGTTCCAACAGGTCCATGTTATTTTTATGTTGGGGGCCCCAGAGATGAATGCAGTACTCCAGGTGGAGTCTAACCAGAGTGAAGTAGGGAGGTGATTCTCAACCTCTTGATCTCCTGGCCATGCTTCTTTTGATGCAGCCCAGGATTTGGTTGGCTTTCTGGGTTGCAAGTACGCATTGCCAAGCCATGTTGAGCTTCTTGTCCACCAGCACCCCCAAGTCCTTCTCCTCAGGGCTGCTCTCAATCCATTCTCTGCCCAGCCTGTATTGATAATGGAGGTTATCCCAACCCAGGTGCAGGACCTTGCACTTAGCCCTGTTGAAGTTCATGAGGTTTACATGGGCTCACCTCTCTAGCATGTCAAGGTCCCTCTGAATGACATCCCTTCCATCCAGTGTCAACTGCACCACTCAGATTGGTGTCATTGGCAAACTTGCTGAGGGTGCACTCAGTTCCACTGTCCATATCACTGACAAAGGTGTCAAACAGCACTGGACCCAGTACAGACCCCTGAGGAACACTACTAGTCACCAGTCTCCACTTGGACATTGAGTGGTTGACCACAACTCTTTGAGTGTAACCATCCAGCCAATTCCTTATCCACTGAGTGGTCCACCTATCAAATCCATGTCTCTCCATTTTAGAGACAAGGATGTCATGCAGGACAGTGTCAAATGCTTTGCACAAGTCCAGGTAGATGACGTCAGTCACTCTTCCCTTATCCACCAATGCTGTAACCCTCTCATAGAAGGCCACCAAAAAAACAGGTTAGCTGTTCACCAATATGATGCAATTAATGAAACTATAGTTCAGATTGGCCTAACTTCCAATCACCTCACTTGCTTTAAGAATCACATTAAGCGAATGAGTCCTATCTTACCCCAGTTTTCTCATCTGTTATCTTGATACCAGAGAGGGAGATGTTCACCGAGATCTTCTGTTTGTGCTGACCTTGGGAGCGGGCTGCCACTGCCATGCCCTGAAGAGGATGAATATCAAAGTATTGATGAGACTTCTGTTAGACTGAGCTTTAACTTGTTTCCTTACATTTCTTATAAGCACATGACTGTGACTGTACTAGTGCTCACCTAGATATTCCTATGCAACTGTACAATT
The DNA here is from genome assembly GCF_023634085.1 of Falco cherrug. Taxonomy (NCBI): domain Eukaryota; kingdom Metazoa; phylum Chordata; class Aves; order Falconiformes; family Falconidae; genus Falco; species Falco cherrug. The sequence goes on along the minus strand of NW_026599288.1, from coordinate 9,731,610 downwards.
AGAGCAGCGTTCTTCTTGCAACATGTCTGACTAGGTTAGAAATGTTACCTCAGAACTAGATTGCATTTCCTCTGTAAATGTTTAAGAATGTTAAAGCCTCTTATCTTAGTTCACAAAACTGCTGCAGTAGCAGCATCCTTACCAGCTTTCATGGCCTGATTGAAGCTATGTGAGGGTTCTGCTCTCTAGAAGTAGTAATTTTTGTTGCTGCAGGGTCTCATTTATTCTTTGACTTATCTATATCTCTTGGTGTCACCATTGCCATAGGATGATAGCTTGTGCTTTGAGTTCTTATGTTAAATTGCACAAAGTTCCCCCCTTCCTCACCCAAACCTCAAGCTCATTATTTTTAATCAAGTTCATGCTATTAACATCCATACTGAGTGCTAACAAGAGACCCAAAGGAGTATTCCCAAGCCATTAAAGAAACACTGTCCTTCAAGTAAGGGGTTACAGCTTTAGAAGTAGTGTCCATCTAGGAGGGTGCTGTTATTACATGTTACCAATAAGCTGTATTTTAAATTATGCTAAAGTGACTATTAGATCAGCTTTCTGAAGGCTACCCGGAAGATGTTCCTTACATGCTAGCTCAAGCTTTTACCTTCAGCTTCATCATTGAATCTTGACTCATTTTGTCACCTCTTGCCTCTGGGACATCATCAATGCCAATGAGTTTAGCTTTGTATCTTACACCATCACCTTTGAACCTGGCCAAGAGAGATTCATTTGTCTTTTCTGGCCCTGGAGACAGAGAAAGGTTTGGGTTATTTTGGGGTGTTTTTTTGTTGTTGTTGTTGGGTTTTTTTGGTTTTTTGGTTTTTTTTTAAAGAGAGAAACGTCTGTGCTGTAGCTTTGAGAGTTTTTTTTTATATATATAAAAATATGTCATATTAGTACATATTAAAACTATCCCTTGAGTATAACTGAATAATAACCTTAGTCCTTCCAGTAGTGCATGTACTGCGAGATAGTTACTCTTTTAAGGTTACAGTGTTCTTACAGAATCCGGCCTCAGTTTAGAGTGGAGCCCAATGCTTAATATTTGGGGACTTCAAGAACAGTTGTTTGCCATATATAAGGCTAAAATATTTATAGGCAACAGCCAAGTAGATATAAGTGCTAAGCAACAACACCAAGCAAAGAGGTACTTCCCATGGCCATACAGGATGTTCAATAAGCCTTTCAGATGTTAGCCTCTAGCTCTGGCACAGTCAGAACTCTTCTTGGCATGCAAGAATCATCTAGTCCCTGTGCTAGAACTTTCTATCAGTACTGTCATTTCTACAAGTCCTGGTACCCCCATCCCTGTAATCACTTGATATTTTAGCTATATTTGCTATTTCCACTCTTCCCACTTCTCAGAACTGTTTTGTTTTCTTCTCTGCATGCTCAACATACTCAGTGTGTGCATCTAGGTATGTACCTCTGAGGTTTTTACATTTACATGACCTAATCTATAAAAAAAAAAATCAATTATCTTATCTACAATAATTCTTATGAAGTGAGTTTTCTGGCTTCTCTGGACTAGAATCTGTATCCATGTCCAGCATGTCACTCCCTCTCTAGAGGGAGGGGAGAAAGCAAGTTCTTGTTCAGACTGACAGCTACCAGGATGTTCCTGAGTCTGGTCACTTCCTCAATAGGCTTTTAGTGACTTGTCAGGCTCAGCAAATGAGTCATTTAACAAGTGGAACTGAGAGCTTCAGATCTTAAAGCTAGAAAAAAAACCACCACACCCTTTCAAGCTAAAAGCCTGCTTTCTGGTTAGATTTATTTTACTAGCTTATTTATTCACTCTTCTAGTCAGCTTGAAACCTCAGAATTATTTCAGCTATGGTGTGAGAATGATCTTAGTTTTAGGCAAGTGCAAAAGATTGAGGAGACTGACTAGAGGAGGTGTTCAAGAAGTATTCCTTACCTTTCTTTTTTTCCTTCTTTGAAGGTTGTGCTTTCAGTGGAGCCTGTTGCTCAGGTTGGCTGTTGATAGTAGTAGTTTCAGCTTCAGTAGACATGATGAGATGGTGGTCAGCTATGTTTGCTGTAGCTTTTAAAAAACAAAATAACAGTCAGTAAGCAGACATAATAATTCACTTTGAAGAATAAATATTCTCATTAGACCTGTTAGTCCAGGGGTTGTTTTCTGCTGAATATTGAAGCCCACTAATGCCTGAAGACATGCTCTCTAGGAGCTGAGCTTTAGGACATTCTGTTCAGCTCCATGCTGAAAAGAAGAAACAGCAACCTCAAGGCACTAAGTCCTGCCTGTCAGTGATTCTGTTTCCCCAGTTTAGTTGGCAGAGCTATACCCAGCTCTGGTGTTATACAGCCACAGTATCTGACTCTGAAGTTAAGGGGCAATAACAAACAACCTAGGAAGGAGCAAATATACACAAGCAAGACCTCACTTTGGCAACTGTAAAGTGGTAGAACTCCAGATGGAAAGCTGTCATCTTTATACTCTAGTCATCCCTCCATTATTGCCATCTGCCTTCATCCCATGGAGGTCAGACCACTTATTTGCATAGAGCCAGACAGTCACAAAACCCCAAGGCAAGTACTTCCATTAGTTTGTCTCCTCTATGAAAATAATAAAATTAGTCTGTTAATAACTAGCATAGTCAGTGACTAATACACATGAAAGACATTAGCCTTACCTACAGGTAGGGCTATACCTGATATATATTGTTCACACTAATACATAACAAGTACCTGCTTAAAGACAAGTGGTGGAAGAGTTCATAGACAGCTTGGGAACTCTTCCCCTTCAGTTTATGCCATGTCTGGAATGCAAGAACAGCATCACTTGCCAGAAAGCTGACTAAATACAGGCTCTTATTCTGCCAAGTCTAACCCAAGCCCCTGTGCTTAGCCTTGTAAGAGAGACAACTGAAAAGGATGTTGACCTACATTACCTGACAAATGAGGCTATCATTCCCTCAACCAGTAAGGTCTAGATTAACGATGCCCCCGCCACTCAGTTTCTCCAGTGATTCCTTGACAGCAGGGAAACCAAGATCAGTGGTTTTAACCCAAGTTAAAAAACCTATTCAGCTGTCCTGTTTAGGCCATAGGAAGTTAGAAATGCAATTTGTGGTTAAGAGATCATTTGCTTGGTATCATGGCCTTGGTTAAGCCAGACACTTAGCCTGTTGGCCAGAGTATTTCCAGAGTAACAGGATTTTACTTTAGGGAGCTGCCTCTACTTCTTTCATGCAAGTTTTTTCAAGTCCCATTTGATGTCCTCTCACCTAGGAGACTATGGATCAATACTTTGCAGAGGTGTTAAGGCAGCCTTATGCCAAGGGCTTCCTCTGCCAGCAGGAATACCCTTTTGGAATATGCTACAGCTGTACTTACATATCTGAGATTAGGGCACATGTTCCAGCTGTCTTGATCATATACAGCCAGTAATGAGAAACAGGGAAGGGTGACGTTCATCTACTTAGCAGGATAGAAGTGTGGTAATAGACACCTCAGGGAATACCTCCTCCATGCTGCTCCCTTCCCCCCAGTACCTACTGTGAAGTATATAGAGATTTTATTACTCTAATTAGTCATGTCAGCTACAGTTGTTGGCATGTACCACAGGATCATGCCTGTGAACCACTACCCAGACATCTTACCATTTCAGCCTATTTGCCAACTGCTATTTTATTAATTGAACAGAACAGCATTCTCAGTCTCCTCTGAGCTGTTTGGTTTTTAGTTTAACTTTGTGTTCTTGCTAAGTTCCCAAAAGTGCTTTCCACACACTTGAATTACAGTCAAGTGAACATCACTAAGTTAACAGCTGGAACTGAACAGATTGCTCAGTTCAGGTGGTGCAATTGGACCAGTACTTTTCTACCATTGTACTATGTTTTTGAGCACATCGTTACTGATTAGATGATTAGTTACTTCTCAACCCAGCTACCACAGTAGCTCTTTTTTGAAATTTACACACACACACTTGTCATGGGAATCAATATAGCTGTTGCAGGACAATTAGAACAGAGGTCTTGGGAGAAGTCATGACTGGTTTAAACAAGCTGGTATGATATAAATAACTTGCTATGATATAAGCTAGCAACTATTACCCTCTGCTTACTTTTAAGGAAGAAAGTGAAATGCTCTTCATGTGCTATTGCTATCTGGTTCCCTGAAAACTTCATCTCAAGTTGAAGGGAACTAGCACTGTCACAGTCCATTTGATAGACAAGCTATTCTTCAACCAGGCACTTCATTGTTCAAAGGTAGTGTCCAGACAGACTAGCTAGTCTATCTCAACTTATGAGTTGTTCCAGGAATAATGCAGCATCTTGCAACAAGTCTTGGTCTTTCCAACCTCTGTGTTCAGCATTTAGGATACCAACCTATTAGTTAATTTCTCAGATTAAGAAACCCATTCAGTCTTAGTATCAGCAATACCAGCATCTTAACTCCAGACTGTTCTTTTACAAAGAGATTGATACTCTAGTACATTCTTCCTTGTTAGAGAGCTATTCAGTTGATAACACAGGTTTATGCTTAGATTATATAGTTAGATTATCCACTAGAAGTTTCTTCATATCAGCCTTCCAGAAAGACAGCATACTTTGCAACTTGCTAAGGGGCCACACCTCTATACCACTAACTCCAGACTCCAGTGCTGAAGCCCTATAAGCCAGTGGCTCCCAAGCCAGAGTTCAGTTGTCTGTTGTAGCTATTGCTCAGGAAAGTATTCACCTGCCTGCTCACAGGATGAGGAATCTCAGGCCATGTGCCTGCAGTGCCTACCACTCCGTCTTCTGTCAATACTACTTGTTGAGACTGGATATACCAAGCAACTGGGAAGCAAAGCAGTTGTTAATCAAGGTAGCTAGTGTTTACTCAGATGCAAACCAGAGTTTGAACTAGACAACAGCTCAAACACTTCACTTCCAACTGTATACCTAACACCCTACTGCCTAGAAGGATTATTTCTGATCTTCTTACTAGTTAGTACAGCAAAGGACTCTTGCCAATAGTCATGCTTTTCACCACCCCACCCCCCCTTCCTCAGAGCAGGAACTTGACACATATTGAAGCTGTTATCATAGGTTATTTCAGCTGCATGCTGTTAACTGCCCAGTGCTGGCAGAGTTATCCCTCTTTGCAGTTTGGGTGTATGCAAGCTGTACTGAGAGATTGCATATGTTCTGCATAGCCTATACTGAATTGTGTTCTCTACCTGTTCACAAATGTATCTGCATGATAAACAGGTTTTTGCTGTATTATTCTTTGAGTTTACCCAACTTAAAACCATGTAGTCATTACCACAGTGTCAAGGTACTGCAGTTTGCTTATCCAGAAAGTGCTTACCCAGCCTGATGATACCATGAGCAATCAGAAACCTATGCTTAAACATTTGTTTCAGCACAATTTGAAGAACCCTCTACCTAGCCCCCAGCTACTTGCTGGACTCTGGTTATATAAGTGTCCTAGTTTCAGCTGGGATGGTGTTAATTATTTTCTTAGGAGCTAGTACAGTGCTGTGTTTTGGCTTTGATATGAGACTTTTCAGTTCCTCAGGCCTTGTTATCAAAAAGGCTGGAGGGGCACAAGGAATTGGGAGGGGACACAGCCAGGACAGCTGACCTGAACTAGCCAAAGAGGTATTCCATACCATGGGATGTCATGCCTGGTATATGCCTGGGGGGTTGGCCAGGGCGGGCAGATCATTGCTCGGGGACTGGCTGGGCATTAGTCGGCCGGTGGTGAGCAGTTATATTGTGCACCATGTGTTTCTTTCTTCCTTTCCTTCTAGATGTTATTCATTTCCTCCCCCTTTTCATTATAACTGTTATTGTAATAATTTTTCTTTCATTTTTATTCTATTTCAACTATTAAATTGTTCTTATCTCAACCCTTGAGTTTTACATTCCTTTCCAACTCTCCTCCCCATCCCTCTGGGTGAGGGGGGAGTGAGCGAGTGGCTGCATGGTACCCGGTGTTAAACCACAACAATAAGCTCTCATACCAGTCACTGGTCACAAGAGTCACTCCTTAGTGTCTCTTAATAGATGCACGTTACCACAGAATGGTCAGGGTCAGAAGGGCCCTCTGGAGATCATCTAATCCAACCCCCTGCTAAAGCAGGTTCACCTAGAGCAGGTTGCACAGAATCACATCCCAGGTGGATTTTGAATATCTCCTGAGAAGGAGACTCCACAACCTCTCTGGGCAGCCTGTTCCAATGCTCTGTCACCCTCAAAGTAAAGACTGTTTTCCTCATGTTCAGGTGGAACTTCCTGTGTTGCAGTTTGTGCCCATTGCCCCTTGTCCTGTCACTTGGGCACCACTGAAAAGAGCCTGGCCCCAGCCTCCTGACACTCGTCCTCAAGGTATTTCTATGCAGGAGCGGTCTGCAAACTAGGACCATGCATGGCAATCAGTTAGCTGAGGGGAATTTGCTCGAGCTTGTCTAGACAACAATTAACATGATGAGGCATGTTTGCAGAGCACAGGGGAGTGGGAGACGGATGGCGCCATCCTTGGCGCCAAGGAAAGGTAACACCTTGCGGTTAATTGATGGCAGTTAACCACCAATCAATCGGGGATTGCCTAGTATGCAATGCTTAGCTTCAAGAACCAATCTGTTTAAAATGCGCAGCTTCTGAAAGTGTATAAAAACTCGTGCTTCTGTACAATAAATTGACATTTGCTTGCATCAAGCTGCGTCCCGTCTCTTCATTCGCCGCATTTCTAGGTATTGATAAGATCATCTCTTCCCCAGGCTAAACAGGCCCAGCTCTCTCAGCCTTTCCTCATAAGGGAGATGCTCCAGTCCCCTCATCATCTTTGTAGCCCTCAGCTGGACCCTCCCCAGTAGTTCCCTGTCTCTCTTGAACTGGGGAGCCCAGAACTGGACACAGATGTACTCCAGATGCGGCCTCACCAGGGCAGAGTAGAGGGGGAGCATAACCTCCCTCAACCTGCTGGCCACACTGCTCCTAATGCACCCCAGGATCCCATCGGCCTTCTTGGCCACAAGGGCACACTGCTGGCCCATGGGCAACTTGCTGTCCACCAGGACTCCCAGGTTCTTCTCTGCAGAGCTGCCTTCCAGCAGGTCAGCCCCAGCCTGTACTGGTGCATGGGGTTATTCCTCCCCAGGTGCAGGACCCTACACTTGCCTTTGTTGAACTTCATTCGGTTCCTCTCTGCCCAACTCTCTAGCCTGTCCAGGTCTTGCTGAATGGCAGCGCAGCCACTCTGCCCAGGTTTGTATCATCAGTGAACTTGCTGAGGGCACACTGTCCCTTCATCCAGGTCACTGGTGAATAAGTTGACCAGGACTGGACCCAGTACTGACCCCTGGGGAACACCGCTAGCTACAGGCCTCCAGCTAGACTGTGCTGCTGTTCACAACCCTCTGAGCTCTGCTATTCAGCCAGTTATGCAGTTATGTTCCTGATGTATTATTAGAAGGCTGATTAACTTGTTTGCACCTTATGGAGACAGGTTTTTCTACAGCAGTTTCAACCCTCAGTTAGGTAGTATCAAGCATACTGCTTAAGACAAGGGTTACTCTTGCCTTCAAGATTAGTCGTTACCAAGGGCCCCAGCTCTCCCTTGTATATGCAGTAAAAAAGGCAACAAATAAGACGAATCTAAAAAGAAGGTACAGAAATATCTGTACCAGAGGTAAAAAAAAAAAAAAAAGTAAATCTAACCATGGTTTTCAGAGCTCCACTGCAGCTTCTTCAGTAGTTGTCCCTACTGAACAGCTAGTCAAGTTTCCCTATAGGTAGTTGTAGTTACACGTTTGTGATGTACATTAGAGGAAGTTTACATTATTGCTCCTAAATCCAGACTCTGAAGTAATCCTGACCAGGCTCCCTCTAACTTTCCATCTCTGATGGCCTTGATATCAGATTATATGGATATCCCCATCCATCAGACATATGCAAGGGCAAGTGTCAGCCTTCCATCCTGCTCTAGAGTTTACCTTCCATCACCAGGCTAGCAGCTGTTTGCAGCTACAACTACTATTCAAGCTACTAGAAAACTACTTCTTACTCAGTGACCCATGTGCCCTCCTTTAAAGCAGAAATAACCCTGTTTTGAGGGAGAACAGAAGATAATCTGTAAGGTAGAAATGCAGGTTGCAATACCAACACTACATCCTTAGTGTTCCCAACTTGTCCTGTCCCTTCCTAGGAAGGGAGTCTCATCCCTAAGTGTTTTAGCCATAGGGCAGGTGTATTAGAGCTCTCATAGGAGGAGACTTGCAGTTATGTGACACATCAGCATTAAGAGTTCAGTATACTTTGTTAGAGGAGCCAGTTCCTAGCTGACATTGTTATGAAGCCTCCTGAAAGCCAAGGTAAAGGTCTATTATCCTGGGTTTGACCTACTTGTTCTCTTCAAGAGATAATCCTTATGAAACATTTCACTTACTGCTTCATCATACAACATGAACTGACAGGGCAGCAGGAAATTCAGCTCCAAATCCAATAGTCTGTCCTTAACTAGCCCTGTAATGTCTGAGCTTTGAGCTTTAAGGTGACATGCACCAGCTATGAAGCTTTTAAGAAAACCCACGTAGTTGGGAGTAAAGGTCTGCAGGGCATTTCAGCTGAGACACTTCATCCTCAAACATTTCATAACATTTTCAAGGCATATCCTTTCAACAGAGGGGAAACTGGAATAGTCTATGTCCCCATCAACCAGAGCTGACATGAGTTAGATGAAAGAAGATGCTTTGTTCACTCAGCTGCCCAGCTTATGTAAACAAGATAATCCTGTTGAAACTGGTACCTCTTGTTTATTGACTAGGCCTGCCACTATGCTTCATCCAGCTTATTTATAATGCTGAGACCCTTGAACCCAGATACAGCCTCAAAACCAGGTTCCTAAAGTCAGTTTGTTTTGTGAGCTATGGTATTTAGACACCTTATTCTATTTGAGCCTTCTAACATAACTCCAAGTTGTATTTCTGTGGAGTCCATGCTGAGGCAAGGGAGTAGTAGACCTCTTTTTGCCACCCTTTGCATCTATCATAGTCACCTGTTTAGAGTGCTTCTTTCTATATCAGCTCATGAAGTAAAGGCCTTAAGCAAGAAGTATATCCATAGCTGCTACTAGTCTGTAGTGTCCAATAATAAAATTATGCAGGCACTTTGACAAGCAATACTCTTCCCAATGAAAAAAAGTGGGTTGGATACTGCAGATATATATAGATACTTAGAAACACAGCAGAAGGCACACATCAGAATGGATAATCACCTCTACCTTTAGAAGAGGAAGCTGATGCCAGATTTTTGGCATTTGGCCCATCCTTCCAACTAATAGTGCTGAGCACAGCTGCTGGTGCTCAGCCAATACCTTTACTTGAAGTAAAAGCACAATAGTTGAGAATCATCGTAAGTCACAGGACTATCAGAGTAAGGTTCATCATTCTCCCAGTCTCCTGTCTGCAGTAACAAGCACAAAAGACCTTGTTAGATTCCCTCCCAGCAGAATGATCTCTATTTAAGACTTAGAGCAACAGACATTCACTACACTTTACCCCGAACGTTCCTAAACTAGCAAACTTCGTGACCTAAAGTTTTGATGGTTTGCCTGACAGTCATTTAGCACTCACATACTCCTTACTATCAGGCTTGGGGAAGAGTGGCTGGAAAGCTGCCTGACAGAAAAGGACCTGGAGGTGCTGGTTGACAGCCGGCTGAACATGAGCCAGCAGTGTGCCCAGGTGGCCAAGAAGGCAAATAGCATCCTGGTTTATATCCAAAACTGTACCCAGCAGGACTAGGAAAGTGATTGTCTCCCTATACTTGGCACTGGGGAGGCCGCACCTCGAATACTGTGTTCAGTTTTGGGCCCCTGTCCTGGTTTCAGCTGGGATAGAGTTAATTTTCTTCTTAGTAGCTGGTGCAGTGCTGTGTTTTGGATTTGGTGTGAGAACAATGTTGATAGCACACAGATGGTTTTTGTTGTTGCTGGGTAACGTTTATACTAAACGAAGGACTTTTCAGTTCCTTGGGCCCTGCCAGCCAGAGGGCTGGAGGGGCACAGAAAACTGGGAGGGGGCACAGCCAGGACAGGTGACCCAAACTAGCCAAAGAGGTATTCCATACCATGGGATGTCATGCTGAGTATATAAACTGGGGGAAGAAGGAGGAAGGTGGGAACATCTGGCATTATGGCATTTGTCTTCCCGAGTAACTGTTACATGTGATGGAGCCCTGCTTTCCTGAGGATGGCCGAACACCCGCCTGCCCATGGGAAGTGCTGAATCAATTCCTTGCTTTTCTTGCATGCGCAGCTTTTCCTTTACCTATTAAACTGTTCTTATCTCAACCCTTGAGTTTTACATTCCTTTTCAATTCTCCTCCCCATCCCTCTGGGTGAGGGGGAGTGAGTAAGCAGCTGCATGGTACTTAGTTGCCAGCTGGGGTTAAACCACGACAGCCCCTCACTTCAAGAGGGATGTAGAGGTGCTGGAGTGTATCCAAAGAAGGGCAACAAAGGTGGTGAAGGGTCTAGAGAACAAGTCCTATGAGGAGCAGCTGAGGAAACAGGGGTTGTTTAGTCTGGAGAAAAGGAGACTCAGGGGATCTCATTGCTTTCTACAGCTACCTGAAAGGAGGCTGTAGGCAGGTGGGGGTCAGTCTCTTCTCCCAGGCAACAAGCAACAGGACAAGAGGAAACAGCTTTGAGTTGTGCCAGGAGAGGTTTAGGTTTGATGTTAGGAAAAATTTCTTCACTGAAAGGGTTGTCAAGCATTGGAACAGTCTGCCCAGGGAGGTGGTGGAATCACTATTCCTGGAGGTATTTAAAAACTGCATAGATATGGTGCTTAGGGTCATGGTTTAGTGGTGTACTTGGCAGTCCTGGGTTAACAATTGGACTTGATGATCTCAAAGGTCTTTTCCAACCTAAATTATTTATTTCTACCACTTGGTTCTCCTCCTGTAAATGCAGACTCTAGTGAGTTACTATTAATAGCATTTTCTGCTTTAGAGTTGACCATGCCCTTGGACCATTCAGGGAATTTTGGAAGCCCAGTTATGCCTCAAGAGCAGTTCTGTTGGATGTGACTGCAGTGATTCTTTAAACATACATAGATGATTACTCCCTCAGACAATCCCCTTCTCACCTGAAAAGGCTTGTTTTGGTATCTGATTTGCTCCTCTGATTAGCCACCTACTGCCTCACCCACCTCCTCGAAGGTCCTACAATCACTTAATGGAAACTTATCTGAAGACCTACTAGCATAGTGACTTATTGGCAGTTATCAGACATCAGGACATGTTTTCAATTTACCAGTGCCTGATAAGTCTTCACAGCCAGCTAGAATACATAGCTTCATAATTGCTTTTCTCTAATTGAATCTGCATCTCTATTTTACTTATCTACATAAGAGTTCCCATCCCTAAGCATACCTATGCCCATTCCTTAACATACAATGGGCAAAGCTAAGCCTACATGCTCTCAGATTTGGTCCATTTTGGACAGTTTTGCTTATATAAGTGACAAAAGACATCAAGTCAAAAATATAACCTTTTAAAGGCAAACTAGCTTCATTAAGAGAAAATGGAAACAATTCCTTCCCAAGTTAATCCTACCTTACTAGTGGATTTGCATGCTTCCCTAGTAAGTGCTCAAATAACCAGCCTCAGCTTATCCAAGGGGTAGAAGCTCTGCTACTGATAAATCTAGCTTTATTAACAACACCTGCATTTATTTTACTGCTCAGAGCACAGGTACTACCCCAACATAAGTGTTATCATAGGATGACCGTTAGACTTGAAGTCTCACCAAGTGAGACTTTAGTTTTTCTGACAAGAGAAAAGATTCATTTCTGTTAATCCTGGACATCTTTAACTATACTTATTTACTACAGACACAAATAGCATCCTGAGATTCACCAGCAGATAGACGGGTGCCCAGCAAGGATACTCTATCCAAAACAAAAACCCACCCCTGCTTCACAGCATCCTAACCCTTTCCTCCTCTCTGCTACTAGATTCTTTCATCTCAGTTAATTATGTGAAATTTTGTGCTTATATACATACTTTGGCATTTCTTAATCACCTCCTCTTCACGCACACAGAAGTGAAAACGCATATTTAATTTGTTTTGCGATCAAGCTTCCCCAGGGCGCCGGCCCTGCCAGAGCAGGATGCAGGCGGCTTCCACCCCGTCTCAGCCGGGACACACTCCCCCACAGCTCAGTTCGGGTAGCACGAGCTCCCCACACACACTGCGGCGCGGCCGAGCCCAACCGCTCCCGGCACCCTCCCCCACCCTTCCGCGCTGACACCGCCGCAATCTCGCCGGCTTTCAGTGGAAAAACTTAGCCCCACCGGCACCTTTTGCCCGGGGCTGCAGTAAAATGCGAGTAGATGGGAAAGGCCAAGCCCCGCCCCGGCCGCGGTTAGAGCCTCCCCTGGCGCCCCCTTTTTGATAGCGCCCACCACCCGCAGCCCGGCCAATCCAGAGAGCCAGTGGCTCGGGCAGCCCCACCACAAACATCTACTGTCACTTCCTTGGTGGAAAAAAAGCTCTCCCTTTCCCCTCGGGGACGACAGCCCCCGCATGCTTTGCGGGAGCCCAGCCACGCTGGCACAGCTACTTACAGGTTAAATTCATACGTCTCTGCACATGATCCAACTACAACCGGTAGCCTGGCTAGAACCGGGGACCCGGTTAAATATTCGGTTGTACTCTCGCCTTCAGATTAGTTAGCCACTCACAGCGAGAGATATGGTTTTAATCAGATGCTGGCAGCTGAGATCTACCCAGGAATGTGCTATGATGTTTTTGCTGCTTGGCCTTGGCTACTCCCCCCTCAACGCGTCGGTGCTCACAAGCTTAACCCCTTGCGAGCCGCCGCTTGGGCCCCTGCTGCGGGCGGCAGGGAGCTGGGGCCCGGAATAGCCCCCTCCCAGTGATATAAGAATTATTTACTTTAAAAAGAAAAAGAGAGTAAAAAAAGTAAATATAGTGAAAAACAAGAAAGAATTTGAAAAACAGAGGCTGTTAGTTAAATCCTTACAAACAGTTAACAACACATGGCCTTGGGAGAAGGAACAGACACCATAAATACATCAAGCTGAGGCACCACAAGATAAGCTCTAGGCCAGGGGTCCTCAAACTTTTTAACCAGGGGGCCAGCGCGGATGAAGTGGCAGGCAGTCATCTGCGGCTGCTTGGTTCCCCCCCCAACCCCCGGCGGGGGGGTTCTGTAAATACCGGGGGCCGGATTGAGGACCCTGGGAGGCTGTATCCGGCCCGCGGGCCGTAGTTTGAGGACCCCTGGCTAGGAGAACCAAATAGTTAATGAAACTAAACAGAAAATTACTGGAAATATGGGTGAACTATCCTAATTAGCATACTAAAAGATCCACCCTCGAGCAAAGAGAGCCCCCTACTAACAAAGGCCCTCCCCACAGAACATGCACGGGGGAGGGGGAAAACACGACAAAAAAACCCCCCCACCTTTAAATAGAAACGCGGCTTGTAAGAACCAATGAGAATTAAGTGTGACTAAACGTAATTGTAAACAATTGTTCAAAGTGTATAAAAAGTTCTACTACGTGTTAAGAGGTGTGATAGCTTTGTGGATTTATCACTTAGTGCTCGTCTCTGCACAGACATGCAGTAAACAAATATCTCGGCTCTGTGTGTGGGTCGGCTCTCGCACACCGGGTGAAGAACCCAGATTTGTGATAACACCAGGAGATCAGAACCCCCCAGAGGACATGCCGGGAGGGGAGTGGGGTGGGGGGCCAGGGGACCCTGCGGGGATGCAGGAACGCATGGCATCCACAGTTTACAGGGCACGGATATTTATGCTTCTTAGGCAGCTATAGGCCTGAAACACTCTTCTAGAAAATGGGTCCCCTCATCTGTCTGTATAAGCGTGGATGTGGTGATGGTATTTAAAAGTTCAAATCTAAACCAACAGCTTTTTTTGTTTGTTTTGTTTCACAAAAGCACCAAAATCAAAATACCACACACACATACAAATCTGTGGCTATCTGTATCTGAACCAAAATATTGGGTCAGTGCAATTCAGTTTCTGGGTCACATTGATTTAAAGAATCAGCCACCAATATTCGAGTGAGCAGAGGTTATCTTTATTCGGCAGCACTGGGTGCATGGGGGATCGCTCCACCAAAGTCATGCACACCGAGGGGACTTTTCAGTCCCCTCTTTATACGTCACTCATACCTATTCATTAGTTTTCCAGAAAATCGTTTACATATTCATTACAATTTCAGGAACTCATTTACATATCTCACTAAACTAGTGACCATGATTTAAGTCTTTGTCTTTGCCACATTGCATAAACAACAGGAACTTAGGACCAGATAGCCTTTTTAAAGATGACAAATCCAAGGACTTGGCAATTAGTACATCCGTCATGTTAGCAATAAGGGTCCTTGGACATTTCCCAACTTTTAGATAAACATAAGTACATCATCCTATAGATAAGTGGTACATCATTCATCATTCATTCCCCCCTTTTCTAGTAACTTTTGCAAATTCTTTCGCAACTACAAAAAATCATTATGCCTTATGATCATTCTTTGACAGCACCAAACAAAACATTGAAGTAATACACATATTATTCCTAAAACTATTACAATAAGTATTATAATAAAAGCATGCTTTAACCATTCCAAATTAGGTAACGATTAAGTCAGTTTGTCCCATATAGCTTTAAAACTCCATGATAAATCGTCTTTAGTAATTTCATGCAGGATCTGCACCTTGTTCCATATCTTATGGATGTCTGTTTAATCATTCCATCCATCAGATTGGGAACAAGTATTTTGCCCTGGGTTTCCAGGACATGTTCCTCCTGTCTTGTTTGAGCTTTCCAATGAGAGTTATTATCACTTTTCATATCTACTGTGGTGGTTAGGTTTAATATTTGTAAATGAAATCTGGGACCCAACTCATATGTTTTCTTATCAAATAGGCAATATCCTCCACCATTGTTTGGCTTTTTCCAAACGTCTGGCCAGGTAGGCCATTTGTCATCGAGATAATTCCAGTTTTGAGAGCCCACCCCATACAGGGGTGTTATCAAGCCTCCTTTAGGAAGAGAGGTACATATCCAGCATTCCTTAGCTTTCGTAGCATTAACAACCATTTGCAATGTTTGAAGATGGGTATTGTTTACCCATGCTTCAGTTTCTAATATCTCTACAACAGTTACAATTAAGATCAGAATAACTTTACACAAATGTCCCTGATCCTTTTTGACAGTCCATTGTGTCTCCGGAGATTTCTTTAGGATCTAAAGAACTGTAGTTTCATGGGTCCTGCCAGGGTGACTGCCCATGATTTCTCAGGAGCTATCTTTATCTGATAGTAGTGAATCCAGGCTGGTTGTTCTCTTATCTTGACGGTGGTGAAGGTTGTGAGCAGCACCTGATAGGGTCCTTCCCATTTTTCTTCCAAAGGTTTCCCTGAAAAAGTCTTTATATTATACACATAGTCACCAGATTTAAAGGAATAGACTGGTTGATCCAACCCTCTGGCCCTTGTTCCCAACATTTGTTTATTTATAACCTTTAATTGTCCCTGGAGGGCCTTCTCATATTCACACAAATATCCCTCCCCTAACCGCCTTAAATCTTCTCCAGCAAATTGTAACTGGTACGATCTCCCATATAATATTTCAAAAGGGCTCAAATTCTCCTTTGTTCTCAGTTTAGTTCGGATTCTTAATAATGCCAAGGGAAGAGATTGTGGCCAAGTTAGATTTGTCTCTTGTCCTATTTTCGCTATCTGTTGTTTAATTAAATGGTTTATTTTTTCCACTTGCCCACTTGCTTGAGGCCTATAATGAGTGTGTAATTGCCAATCTATTCTTAATACTGCACTCACTTGTTGTATTATTTTGGCACAAAAGTGTGATCCTCTGTCAGAAGAGATTGTTGCTGGAACCCCAAAGTGGGGAAAAATTTCATTTAACAGTCCCTACGTTTCCTCTCTTATTTTATTTGTTAGACAAGGGAAAGCTTCTGGCCAACCTGAAAACGTATCAGTCATAAGTAATAAATATCGGTACCCCCCTTTTCTTGGGAGTTCAGAAAAATCAACTTGCCACTGTTGTCCTGGATAATTTCCTCTACTAATGTTCCCTAGTTTTATTCTTTTTGCTACATTGGGATTATTACGTAAACACACTTCACATTGCTGAGCCACTTGTTTTATTACAGTATATAAATTTCACCCTATCAATTTCTGATTTAGACTTTTATATAACGTATCAGATCCCCAATGAGACTTATTATGTTCTGTTAGGGCTGTGGTCCATATTAAATTTGATGGTACCACTATATGGCTATCTGCCAAATAAGCCCACTTATTTAATTTTACTTTACCATTCATGTCCTGAATTAGCTTTAGGTCTTCCTTAGAATAGTTTGTTTGCTGATCTGTACTTACAGTTTGGATTTTACCGTCTGGTATTAAGGATAATTCCTCCTTTCCCACCTCCCCTGCTACTCGTCTGGCCTCATGGTCGGCCAGGCGGTTTCCAATTTCCAAATCATTGCCTCAATGGATCATCTTATGTTCTTCCTTCCAGAATGACCCTCTTATAACACAGGGGGGCATTCCTCGAAGAGGGTCCCCCGTGGAGAGTCGGCCAAGTAATGACAATCACATCAATATGGCTACATGCCGTGCTCACTTTATTAAACAAACAGGTCATATTTATAAATTAAACCAGTCGCTCACCCAACTCTACACACAGGTGATTGGATAAAAGTTTCTGACCACGCGGGCGTCCGTTTCTCTGATCGGTGAGCATGCTGCAGGCACCTGATCAGAGTGTGCCGATCAGAGTGTGTTGATTCCGCGGTTCCCAGGACTTGCTCTGCATCTGGCTTCTTGTTTGTGCATAGCTTGTTTTCTTTCTCACACTGCTTGTTCCCAGGACAATTTAAAGCTGCTCTGCAGCTTCACCTAACAGGCCTGGGTTGTCCAACCCGGAATATCGTAACATAAGTCCTCAGTACTTTAAAAATTCCTCTACATATCCCCCTATCTTCAAACAAGAAAATAAACAGCTAAAAACATAACAACAATGATTATAACAAAGCGTATTCCTTCCATCAATAACGTCTTTAACCAACCTCTTATCCCCAGTCCTCTCAACCATTCATCGAAGGGATTATCATCAGCAAGAATATGCTTCATGTTTCCCTGCAGTTGTGACAACTTCTTGTGCATCGGTATGGAATGATCGGAAAGGTTCATACAACACATCCCTTCAAAATCCTCACAACCGTGTCCATGTGCTAATAACAAAAAATCTATTGCAGCCCTATTCTGTAATGTAGCATGCCTAACACTATCTACATCAAGCAATAATGAACTTAAAATCTGTGATGTAAGATTAAATTGTTTCTCTCCCCAGCACGCTAACCTTCGCATATTCTTAGCATATAATGCAGTCATTGCCCCCAGAATAAATATGGAGGCTAGGACATTTGCTGTTAAAGACTGTAGATCGACTCGGTCATTACATGTTTCATCAAAAGTGCGCAGTGTCCTCCGTGATCTGTGAGATTGTTGAGTCATCTTTAATAAGTCTTTCATACGTGGAGCAAACAAAGTCAAACGCCCTAAATAACATGGTCCACCGACAGGATACAAAGGAATCCCTGGCCACGCTCTGTCCCCACATATCAGAAAGACTCCCGGTGGCAACTGATAACCCCCTGGTACATCTATATGGAAACCCCCAGTTTTCAATTCTCCCCAAATAGGTGAACCGGTTAGATTTTGAAACCCTGTATAAAACCCCCGTTCACCTGGACGTGTTAGCCATAACTGCCACGGGTCACCAAACCAAATTACTCCAGTGCCATTCACGGGTTAAAGTGGTGATGACATGCGGGTACAGTCTGCCATACCAGTTGCAGTTACATTAACATATTCAACAGGTACAACGCTAGCCAATAGGTCTAGCTCCTGCAAAGGTAAATGATGTGGCTGATTTAAATTCTCAATAACCGTCTTCTGCCACGCTGCATTACGCATAGAAGGCCAAACATATTGCCCATTTGGACTCATACATGTACCATTCTGATTGGAAAACAGATCCACTCTTTTAACATTCCAAAAAACATCAAAATTTGTTTCCTTCTCTTGCAGGGGAATACCAATTAAACAAGTTCTAAAGGGTTTGTCTAAATGTTTCAGAAATAAAGAAAAGTCTGTTACTCCCGTGATATTTGCCCATGTCACCCATATGTTTGTCCTAGGCGGATGTCAAAAATACTTTGGCCAATGGGTAAAAAATTCATCAAGACCGTAAACCAAGTCCACCACTCAAACATGTTTACTCCTACAATTTCCATTTTTTAATTTTTTTTTTACAGCCAAATTGTTTTAAACAAATCTTTTTAGTCTCTTCCCCATCTTGCCCTAAAACAGACCAAATCTCAGAAACAAAAATGAGTTTACTGCGTTCCACACCACAAATCTGTGCTTTCACAGATTCGGGTGATGTATACCGTCTCCAATCAGCATGATATTACTCTAGTCGTATGTTTTCCCTTGCTTCATGCCTGGTTACTAAATCAAACACATACACTCTTTACACCATTTACATTTAAGCTTTGGCTTACAGAACCGTTTTACCCCACATAGCATACACTGGCACAATACCCGCGGGTTACATCCCTTACAACACAGACAGTTTATTCTGTCTGCTCTCTCTCTGAGTCTTCTCTTCCGTCTTCTGATCTTGACATACAGGTCGCACAAACTTGCTAGGGACCCATATAGGTCCTTTATCTGTGGAGATACAAAAATAACCTCTACCGATAAATAACACCGGATTAGGTCCTTCCCATACGCCTGAAGCCATATTTTTATACAGAACATTCAAACCAGGAACTGTAGTTGTTTGGTTCCCTCGCGCTGTTTGGTGATGTATAACAACAGGTGGTCCCTCTCTATCCTCCGTAAGGGAGAGATAGTTTAAGGTAAACAACACCTTAGTCAGCCGTTTAGTTACATCTATGTCCCGCGATACTTTCTGTCTCTGAAGATAATCCTTCAGGGTACGGTTTGCCCTTTCAACAACTGCTTGCCCCGTTGGGGAGTGAGGAATCCCTTTGACGTGTTTAATTCCCCAAGTTGTCATAAACCTAGCGACTCGTTGACTACTATACGCTGGACCATTGTCTGTCTTTATTTCTACAGGTACTCCCATGACAGCAAAACAAGACATTAAGTGTCTCTCCACATGTAATGCCTTTTCACCGGTTTGTGCAGTGGCCCATATGAAATGAGAATAGGTGTCAGTTGTGACATGCACATACTTAAGCTTCCCAAAGTCAGGTACATGTGTTACATCCATTTGCCAAACCTGAAGTGCCTTCAGACCTTTTGGGTTAGTGCCCACACCTAAACCAGGTCCATGATGACTACACTGAGGACAGGAGCAGACAATACCCTTTGCATCTGCTATGGGTATTTGATACTGTCGATGCAAAGACTTTGCATTCTGATGAAACATCTCGTGGCTGTTACGAGCGTCTTCAAACTTATTTGTTGGAGGAGTTATTGCCAGATAGCTGACTGCTTCATCAGCTCTAGCATTACCTTTGCCCAAACCAATGGTCCGCTGATGACTTCTAATATGCATAATACAAAATTCATGTTTTCTCTGTCGAAGAGTACTACGCAGTTGTAGAAACATTTCACCAAGATGTTGGTTCTTTGTCTCTCTCAACAAGGCATCTTCAATGCGCTGTACTACACCAACTACGTACAATGAGTCTGATACTATGTTTACAGGTGTGTTGTTCCAGCTTCCCAATGCCCAACACACTGCTTTCAGTTCTAAGGTTTGAAGGTTGTCCCGTGGTTCACCAGTGATCACGTGTTTCTGCCACTGATTATCGGATTGCCAAACACATGCAGCCTTCTTCATCTTTCTTCCTGCATCTGTGAACACCGTTGGACCTTCAACTGGTCTTTTTGAGCATAACGGTCTCGCAATCCACTGGTAATGCTCTAACATTTTCCAGAGAGGTCCTTTTGGCCGGTTGTTGTGAACAACACCCGTATAGCCCATCAAGGCTTCCTGTATGGCTGTTGAATGTCTCAGGAGCCACTCATAATCCTCACCACGGACTGGAATACTGATATCTGCTGGTTCAGTCCCATCAATTCCAACAATCCTGTCTCTTCCTTTTCTCACCAAGGCTGCTACTGCTTCAGGACGACTTAAAATACGATGTCTGGGTTGCAATGGCAAAAACAACCACTCTAAAACGATCGCCGTATTTCCCCCTTTTTCTTTTGCCATTGCAAAATAAGGGCAAAAGGTGAAGCGGCAACATTACAAACCAAAAAAGATAACGGATGATTCGCCATTCGGCGACCACACCAGCCAGTCTGAATCTTGCGGGACACAACATCTAGGGCAGCCCGCTGTTCTGGTGAACAAGTTCGAGGACTGTTGGCTTCGGTGCCATGCAACCAGGATCGGAACGGTTGCAAATCATCGTTAGTGAGTCTCTTTGTGTGTCATCAGGGTGTAAGGGAATCGTGAAAAAGAGTCTTTCAAGTCTATCACAAAAATTTGCCAAATCTGAGGGATCATCATAAAAGTTGGAAGACCAGGTTGCAACACTCCAATCACTAACATCTGATCATTAACCTTCCATAAATCATATTCCAGTTATGTGCACCAAGATTATTAACCTACTACTGGACAAGCTAATGTGCTGGTCACACGTCAATCACCCTCCAAAACAGCATCACGAACAACACCAAACCAACGCTGTAGAATTGGATCTTTTCTCGAGTTCAGCATCGGAGGGGTAGTTGGGCTAACTGGAGGAACTACAGGTATCGAAGTAGTAGGCAGGTTCATTTAAACTCGCTTTACCAGGTTTCTTAATTATCTATTACCTCCTGTAAGGATTTCTCTGTATTGTTATCACAAAGTTTCTCCCCGATTTCCTCCTCAAATTCGTCCAATGATGTTTCAGAAGGAGGAGGATACAACCCGCCCTGATGTGACCTACGAGCTGTCGCCACCCTCCGTTTTGGCCTTGCTCCACCCACAGCTCCGATTGGTGCAGCAGGACTCGCTGCTCCTCCTTCCTGGGGAGGCTCAGCTGCCTCTTCCGGGTCCGGCTCAGTTACAACAGACCCCCAAGGAGTAACTTCCGTTTTGTCTGCTGTCTTATCTAATACTGCTGTACTGTTGAGCACGCAGGGGCTGACATACCCTTCCTAGGACGAGTATGCCCAACTCCGAAAAATGTAGCCAAGAGAGAAGGCTTAGGTGAATCACCCTTCTGCTCCACCGGCTTTTCTACCACATCTCCTCCCAAGGCTTCCATAGCTGCTGCTGCTACTTTTTTTTCCGCCTTCATAGTTTCCAGAGTGTTAATTATAGACCGCCACGTAGCTCCGAACGCTTTAGCTTCCTTTCCTTCTTTGCCTCCTTTGATCGTAGTATCCCAGAGGCAATTTCCCATTTCTCTCCATTCCGCAATACTAAACAATAACGCGGGCTCGGGGACCTTATTCTTTTTTCATGCCCAGCGAACTAAGGTCTCCATTTCTGTTTCTTTAATGCCCTCCCCTCTCTCAAAGAGGATGCTAGTTAACGGTTTAATTGCCGCGTCTAATTCCATCGCGGTCTTCTCAGAGCTCCCCCCTCTCACAGAAAGGGTATCAGCAGGGAGCCCCGCCGCACTCATCACGGTCTTCCTGAGTGCCCCCCCCTCACAGAGAGGAATTCAGCTGAGACCCCTGCCGCGATTTACTAGACGCGGTCTTACCTCCGGCGGGGGTGCGATCTGCAGCTCTACACCGAACTCTGGACTCCGCTTTTCGCCTTCCAGGTTCTGTCCGCCTCCAACCTCCAGCTCCCTAATCGGACAACTTCCCTTCGGGTCCGATGCACGGAGACTTCCGCATTTAAGCGAACATCATTTAAGCAAACCGCATTTAAGTGAACCGCATTTAAGCGAATAAATGGGTCCCTTTTCGGGCGCCAGATGAAGAGGGTCCCCCGTGGAGAGTCGGCCAAGTCACAACAATCACACCGATATAGCTACATGCCGTGTTCCCTTTATTAAACAAACTGGTCATATTTATAACTTAAACCAACCGCTCATACGACTCTACACACAGGTGATTGGATAAAAGTTTCTGGCCACGTGGGGGTCCATGTTGCTGATCGGTGAGCATGCTGTAGGAGCCTGATCAGAGTGTGCCGATGAGAGTGTGTTGATTCCCCGGTTCCCAGGACTTGCTCTGCACCTGGCTTCTTGTTTGGGCATAGCTTGTTTTCTTTCTCACACTGCTTGTTCCCAGGACAATTTAAAGTTGCTCTGCAGCTTCAACTAACAGTCCTGGGTTGTCCAACCCGGACAATGGTAACATATGTCTTCAGTCCTTTAAAAATCCCTCTACAGATTGTCTTTCTGATTATCATGCTAGTATATGCTTGTTTGAAGAAAGTTTACCAATAGAATTGCAATCAATCGCATGATCATGAGAGAAGTACCAACTATTCCACCAAGATATAGTCCACCACCAAAATATGCTTAAACAAATGTTATGTAAATAATGTGAAAGTATTGAGATAATAATTTTCAAAACTTTCAAAGGGGGGAAATATTATAGATCTGCTAATAAGTTAGAATTAATTGACTTTATTTGATTTTATAAAATCATTTGGAAAAATAAATATATTTTAATGAAACTTGTACTTGCACAGCAAAAGCTGCTATGAAATCCTCTGTACAACCCTGTACCAAGGCCAGAAGAATGGGCTAGAATCATTGTTTAAAACTTAGGTAACAAATTTGGGATTTTACAGATTTCTTTGTATTTGACTAGTCTTCTGTATGTAGAAAGTGTATTGAAATGTCAGAATATAGAATTAATGGGAACTGGGGAGAGTCGACTGGAACAACTCGTAGCTACCTGCCAAGAAATCGTGAACTTTAGTAAAAGGTAATTCCGGCAGGGGGAGATTGCGACCACCGACCCAAATACCACCTACCCAAATTGTACCCCAGACCCATTTCTGGACCTTTCTAACCTTTACTGCGCAGAATCGGATATGGGAGGAGGGTATCTTAATGATTTCGGGAAATATTATGATTATGTATGAATACTTAATGAATATGTATGAATAAGTTCTATATAGGGTGCATGATTTTGAAACTTGGCGTGCGTTGATCGTGAGAGGACTCACTCATGCACCCGGCTGTCAATAAAGAAGTGTCTGCTTATCTGCATCACATTGGTGTTGATAAGTTCTTCATTCCGAGATTTTGGTAACAGTTTAACCCCAGCCAGCAACCAAGCACCACGCAGCCGCTCACTTACTCTCTCCCACTTGGAGGGGTGGGAAGGAGAATCAGAAAGGAATGTAAAACTCAAGGGTTGAGAGAACAATTTAATAATTTAAACAGAATAAAAAAGTAAGAACAATAATAATAATAATAGTTATAATGGAAAGGTGGGGAAAAGGATAAAATCCAAAGGGAAAGGGAGAAAGGAAAACAAGTGATGCACAATACAGCTGCTCACCACCTGCTGACCAATGCCCAACCAGTCCCCGAGCAGCTATCAGCGGACCCTGCCCAACTCCCCCCAGTATATCAATACTGAGCATGATGTTCTGTGGTATGGAATATCCCTTTAGCTAGTTCAGGTCAGCTGTTCTGGCTCTGCTCCCTCCCAGCTTCTTGTATACCTGCTCACGGGCAGAGCATGGAAAACTGAAAAATGTTCCTGATTTAGAGTAAGCACTACTTAGCAACAACTAAAACATCAGTGTGTTATCAACATTATTCTCATACTAAATCCAAAACACAGCACTGTACCAGCTACTAAGAAAATTAACTCTATCCTAGCCAAAATCAGGACAAAGGGGCTCTACAGAAATGTTTTTCTCTTGCGTAATAGCACACATCTGGCTTGCTCTAGGCATGACAGTAAAGTCCTTTCATGGACAGAACAAGTCATTGTGTAATGTGACATGTTGAGTCTTCTGATACAGAGTTTTACTGCAAATGATTGTACCATTACAGTAATGAGCAATTGATTTCATAAGACTTTTTTTAATAGATGAGACCAGAAAAGGCCACGTTGTAGCTATCTGAATTCTGCACCTCCCTGGGTGAATGAATCATTTGGTCATAATGCAGGACAGTGTGGTGGGAGATCTGGCTGTGTGAGTGCACTAAGCAGCTTTCAAACCTATTTGGCGAGCCAGAAAGAACTCTCCAGCAAGCTGGGTGTAGGTCACAGGCTGCTAGGTGGATAGCCTTGTGATAGATAAGCTAATGGTCCCTTTTGTCCTTCATTTATAATCTGAATCAACTGCTTTTCGAAAATAGTTATCTACTCAATTCTGCACATAAGCATGGCTTCTGAATTTTTGGGTTTACATCTGCAGTTTATTAATTCCTTCATTTCTTCAGACAAGATGGGTTTTTTTTAAAGAAGGGAAATGTATGATTCACACTTTTCTATGATTAGTTTGGTATTCATTTTTGTCTGTTTGCTACTTCACAGCTCTCCCTGGGAGAGGCAACCAACACTCAGTCTGGCTGGATGTTCTCTGCCTTCTTCAACACTGCCATGAGAAGCTCAGAACTGGAGGAGAACATCTATGCTTTAATATTATTCCCAAACTCATCTGCATGTCGTGTTCAGAAGGCTTATCAGGTTGTCTTAATTAATACAGATTTCTCCAGAGTGTCATTGAGGTGATTCTGGAAAAAGAAAAAAAACATAGGAAATTTTTAGTCATAGAAATGGCTAATAAAGATTAAACTAGAGATATGGATAAAAATAATTTGAATGTTTGGTTAACATTTTTTTCCCTAATATAAATAAAATGCACTATAAACCAGCTTATTTTGAGACTTACAACTACATTGTATTGTTTTGTAACATAACTCTCAGAAGTCCTAGAGGTAGGAGGAAATCCTGGAGGAAAAGGAGAACCTGAAAAGTTTGGAATTAATTTTTGCTTGGTATCCAGTCAGTCAGCAAAATAGAAATTATAAAGGTGTGCTAGTCCACCCAGCACCCAAACTTGTGCAACTTTGTATTAAAGGCAATATCTCTTATTCTTAGACTTTTTCTTTGATTTTGCACACTGGGTAACAAAGTCACTTTTGAGACAAGGTAGTGCTCAGCTGTTTTCTTCAGCTGTGGGGACTTGAAGCTACAGGAGCAGGGCTGGGCACCATGGAAAGGAACGCTTAGACTTGCTGAGTAGTATTTCAGTGCAGTTTTTGACAACCCTTAAGAATAATCATTTCAAGTACCACTCAATTTAAATTATAAAAGAAAAACAACACAGCGTGCATGCACCGCATATAAGAATGATTATGTAATGGAAGGAGGTTGGTTCAGTGAGGGGAGCTGAAGAGAATCATGTGTATTGATTCATGCTGGTAAGGGCTGGGGTTGTAAGCACTCCCAGGCCTCCCCACTAGTCAGGCTTCCAAAATATTTTGGCAGATCACATTAGTCACTTGCACAAAATACTTTCCAATATAACTTGCACAATATAACTTTCCAAAGCACATCTAGAAGAAGAAACATGCATTTTCCTTCAGCAATCAGAACGTACCCATGTATTTGTTTGTTTTGATCTCACAGTTGTGCAATTTGGTATACTAATACAGAACTTGTTTAGCATAACTTGCTTAGCATTAGTAGCTAAATTTGCTGAAGCTTTAGGCTGCAAGCTGTGAACTTTCACCTAGTCAGCAAAAGAAGGCCCCAGAGCTGGTTTAAGCTGGAAGATAAGGAAGCTACATTCATTAACAGAAGCTGCAACCTTAGAAAAAAAAAATAGCCCGCCTAGAGACAATGAAAAGACCCAACGAAGAACAGGGAGACCCCAGACCCTAATATTACTACTGATCCAAACTGTCACGAGGGGCAGGGAATTTAGATTGTAAGGGTATAATTGCCTCTTTGTTCAAGGTCCCTCTTCAGAGGCACCCAGCTCAAGCTGTAGTGCTATTAATAAAAAGGACTTTATAGAAGAATCTCTTTGCAGCTTATTGATTCAGCAGAAACCCTGTTATGATTGCTGGCATGTGTAATTTCCATAACACAGCAAGGGCTGTCAAACATTGCTAGCACTTTGTTACAACGGTAATTTGCAGACTTACTGATTCATTCATGAAAGCGGTGAACACACAGACTTGAGGTCTGGGAAAACGGACGGTGTTTCAACTTATCCTAATAGTAAATTTAATTGTATTTTTCTTTCATATTCAGAAAGCAGCCGTACCCCTCCCAGGGGCGGAACAGCCAAAGTCACCTCCCCACCACACCGCCCTCCGGCGGAGCGTCAGGCGGCACCCAGAATGCACCGAGAAGTCGAACCACGCCCCGCGCCACCTGCGCACCCTGTCATGTGAAAGGTGACTCTGCCATCATTTCCGCCGCGTAGTGCAGGCCGGGAATGCGAGTCGCGATTGGCCGGCGCCTGCCTCGTTTTTCAGCGTGCTGGGGAGCAGGAAGCGGTAACGACAGAAGGAGCGCGGTAGGGTGAGGGGCTCCTTACGGTGAGTACCTAGCAGAACCGTCTCCCCACTCGGCGGAGTGGCGTGCCGCTGGGGCGCGACCTGGCCGGGAATTGAAAAGGGATCGATTTAATGCGCGCTTTGATGACGTAACAACGACTAACGAGGCGGCGGTGCCGCTAAACGCGTGGCTCGGGCCGGTACCGGTCTGGTCCTCTCCTCGGAGGCGCCCCTGTAGGATACCCGCGCCTGCTGGCGGTCGCCCGCGCCGCTCTCAGAGCGCCTGTTCCCAGCTGGTATTCGGCGTTGGCTAGGCCTTCCGCCTTCTCCTGCTTCTGGGACTCGGTGGACGCTCATTGGTTCCTCTGCCTAGGGTGGGCTATGATGCCGCCTTACGATTGGTGGGGATCGCGCTGACTGCCATCAGCGCCTGCTAATGGGGCTCTGGCTGGAGTGCGGGAGGCTGCGGCTAACCATGGGGTCCGCGGGCTGAAGTTCGGAGGTGGCGCGTGCGGCTGCAAGGGCCTTCGGCGGGCCTCGCCTCCAAGAGTTCTGCAGAGCCTCGGGCCGGCGGGAACTGCAAGAAATATCGATGCCATGTCGTGGTGCTGTATCGCAGTCGCTATGGGCAGCGTGAGGCCTCTCCTGTCCCTTGGCAGTGCGACGCTCGCGTGTGCCCTGCTTGGCTCGGTAGGGTGTAGGTGCCTAGGTCGCCTCTGCCTCAGCGGTAGGCCTCGGTCTGTGGCTGAGAGGGGACCGAGGGCCTGGCTCGCATCCATGCTTTGCGGTTGTTATTTTTGAAAAAAAAAAGAAATGTATAGTGGAGTTCACAAGAAGTTCTCGTTTCTGTGTTATCGTGAAGCAACCACTGCTGTTACCCACCAAGTACCCTTCATTCTCTTTTCTGGAGATGGCAGTGGCTTGGCCAGTGTGCAGTCTGCTGATCCATGTTGTCTGAATTGCCATAACTCTGCTTTGCCTGCCTGTGTTTGTGTATGATCCATATAGGCAAAGAAAACAAATGTCTAGTGCCTAAAATAAGAGGAGTTCCTGCTGAAGTCCAGGATTATGGAAATAATGAGGTGGCTTCATTGAGGTAGATTTATATGAACAGATCTGTAAATTGCATGCATATCATGTGAGATGCATCTAGTGTCAGAAGTTGATGAGGTTAAGTCAGTGGTCAACTGAGTCTCCCAAGAAAATGCAAGTAAATAACTGAATTAATCCAGTTTCCATCACTCATCTATGAGCCTGCATGTAAGCATCAACTTGGATTGCTTCCGTCTGCCTGCCTTGGCGGCTTGTTTTTTCTCTGAGGACTCTTGCTCCAAAGTAGGTATTGAACATATGCTGTTCTGTTGGGCTTTCTTCTGCAATGTTACTGAGTTTAAAATGAGAATACTCAATGCTGCAGCTGTATTTAGATATGTGATAAATTCATGTGTTTTTATTAGCTTTGTGTTAATTTAGGACACTAAATTACTTATCGTTAGTTGTTTTCTTATTCTTACTTTTCAGTGTTCTGAAAAATACTTGAACTTTAAAATTTCTTAGATTGGGGGGGTGGTTAGAAGATCTTCCTATAAACATGCAATTTGGAAATTTGGATAGGTGGAAATCTTGATTTCGGAGTCAAAATTTTGTTTGGTTTAACTTTTAGGGAATTATGCTTTTAGCTGCAAGTCATCTATACTTGTACAATGTGTCAAAAATGGGCAAGAAGAATTAAATGATGAAGTAAGTGGCTGATAACTTCCCATGTGAGACTTTATGTGGAATACCAGATAACAGAAGAAAGCCTGGAGCTGTTGATCATCTGTCTTAGACCCATTGTTACAGATGAGGTGAAGTGAAGGCAGCAGCGTTCTCTTCCTTCAACCTCACCTTCCCCCTTGTGCCCTCACAAGATCCTAATGTGTATTTCAGCATCTGCTTGGGAAAGTAGTGATAGCAGATAGAACTAGACTTCCATAAGCAGTTGCTTCTGCTCATCTTTTTCATACTTTTGGCAAAATGACTTCTCCATTGGACAGTTTATCTGAGATGCAAGAAAGAGTGTGTTTTGTGGTAAAAATAGGAAATCCACAATTCCCTTTATTTGATGTTAGTCAGTCATAAGAAAACTTTGCTTTTAGCGTAACCAGGTAGTGCTGCTCCTCTACTTCTATTGAACCTCATATACCAGTATGTGTGTTTGTTGGGAGCGAGGTAGAATTTATGCAGCTGCACGGGGGAGTTAGCAAGCATGGTCGCATCAGCTCAGATGTGGTTAGTACACGTAAGGAACAGGTTTGTGCTCGGGACTTTCCAATTCTAGTTGCACACAAAATCTGCACCAGAAGTTAGGGACCACCTGTTATCTAGTTTCTCCTAGCACTCTGAAGATAATTCCCCAGAATTTTCTGTCTCTTTTGTTTGCAAACAAAAACCTTCAGAGTTGTGTGCCCAAGCTCAAAATGAATGTTTGGTTTGATACTAACTGCTCACCTGACTTTCTTCCTTCTGTTCATACTAAGTATAACAATAATGGAATTTGAGACATACCTTCACTCATTCAAGCCTAATCACTGTCTTCTCTCAGAAACAATGCTCTTTAAAGTGAGTTACTGTGAAATGAAACAAAGTTTCTATGTTAACGTGACTTTGAAATGTCTCTGCTTTTTCTGTGGCATTCTCAGCATGAGAGTCATGTGAATGTGGGAGTTGAAGATGAGTGCTGCTGCACAGAACTGAAGTCATTTTGCTTGGAGTTAATTTGTGAAATGGTTTAATTGAAGCGCTTGGCCTCTCTCCAGAGATTCTGCTGCATAAGCAGCAGACTAACATCTGTGTCTAATCCACAGGCACAGAATTCTGCTAAACCTCTTCAGGTTTGAGAACCTCTGCAACTCCTACCCCCAGCTATGTTTGCTGTATAAGTGAGGAAGGGCCATCAGGTTACAAGCCTACATGTCTCTTTCAAAAGGTTGGCAAAGAATATTTCACCTTGCAGGGGGAGAAGCATAAGAATGCTGGGTGAATAAGAAGCTCTTTGCTCTTGAGCATGACAACGCATTAAATCCCTGGCAACTCCTATGTAGTCAGAAGCTGAAAAGTGCTGCTTTATTACATCCTTATTTAAAGGAAGTAAACATCTTCTGTTCACTAGATACAAAATGTGACTTAAGTATGAAAATTTTCAGAACCGTTCTTCCACCAAATGGATTGGTAGAATTGCAAGAAGTAACTTTAAAGATTCTGATGTTATGCTGCTGAGATGTTGTAGAATAGCTAGCTATGGAGATACTAAATCCCTGCAGTACTTGCTTTGAGGGAGGTGGGCCCTTGTTGAATCTGTAGAATAAAGAAATGCACTTACCCACTTTGTTTTTTCATGTGTATAAATAAGGCCATACTCTAATTCATTAACCTTAATGTTTCCTACCTGTCAGGTAAACCTGTTACCAAGGCAGTTTGGTGGTTTTTTTCAGGGACTAAAAAACCAGTAAAGTGCTAGTTAGTTCATGTTTGTATACTAACCTGACTGTGCATAGTATTTACTGAGTGGCGCGGTATTTTTACTGTCCTACCACATCTTTTGCAGGCTAGTCCTTTTGCCACGGAAGCTGAAGAAATGATGGAATGTATCCAGGAATTCCCTGAACACTATAAAGTTATTTTGGATAGACTGAATGAACAACGTGAGCAGGACCAGTTTACAGATATAACTCTGATTGTTGATGGTATGTACAGGCCTGAGAACCAGTTGGTATACAGAGAATTTTGATAAGCTGTGCTAGGAAGCTGTTTGGTTTGTCACAGGTCAACTGGGCTGCTAACAAATTCTTGGTTCTATATTGGTGTGCAAATTGCTTGCAGAGTTTCATTTAAAATCTTGGGCTGAACAATCTCTCCAGCAGTGATTAATAATTTTGCTTCTGCTTTTCCAAACAAGGGGCTAAATATTTTCAGATAGAAGCCCACTTTGAAACTGCTGTACTACATTTAATGTATTGTCTAAGGATTTCCAAAACATTGTAAAAATATCTTTTCCTAACTTGAGCTGACTGTTTGGATTCGGAGAACTTATACATATATTGATATTTTTTAAAAAAATTAATATTAAACACAACCCAGAAAAACGAACAAGCAAAAAACCAGCATAAAATAGGATTGCCTTCTTGCTTCTCTGGTATCTGCCTACTCTTTTAATATATAGTTAAAATAGGGTAGAACAACTCTCTTTTTTTCTATGTGTTCTAAAGATACTAGTATTGGTTTCAAAGGAAGATGAAGATATAAATGCTTATTATCTCATTAGAAAAGGAGGTGTCTGATAGATCACCTAAGACTGCTTCTTATCCCAAACGTGTCTTAGAATGGATGAGCACTTCAAGAAAGATAGGCAGTGTCCACTAGGACAGAACTAGCTAAAGGAGTACCACTTGATCCTTAAAACGATAGCAAGAACTCACTTAAAGGAAAAGGGTCCTACAGAGCCTAGATTAGAAAAAAGTAAGCAAATGAAGAAAAAAATTACTCTTCTGGAATCACCATAGTTTCACTGGCATTTGCATAAAATCCTGAATGTTTGTTCCTTCTCTAGTATTACCAAATCCACATGTTGAGCTCAAAACTGTTTTCTTGTGTAGCTGTGTAGTTCTAATCCATGTTGCTTCTCTTACCTCTGTCCATGGAGCCTTATGAATGTTCATGCCTGCACCAGGGAGAAGGCAACACAGTGATGGGGAATACACAGCCTGGAAAACAGGAGGAACAGAGCAGAACTATTCTGCAGGGGTCTTTATGCTGGCAGAAGTGATGATAAAATACATCCGTATGTAAGAGCAGTAAAAACAAAGGAGAGCCTGGATAAAACCTGAGAGCTGAGCCCAAGACATACAGGAGAAAGTTTGCACAGGAACTTCCCATAACCTAAATATCTGAAAAGAGAAATGCTCTGGAGTGGGTCCTCCAGTTGACTGAGTTGCCTCTGCAACTTCAGCAAAGGTCTGTGATGTCAGCAAGGGTCTGCATGAGATAGGACAGGCTAGCTGCAGTAGTATCCCATGTTACAAGGAGACATACTAAGTGACTATATGCTGCTGGAATAGATTTGTAGACTGTGTGGTCTCTGTTTTGCATCTGCACTTATTTGGCACTATGAGTGAGGAAAGGTGTTATCCTAAACCAGAATTTTTGTCTCTCTTTGTAGGTCACCATTTCAAAGCCCATAAGGCTGTTCTTGCTGCCTGTAGCCAGTTCTTCTACAAATTCTTCCAAGATTTCACTCAGGAGCCCTTGGTGGAGATTGAAGGTAGTCCAATTCATGCAAATAAAAACCTTCAGAGTTGTGTGCCCAAGCTCAAAATGAATGTAGTATCCTTGGTATGGGCTTAAATGCGTGCTTAGTCATATCGATTAGCTTTCTAGATCTCAGCTCTTGGGTTGTTCTGAGGTAGTATTGTGGTTTAACCCTGGCTGGCAACTAAGCACCATGCTAGCCAGGCTTGCTCATTCCCCTCCGGTAGGATGGGGGGGGAAGAGTGGGGGAAGAGTCAGAAGGGTAAAAGTGAGAAACAAACTCATGGATTGAGATAACAATTTAATAATTAAAAAATAATATATTTTTTAAATGGTAAGGAAAAGAGAAAAAATAAGAGAAGAAAATAAAACTCAAAGACAAGTGACACAAATGAAAACAATTGCTTGCCACTAACTGACTGATGCCCAGCTAGTCACCGAGCAGTGGTCCCTCTGCCTGCCCCCCCCCAGTTCTATTGATGTGTCCCCTCCTAACTTCTTGCGCACCCCCCAGCCTGCTCACTGATAGGGTGGTGTTAGGAGCAGAAAAGGCCTTGACTCTATAAGCACCTCTCAGCAGTAACTAAAACATCCCTGTGTTATCAGCACTGTTTTCAGCACAAAGCCAAAGCATAGCCCCATACTAGTTACTATGAAGAAATTTAACTCTGTCCCAGCCAAAACCAGTACAGATAACTATTGCCACTAGAAAAAACTTCCCCTGAAGAAAAATTAAAAAGATACCTTGGCTGGGGTGCAGGAACAGGATAGATATAGAACAATGCTTGCCTGGTAGGCAAGGAGTAATTTCTTAGAGCAATACTTCAGCTTCTAGTAACTTGCTGCTCAGAGGTCTTTTGAGAGAGCTATCATATTTTTATGTTTAAATTTATACATTTTTATTATTCTATACAAACAGCTTTTTGTCTATCTTATCCTTCCTTTTATCTTTGTCATGGCATGACTTTAGTTATTCCAGATTCACATGCTTCTGACTTCTTATTCCAACGTGAGGCTTTCAAGGGCGGCATCTTCATGAAACTGGCTGTCAAAGTACTGTAAGCAAAATGGTGAGCAGGCAAGTGTGCAAAACTGAGGAATTGCTGAAAGAGGCTGTTTGTCTTGCTTGTAAACAGGTGTAAGTAACATGGCATTTCGTCACCTAATTGAGTTCACCTATACAGCAAAACTAATGGTCCAAGGTGAGGAAGAAGCAAATGATGTTTGGAAAGCAGCTGAGTATCTACAGATGTTAGAAGCAATCAAAGCACTTGAAATCAGGTAAACACATAAGCCTATTTTTTTTCCCACCACTGAAATGTTGAGTCTTAAGAATCCTTTTATGAGAACTGGCTGCCAGTGTTTTGGAGTGCTGTTCTTTATCCTGGAACCTCCTAAACTTGTGTGGGACCATATACTCTACTGTAAAATATGGGTCAGAATTATAAAGGCTAAAAAATGAATGTCATGTTCTTTGGGCTGAAACTTGATGACAAGTGATATAGCTGGTAAATGTTGCAGACATTGTAGGGCTGTGAGTTGGTGGTAATTAATACCAGGTCTCTGTGGTATCTGACTGCCCACACCTGATTGAGAGCTGGATGTACAGTGATGATGTCTCTCAGGTAATTAGACCATATTAACAAGCTTGTGCTGGTGTTCTGATTTCATGTAGCTTTCTGCTTTTGAGAGAATAGGCAGTGATTTTAAAACTTCTTGGTGCAAAATTAATCTCTCAAACTTTTTGAACAAATGTAATTTTTATAATCTGTTTTATATGGGATCAGTACTTAATCAAACATTGCTGTGGCACCTTTTATCCAGTATGAGGAACTGTACTCCATTACCGAACTCCAACTTGAAAAAAGCAGGTGCCATTCCCATCATGCTGTTTTCCTTCCCCTTCCTTCCCTTTCACAAAGTGCTGTCATGTTCTCATTCCTTCTGTATGCTGCACCATTCTTCTGTCATGAAGCAGAGGGAAGGGCAATAAATACCTCCTGACATTACAGTTAGCCTTGCTTTCTCTTCTAGACCTGCTGGAAGGTTTTTGCATTCAGGCTAAGGAAAGACTGTTGCTGCTTCTTTATCTCCCCATAGACATGCTAGCTAAGGAGAGTGGCATTGGCCTCGAGTTTCTCTAGTAGCTAAACAAACAAAACCTCCATTGCATGGTACACTGGGAACTTGGTTTTCAACATTAGCGTTGATTTTTATTTTTTTTTTTAATCAATTTCTGTGGATTGGTAGCAGAGCTGAATAAGTGTGTGTGTGTGTATATATATATATTTTTAATAGGAAAGATGGGATTGTGCATTTCTAGTCTTACCCTCCCACCCCACCAACACCTTTTTTTTTGACATTATTAAGATTAAGCATGGTAACACCAAAAGAACTTTTTTTTTTTCATTCAGGAAAAAAGCAGACCTTTGCTGTATTCTTAAGAAAATTAAGACATTTGAAACTGAAAAAGTATGTTCTAATTGGTATCACTTTGAATCTGTGTACACTGGTAAAGCTGTTGAACCAGGACTCAGATCAGTCAATCAAACTTAACTGTCCAGCCTTCAATTATTTCCCACTATTGTATAATGTTATGCAATTTGTTGGTTATGCATCACTAGTAAATGCTGTAATTCTTATGTTACAAGGAAACAAATGTTTTGCTTAACAAGCACACATGTAAGCCAGTCTATTCTTAAAGTTACTACCATTGTTCATAGGTTTTGAAAAAAATAGTGAGGGTTTTTTTGGTTAGAAAAACAAATTTGAGTACCATTGTCAGTCTGGTTTTCCCCTCCACAGTAAGAGGGGGAAGAATTGCAGTACAGTGCCTCTGTCTGAGCTTTAACTGAAAGGTGTAAGCTTCAGAAAGTTCAGCTAAAGTAGAGATTATTATAGAACCATTTGTGTAAGGTATCAGAGTTGCACATCACATAATCTAGACTAAAAAGAAAACAACCAGCTGTTATTCCTTGAAGTACAGTGTTGTATGTGTGTACCCCATTCAAAGTTTCACACCTGAGCCACACAATGTGCTCAAGGACGGTAGCCGCCTCTTTACTGAGCGGATTATTATTTTGGTACGTGATTCTAGAGCTACTTGCAGTAATGTGCAATGTAACTGTCACCTACTAGACATCAGGAATCTAGGCTAGGTGAAACTTACAGTTTAGCTGCTCTGTCTTCCTGTATCTGAATATAGTAAGGTGCAATTTAATAAGCTGTATCCTGCATTAGATCAGTAGCCATACATCTCTGCCATATGACATACAGATAGTGGAGAAAAACCTTATCTCTCCTATTACTAGAAAACTTGAAAGTAATAGGGAACAGGTTACATAAAAGGATTCATAAGGCTGCAAAGGAAGGTAAAAGCACAAATTACTTTTGTCAGTCTGATTTGAGGGGAAGATAGCCAGTCATTTTTGAAACCAATAATCAGTAGTAAAACCTCCAGCATGTAAGGATCGTGGATAGTCATGAGGGTGTGACTTGAAAGCATTGGCCCACTCAGCTCTGTCTGTGTTTGAGATGGCATGCTGTCCCTGACATCTTGGAGGAAGGGGGTTGTGTGTTTATGGTGCAAGGAGAAGAGGAATGGAGCTGGGGGTTGTGTTTAAGCCCAGAAAATTAAACTAGAATATTCTTTCCACATCCTGGTGGCTTTTTTTTACCTCTGCTGTTAGCTGTGTGCTTTCCTGAAGTACAAGATGTTATAATAATCATTGTGTGAAGTCACAGCTGCAGTGTTTTCTAATAAACTGTAAGTGCAGCAGGCAGTTGCATGCACTCCAGAGCTTAAGAGGTGAATAGCATAGGAAGGACTTGAATCTTATTTCTGAGTAGGCAGGCCAAAGAACTTCCTTTGGGGAAGTTTTCAAGTACAGAATTTCACAAGTTTCTTAGATAAACCTATGTCATTATGTTGGAAGAAGGGTTCGCCGGAGTCAAGAAGATGCTCAATATGAGTTATGCATCTTGCTCAACTTTATTAGTTTCTAATACTACTTATATAGAACCGATACACATGCATATTCGTAAAGCAGAAATATAATTGGTTAGTAGTCTCTAAACGCGCGCGGTTCTCACACCCCTAATAATCATGACTAAAATAAG
This sequence comes from Falco cherrug, assembly GCF_023634085.1. Taxonomy (NCBI): domain Eukaryota; kingdom Metazoa; phylum Chordata; class Aves; order Falconiformes; family Falconidae; genus Falco; species Falco cherrug. The sequence goes on along the minus strand of NW_026599288.1, from coordinate 9,695,686 downwards.
CATTCTATCCATGTAGCTAATTGTGTTGCTGTGCTTCAGCCTTGTAGTTTGTTACTCCCTATTTTCCCATACCGCTCCCTATCTTTCTTGGCCCTGCACCTGCTTTCCCAGCAGCTGTAGCTTGTTACAGCCACAGCCTGTTGGCACAACATAATTACTTGGTCTCAGGATTCAAGAATAGCTCAAGGCTACCTTTCTTGTTAACTTCAGCACAGCAACTTCAGTACAATTCTGATTACAGGCCTATTCTAATACCAGGCCTGCGTTGTGCAGATCTTCAGAGATTCTAAGGCTGCACTTCTGCAGCCATTCTTCTACATTATTAGGCTAACTGGCCTCTCTTCTTGATAAGTGTCATGTATTGTTCAAGCGGAGCTATTTAAAACACTTTAGTAACCCTATGTCAAAGGCTCTGCAGCTTTAACCATGCTATTCTACAGCTCTAAGGGGTATAGGTTAAGGACAAATTAACTTCTGAAATGCATGCAGGTTATGTCGTTGTTAATCATTCAGCTTTGAGAAATAGCGAGTGTTTAATGCAGAAGCTCAGTAGCAGGTAGGAATTGTTATGTAAGTGCTTATGGATCTTAACTTTATGCAAATGCTTTGCAGGAACAAAGAAAATTCATCACCCTTAGAATCAAATCAAATGCAAGGTAAAAATAAACCCAAAAAGAGGAAGATAGCTGAAACCTCTAATGTTATCACAGAAACACTGCCATCTGCAGAATCGGAGCCTGTTGAAATTGAGGTTGAGATTGCTGAGGGGACAATTGAAGTGGAAGATGACAGCATTGAAACACTTGAATTAGCTTCTGCAGAGCAACGTATAAAGTACATACAGACAACGGGTACATCGGATGAATCTGCCTTGGCTCTTTTGGCAGATATCACCAGTAAGTATCGTCAGGGAGAGACAAAATGCCAGATCCAAGGAGAAGGTGATAGTGCAACTGATCCCTCGTGCAAACAGGTAGAAGGTATTGAAATTGTGGAACTTCAGCTGTCACATGTGAAGAATTTATTCCACTGTGAGAAATGTAACCGTTCATTTAAATTGTTATACCATTTTAAGGAACACATGAAAACACACTCTACTGAGAGTTACAAGTGTGACACGTGCAATAAAAGGTACCTACGAGAGAGTGCTTTGAAACAGCACCTCACCTGTTACCACATTGATGAAGGTGGTGCCAGCAAGAAGCAAAGACCTGGCAAAAAAATACATATATGCCAGTACTGTGATAAGCAGTTTGACCACTTTGGACATTTTAAAGAACACCTCCGGAAGCACACAGGTAAGAGCACTGCTATGGCCCTGTATTTGTGGCTTTGGCTCTAGCATTTTGGGGTTTTGCATGTTTGGGGGAAATAGAGAATATGTTGAAGAAAACACGTGAGTCCGGAGTGCTAGAAATACTTGGCTTCTAGTTATAACTAAAATGTTCTTTTGGTTTTGGGTTTTGTTTTGTTGGGGGTTTTTTGTTTCTATTTATATAAAATTTGAGGGATTGATGTGGTTAAAAATAGGTACCCAAAACCAGCTAAAAAGTGCTAATGAAGCTTCTCTCTCAAGTCTATTAAATCTTAAAGATTTTTTTTCAAAATCACTTCTTAAAGCACGTGTTCTTCTTCAAAAGTACCAAACTGAGGAGATTCTCTCTTATTTTCCTTTTCTTATTTATTATGTTAGTAAATGTTTCTGTTGAAATATCATCCGAACTGTGAGCTTCTTGATGGAATAAACCATTTAAAGGGTTTCTTTAACTAACAGAACTTCTGAGCAAATGCTTATTAATGCATTAGGCATAAAATACTTCCCTAACAACTCTCTCTTGTACCACCTTGTTTGAAAGTTTCATCCTTGCTCTTGACATCTCACGTACGATTTCATTTTCTTTGTTAATTAACGCAGCAAAACATTTCTAGTGACTATAGTAGACTTTATAATAGTTATATATATAATATTTACTGTAAAATCTTCCTCTCTGAAATCTGGATAGCATCTTTTGGGTACAAAATTACTTGTGCTCCTTCTTCTGTATAATATGGGAGGTTAAGATGTTATTTTTTAATCTCGCTGAAAAGTCTGTACTATCTGAATAGGTACTGAGCATCATATATTTTACATTCAGAGAGTTATCTATATATGTTGTCCTGACCTTTCAAATGCTTTTGTTTAATATGTCAGTCATGAGTCATCAGTAAGAATTTAATGGAGGGTAGCAGTCCTATTTCTTTCATGGCTTGTTGTTGCTAAAGCCTTTAAATTAGAATTTCTTTGTATCTGTGTATGAGACTGCTGGGTATTGATATATGATACTCTAGCCTACTCCCAATAGTCCCTTAAAAGTTGCATTTTATAAAAAGTCTTTGATAAATCTTTATCCCCTATGAAGTAGGGAGTGTTTCTCCATTATGACCAAGCCAAATACAAGCTACTTAACAAGTCCTTTCAGAGAAAAGTTTGTGGTGGATTTAACAGAGGTAACCCAAATATCAGTGTGGTGGTTGCTGTTGTAATGAAGGATTTTAGGGATGAAGCAACTTTTAGCGTATCACAGGAGATGCAGAGTACTTTTGAAATATTTTTTGATACAAGTATAACATATGGAATCTAATTAGTTTCAGTTCAGCATTTTGAAAGCCTTAAGCTTAAAATTCAACTAGATACTGCTGTTTAACTGTGGTCTCCTAAGGTCAGTGGAAAAACTCCCATTGAGCCAAAGGCTTTTGAAGTTCTTAATTCTGTATAGCACTGGTTGAATACAAAAAATTAAAAGGCATGGGAGAAAATGGCCTACAAAGTATTTGATACTGTTGCTGCTTAATTGCACCAGCAGCAATAACATGAAAGTAGCAATTGGAGCAGAAATAGATACCTTATCAGGGTTAGTAATTCTTCTTGATGTTGGAATTTGACATTACCAATGGCTATTATCTTTGTCTCAATAAAAGAAAGGAAGGAGAAATATGGCGTTTTTCTCATGCATGTGTACAGTGCCTTAAGCAGTTTCTGAATCTCGGGGAAAAAAAACCTCAAAATTGTCTTGTATGTCATGTAATAGAAACATATTAATATAGTCATCTCCAGAACTTACAGAGAGGGAAGCTTTTTGGCCTGATCTAATGATTTTTATTTTTTTTCCCTTAATGAGAATGAATGAAACTTAGCAATCATAAGTAATTCATAAGACAGAAATTCTGCAAGGCTGCATTGATAATAATGTATATCTGCTGAGTTCAATAGCTCTAACTTGTCTTATACAAGAAAAGCAATTTTTTCATACAGAAATCAATCTTAGAATTAAGCTAGATCTAATCCTAATATTTTGCAAAGTTTATATCCCCTAGCAGACACTGAATAGCTTTGTTTCCCTCTGACTTTATTGGGAGTTTTGACTGCTGAATATTTCTCAAAGTTAGGCCTTCCTGATTATATTTTTCTTTTTATGGAGAATGTGTGTGTGCTTATGTGAGCAAAGGTGGAATGAAGGAGTTGTGATGCGTTCCAAGCAGCTAAATTAATCTGACCTTGTCTGAAAACCCTGTAACTGAAGTAATTTGTACACAGATTATACAAACTTCTTGGGAAAAATTATTCAAGGTCTTTGCCATTCTTCATAAATCTAAAATACATTTTACAGGTGGTGTACTTCGAACTGCAAATAACATCTTCAATTAGAGTGAATAAACCGACTCTATTTACATACCTTGAATAAATGATCCCAAGAAGTTAATTTGATAAATGCCTGCCTTTGTGGTGGTGATGGGGGAAACCAACCAAAACCCCCCAACTAGGCTTACTATTTCTTTCTAAACCCAATCTAAATAATGATATGGCAGCTTTATGGTTATGGTTTAATTTCCTGGTATTTTTTACATATTAGGTAAATAAAAGTCACTGTGGTGTTATGAATGTCTTTGGGTTAAAAGAAAATCCACCACTTATTTTGGGCAGTCTCCTTCCTGTGGCTGTAGGATTATAAAGGACCAGTGCAATATTGGACTGTCTTAGATCAGAATTTCTGTCCTGTGAGTTAGTTAAGACTGGCAAGTGAAATCTCACCTGTTCTCACAAATGGAAAAAAGATAATTATAAAGGAGGGTTCCGGCCTGATTAACAAAAATCTCACTTAGATGAGACTGAACTTGTAGTTGGATGACACCTTGGGGAAAGAGAAGCAAGTTGTCACCTTTAGCAGAGTTGTTTATCCCCCAGTTCGCCAGTGTTTCTTAAGCTGGAGGCAGGCTGACATGCTCTCTGTATTTTCCATTGCCGCTGTGACCAGCGCAGCTGAGGTAGCAGCATTGATTTACACTGTGCAGGAAGTCACACAATGTCTTTTGGCCTTTGGATATCACCACTGTTGTCTTTGAATTGTCACTTTCAGATACTTTTGGCAGAATGCATTGAAGATTATTGAAGAATTTGAGTAAGACTAAAATAAATCTGTCCTTGACTGGGTGGTGCCTTGCTCCAAGTAACTCTTTAAATGTGACCAGATTGTAGGGTAGGTGAAGATCTGTGGTGTTTTGTTCTGTAGTATCCTCTTGGCTGACCAATATATTTGGTTGCTCATGCAAAATCTATGATTTTTGATCTGTAAGACTGGTGGCAGTTCAGCATCCTCTGTGTTACCTGTACTACAGTCTCAAAAAACAGCCTTTTATAACCATCAAGGGGAATATTCCCACCATTTAACACTTTTCTGTGGCCTTTAGGTATATAAGTGAGAATTATAGGCTACTTGGGTATTTCTTTTGAAAAGTTAGTTAGGCACTTCTGAATATCTTTTTATTTCTGAAAATACAGGTTTATTGGCTTTCCATCTCAGTAGTCAATAACTACTGCGCTTCTGAAAATGCATGCTTTTAAACTTAATCATCTAGAATAGATTATTACATTTTCACTGAAATGTCTCGGCCTCTTTTAGAGTTCATTAAGCAGTTTGTTTCAGTAATGTTTGTATCAGTACCTCCACAGATTAATTATCAGACTTTCAGAAGAAACACACTGTTCCTAATTTTTTTTAACGTTAATTTCCTTGAATTTCATTGTGTTTGTGTATGATAAAATTAGTAAACAGACACCAGTTCTTTGTTACTACTTGATGATGGTAATAACAATGTACAACTTTGGATGAAAGTTTCGGGTTTTGTTTTCTGTGTTTTAATACTGATGCATTGTTACTTCATGGTCATTCTGTGCCAGCTTCTTTTTCTGGAGCTCAGTTTCAGCTCTCAAGCATAAGCTATTATTCTTGAAAATAAAACTTTGTATTATTTATATATGACTTCTTTAATGTGTCAGTATACACAAATTCTGAGTCTTTAACTGTTAATATTATCAGGTAAAAAGAGAGAAATAGCTGCTATTTTTTTAAGATATTTCATCAGAATAATAATTAACTTACGTAAAAACCTAAGTATACCTTAAATAGCACTGGGAATTATGTTGGGGTGGGTTTTTTTGTGGATGGGTTTTTTGTTGTTGTGTTATTTTTTTAAATAAATGAGAGCTATGACTTGATAGGTTTTTGCCTTTTATTTATATTTTAAAAGTTTATCTAGAACATCTTTCACTTCTGCAGAATAATCTGGTTGGCCATGTCTTTACAGCATGTTTATCAACCTACACAAAAGGGAGAGGGGAAGAAGGGAGAACTGACCAATAACTGGCTGGTTTTATACACTTACAAATCCCTGCGTCTGTCTTAACAGGTGAAAAGCCATTTGAATGTCCAAACTGCCATGAACGTTTTGCTAGGAATAGCACGCTCAAATGTCACCTGACGGCTTGTCAGTCTGGAGCTGGAGCTAAAAAGGGAAGAAAGAAGCTGTATGAATGTCAGGTGGGCAATAGAAGTAGCAGAATCTGAGGCTAGATAACCTTCCTGTCCTGAGGGAGTGTGGAAGTACTGAGCAGGAAAGGCAACAAGAGTGGGCTTATGTCTCCAAGAACTACTTTTAGTAAAATAAATTATAAAGATTGCATTCAACCACAACATGAGGGTAAATTCTTATATCTAAGTAGTTCTATTTAAAATATGGAACTACTGATGCGGAGCTTCATAATACTTTGTTAATCAGAGAGATTCTTGTGAGTAGGTAAGTGTTCACCTGCATCTTGCTGATCTTTCTGCTTCCTTTTTAAGGTTCTTGATGCACTGACCTAGACCTTTCCTGCTTGTGAGCATGCTTCACTAAAGTCCAAAATATAAAGTACTATTTTGTTTCCTATTGTATTATTCCATTTAATACCAATATATTGACTTTGTTTGGAAAGTCATTACAGATTGTCATCATAAGTTGGAATGTTTTAAGCAAATATAAATGCTGTAAATGGATAGCTATGGTATTTGGTCGCTGTACGTAGCTGACATTTGAAAAGCTGTTCAGAAGAATGTTACTTAACTTTTAAAAGTTGATTTTGAAAAGCTATAAAATATGAGAGCTGAGGTTGGTTGTAGCATTGTTATTTGCCATTTTGCTGCTCCACTGCTGTGACAGTCTCAACCCCCCTGTTAAGGCTCACAGAATGGCTGTGGTTTGAGGTTAAATTGGGTTGTGTAGTAAGCAAAACTGCTGGATGTTAGCTTTATTTGTTCCAAAAAAACAGTGATCTTATTCACAGAAAGCAGTGAATACTGCAGGAGATGAATGAATTGTGTGTTACTAATCAAATAATCAGAAGTTTCACTGATGCTGTTGCATCGTTTAGTTGTTATGCTAGTCTGAAGTTTATACTTGGGAATATGTGTTTGTCTTAAAGATAAGTTTGTTTGAACATGAAAACGACTGTATAACACAAAATTGTACATAGTAGCTTCAATGAAGCTACTGTTTTGTATTTGTGACCCTTTGGTTTAATTGCGTTCTCTGATACAGATATTGTGAATACGGGTTAGTATTATTTCAGCCTGCAGCAACTATGGCAATTCTTGGATATTTTTTTTCTTTTCCTCTTTAGAACTAAATTTGAATAGTGTTCAATAAATTAAATCTTGGCTCACTGAACAAAGAGGAGAGAACAAAATTGCGCTTGCTTGATAAGCGCTTTTGGTGCTCTTCATTGTATGCCTTGAATACTGAATTAGGCTCAACATGGCAAGAACGGTAATTACGTGCTTGGGCATTACCAATAGTCATTACCTTTATGATTAAGTAATTTTGAGTACTTATTTATAAGGTTAGTATTTTTAGTGTGTGTGCAGCTTCTTTCTAAAGCATGAGCCGAGGGACGGACACACACAAGAAAGCACTGGCATTGCAAACATGGTTTTAAGATCTCAACAGCAAAATGGGGATATTCAGCTCTATTACATAGACCTGTTTCTTGAGTTAATCCCTCTCAGATACTCCATCATCCTTCTGTGTTGCTGAAAATTGAGAAGGAACATTCTGTTTCAAAAATTTGCTAAGTGACACACATGTTCTTTGCTTCTTTCTGCAGCCAAGAACACTTGCATGGACAAAGACCCCTGAGCCTGTTTCTTTACTCTGAGCCTGACTCTACCCCACTCTTCTCTCTCTTCTACCCTGGCATCTCATTCATTTCTGCAGTCTCTGTGTTGTTTTCAGGTTACTTAACTCAGTGCCAGCTGAAGGGAAGGAAGTGTGCTCAAGTGCTTTGTGAAAATACTATGTCTGCAGTCAGAGCAGTACTTTTAGCTGGAAGAGACTTAAAGGGATGGAGTTTTGAGAGATTTTTATCTGCTGAATTCAATCAAGTATTTTTTTTTTTATGGCAAAATGGGAGAGTTTAGTCTAGCTGGGTAAATCTTACAGTGCCGTGAACAAATGAAAGCTGATAAGAAAAGTTGGCTAATAGTACTGCATCTAGAACTTCAGTAAAAGGACAGTTTGTATTACACTTTAATCATATAATATTATTACATAAATGGCTTTCCACCCAAAATTCTAGCACCAGACATTTACTGGGGTGTGAATCTGTATGTGAATTTCACATAAGGTTAAAATAAGAAAACTTTCAAATGCTGTACTGACTCATAAATTTTGTAGGTATCCTGTGTATGCACAACTCAAAATGGCACACAGTTTCTTAAAAATAAATATGCCAGGTCTTATGTTCATCTGAAACTGACTTCTCAGCTTTTAACTCTAATGTACGTGTGGGTAGGTGGTTTTTTTTTTAATCCAAGTAGCAAGCTACACTGTGTGAAGCTATGATCTCAAATAGGCACTATATTTAGTCATATTTTTGTTGGCACTGTTTAACATACTGTATCTTTTTTTTTCAGGTTTGTAACAGTGTGTTTAACAGCTGGGATCAATTTAAAGATCACTTGGTAATACACACCGGTGACAAACCCAACCACTGTACCTTATGTGATTTGTGGTTTATGCAAGGCAGTGAGCTGAGAAGGCATCTCAAAGAAATGCACAATATTTCAGAACGAATAGTAACAGAAGAGGTTCTCCCAGTGGAAGCTGAACCAGTAACATCAATGACTATAATAGAACAAGTGGAACAAGTCCATGTCCTACCAGTAATTCAGGTACAAGTGGATCCTGCACAAGTAACTGTGGAACAGATGCACCAGGATCTCGTACAGGACGATCAAGTGAAAGGCACACAGATGGATGAACTGCAAGAACAGGTGCAAATCAGTTACTTGGAAGTTGAACGCATTCAGACTGAACAAGGTGCTGAAGTTCATGTGGAGCAGTTACATGTTGAGCATGTAAATCAAATACAGATGGAAGTACTGGCAGAACTTATAGATGGAACAGACCTGGAACAAGTAGAATATGAAAGCATTGATCAAGGAGAAGCAGAAGAAAAGGAAACTAGTCAAGTAGATGATAAGAAAAATCATGAACAAGCTGAAGACTTAAAAACTCCACAACTAGTGGACACACAGAATGAAAAGATGGATGACTAGGACAACCACACCATGCAGGTTTAGGAATGAAATACTCAATTATTTTTGTTAGCTTTTACATTGGTTTTTGAACCATCAGTGGTCATCTTTCCAGTATGCTGTCCTTGGGAAGCTGGACAAGTGGACTGAAGTTAACTTTCTTCATGTGCAACTAAACTTCTCTCATATGTGAAAAATAACTTTCCCATTCATGTAATACCATGGAACAGAAACTACCGCAGGCATGGACAGCTTTGTGAGGATTTTAATAATGAATAGCTTGTATCACTGTTACACCATCCCTGAGTATATGTAAGAGTAACTTCACCTCTTTTCCTCTTGTCATAGAACCAAGCTCTTGTTATAGATTTGCAGGGTGTCTGTGGCAGAAGAATCAGTAAAATCTGGTGGGTTCTATTGTAAGTGGCCAATTGGATACATGTGAATTTTCTGGACATATCATTTGCTGTTTCCTAGTAGTGGTCCCTAACTTTCAGGCTGGGGAGAAATCATTGTTGCTGGAGGTCTTGGAGAACAAAAATCCTGTGCCTTTTCAATACTTTTTAAAGTTCCTAGAGTGTTCAAGAACCTAGTTTAGTAAAAGGCAATGTAGGTAATGTTATAGTGCTTTATATTTTTGCTTATAATTGGCAGCTACTGATATTTTAATTTTTTTCCCCATTAAATTGAGGGGGAGGGAGGAAACAAATTTCACATGGAGGCAGCAGGACACTCTAAAAGGGATGCTTTAAATTAGGAAAAGCTCAGTAGAATCTGTGGTAAACATGAGATAGAAGACAGCTACCAGAAGACTCTTCTATAAATCATTTATGAAAATGAATATTTTTAAACATAAGTATAGAGAAGACTTGTCTATATGGTATCAAGTTCCAGTTTTTTTGAAATTAAATTCTGACACTTGACACAAAGATGTTGTACTAAAAGTAAAAGCCATAGGTATGAGTGCTAAAATGTGGACTGAAAATTAGAAGCGTAAATATTTTAATCAATATTAGACAATAAAACAATACCAGCCATGAAATATTGCATTATTTTCTTAATCTAATAAATTGGGAGCAACTGAGTGACTGGCAATTACAGTGCCAGCTCCCAGTGACAAGACTTGATCTTATTTTAATAAGATTAATAGCTCATTACTATAAAGTTACATTTGTTTAGAAAATATTTGTCTAGCTCTGTTTAAGGATGCGAAGGACTTCTAATTCTCAATTATTGCCTTGAGATTGGAGGTACCTCCATACTTCCGAAAACCTTTCTTTTTGAAGCCTTAGCTGAAGGGAAGAATTTTTGCAAGGGCGTTCCCTTTTGGTAATCCTGTAGTTCTTAGTTAGAATCAAGCTTTTCTATTCAGTCTTCTCCAAATGCAGAGTTATTTCCTGAGATTTGTGCTTTCATTTAGTCTCATTCAAAATTATTCTTGTGTTTCATTGTAGCATAGCCTTCTAGAAACTATTGCAAAACCAACATGGATCTCAATTAAAATTTCAATTTGATTAATGTAACTTGCATATTTTTTTTGTGTTTTCTGAGATGCAAATAATATGTGATGAGAATTCTGTGCAGAGGGAAGAATGTGGCCCAATGTTAATCATGAAAGTTGGCTGTTGTATTTATGCCTGACTTCTGATAAGAAGCCTATCTTTTGACAACACAGAGGGGACAGGCCTGCTTGCTTAGCTGCGTAATTCTTAATTGTTTAGGTATTTGTACATATAGCCACAAGGTCTGTATCCGTGGAATTAAAGGAACAATCTGCCTGTGTATCTAACCAATTAAACTAACTTTTAGGTAATTTAATGTCCAATGTAAATCAAGAAGGTACATGGTACTGGTAACAGGGCCATGGTTTGGTAAGCACAATTGGGCTATGTTTTTGTTCCGTTTGATCTCCCCTTTTCAACAAAAGCTTGCAAATTTAGTAGGAGAGAAACTGCTCTGTGCCCAATGCTACCTCCGTCCAGACTCCTGCTGAGTCTAGATGGGAGTGCAGTGGGGGCAATGAGTAATCCCCTTCTCACCCTGAGGGACAGGGTGAAAGGATCTCCTCAAGTAATAACTCCACTGGAAAGCATTTCTGTTTGCAACCTCCTCTTCCCTAGAATTTCCTTTCCAAATGTCTAAAGACCAAACTGCTTCCACTGGTGGAGTCCCCCATGTCTCCTTACTGCAACAGATGATACTAGGAGAGGGACAATTGACTTGGAGAGTGAGAAGTTCTGGCTGCTCTCTGTAACAGCCACCTTTTCATCCTCTTTCTGCCCCAAATGTCTGTATAGACACACAGACATCTCCAAACTTATATACCTATGCATTGCTGGAGGAGTTCTTCCCTCTAAATAAATATATACTGCTGGTCCCCCCAAATGCCCTGTGTTATACAGGTCTGTAGCTTGCAATGGGGCAGCATGTGGCTGCAGTTGTTGTCTGGAGCCTGTGGTGGTGACATGGGATGAATGCTTGAATTTATGCTAAATGAAACTAATCAGCTAAAGCAGTGGAGTCTAGGCAGTGACAAATTGAAAAGTGGGAATGAACAAAAACCTGTGAGGTGTGTCTGGATACAAAATAAAGTGAGTATTAAATTGAGGCTTGAGGTTGGGGTAGATTTGTAGACTTAGCTTGTAGCCTCTCATGAATATTATATTTCTGAAAGATGGACAGGGAGGGAGAAGGGAGCTGATCAATAGTTTGAGAGCTGCTGAATTACTGAGACAATATAAGAAAAACAGTTGCCAAAGTGTGTTTCACCTGCAGGTTTAGGATGAAATCAGATATCAGTCCTGTGTGAAACTCGCTAGAGGATTGTGCAGCCTCTGCTTTGTTTCATGTCTGCAGTGAAACTTTTAATTAGCTAATGGTGCAGAATAGGGTCCTCTCATGCAAATTCTGTAACTTGGTATTATTTCGAATGAGAAAACATTTAAATAGATGTTTAATTTGGTTGCTTATTTTTAAGGACTGAAGTGTCTCTTCTGTAGGGACTATTGTGAAAATATAACATGCAGTTAGAAATAACAAAAAAATCTAACAACTTTGTTCTTAAACTGTAGTGTTTGCTGCTAGCAAATAATTTAAAAACTAAAGCAACCTGTTAATAATGAAAATACAAATAATTTGTAGCTTGTCAAACACTTGGCAGCTCAAGCAGGTACAGCAGAAGCTGGTCATCGGCTCAGATCTAGTTCAGCTTCAGCCACAGCTGGACTCAACTTTGGGAGCATGCCTGTATTTGGATCATTGCCATGGCTCTGTGTCCATTGTGAGAAATGATATTTTCTGTCTGCTAGGTTTTTTCCCCTAACTGGAACCTTGACGTCTATAAATGTCTCTGCTGGGGCTTGTGAGGTCCCAGGGGTCCTCAAACTTTTTAACCAGGGGGCTGGCGCGGATGAAGTGGCAGGCAGTCATCTGTGACTGCTTGGTTCCCCCCCCCCCCCCCCCCCAACCCTCGGCGGGGGGGTTCTGTAAATACCGGGGGCCGGATTGAGGACCCTGGGGGGCCGTATCCAGCCCGCGGGACGTAGTTGGAGGACCCCTGGGCTTGTCTTTCAGATTCCTTTAAATGAGGGCTGGTGGCCTTATGAGGAAATAATTTGTACCGTTAAAAGAACTGAAACTGTGAAGGGGAGGGGGGTGGAGTGGGGTGTGTGCAGCCTGTAGCTCCTAGGGTGCGGGTCTCAAACGTGGGGGCACGAGGACCTGGAGGGTGTAAGTGAGGTGCGGGGGGCTGGGCTTGGCAGGTGACAACCGGTAGCAGGATTGCAGCCCACCGTCGCAGGAGCTGTCCGAGGTTTTGCAGCAAAGGCGATGGCCTCTCAGCCGGGGGGTCGGGGGTCGGGAGCCGCGCAGGCCCCCCGCCTCCTCTGAGGGTAGACGGCGGGCGGGATGAGGCAGGGAGGCCCGTCCTTGCCGCGAAAGGGGAGGAGTGAGACGGGCAAATGGTGGGCTGCCTGACGGCAGCAAATGGCGGCCGGTTGGCAGGGGCTGTGGCGGTGCTGAGGTCCGCGATCAGGGGCGGGCCGCCTCTGCCTGGGGTTGGTATGCTGGGAGGCGGGAATGGGTGGCGAGACCCAGTGGAGCTGGGGCTGGAGGCGGCGGGAGGGAGCCGGTTTCAGCTACGGCGGTGGGAGCGCGGCTCCAGTGGCAGCTAGTATCACCCGGATGTCCGGTCCCCGACGGTGGTACTGGCTCAACCGAGCACCCTGGGGTGCTCCTCGCTGGATTCCACTGGCCGATCGCCGCAGGAAGCAGAGGCTGAGCTGCTGTGCGTCACCAGTGTGCTACAAACATGCGTGGACTCCCCGCACCCGCGAGTGCTGAGTTTTATAATTCTGTCTCCCCTTCAGTGCAGCTATGTCTTACAGCCTTTGCCAAGGTGTAATGGGTTGACCAAGGCTGGACACCAGGTGCCCACCGAAGCCACTCTATTACTCCTCAGCTGGATAGGAGGAGAAAAAATATAATGAAAGGCTCGTGGGTCAAAATAATGACAGGGAGTTCACTCGGCAATTAACATCACAGGCAAAACAGACTTGACTTGGAGAAATTAGTTTATTACTATTCAAATCATAGTAGGATAATGAAAAAAAACCAACAAACACATCTTAATAACAGCTTTCCCCCACCCCTTCCTTCTTTCCAGGATTAACTTCACTCCCGACTTTTCTCTACCTCCTTCCCCACAAGCGGTGCAGGGGAATGGGGGTTGCATTTGGCTTATCACAAGTCTCTGCTGCTTCTTCCTCCTCACACTCTTCCCCTGCTCCCGCATGGGGTCCCTCCCACAAGAGACAGTCCTCCATGAACTTTTCCAACATGAGTCCTTCCTACAGGCTGCAGTTCCTCACACACTGCTCCAGTGTGGGTCCCTCCCACGGGGTGCAGTCCTTCAGGAACAGACTGCTCCAGCATGGGTCCCCCACTGGGTCACAAGTCCTGCCAAAAAACTTGCTCCAGTGCAGGCTCTCTATGAGGTCACAATCTCCTTCAGGCACACCTAGCTGCTCTGGTGTGGGGTCCTCCATGGGCTGCAGGTGAATATGTTTTCTACCCTTAACCTCCACGGGCTGCAGGGTGACAGCCTGCCTCACCATGGTCTTCCCCATGGGCTGCCAGGGAATCTCTGCTCCAGCAACTGGAGCACCTCCTCCCCCTCCTTCTTCTCTGACCTTGTCTGCAGAGTTGTTGCTCTCACATATTCTCACTCCTCTCTTCTGCTGCAATTCTGTTGTGCAGATATTTTTTTTCCCCTTCTTACATATGCTATCGCAGAGGCACTACTACTATTACTGATTGTCTCAGTTTTGGCCAGCAGTGGGTCTGTCTTGGAGCTGGCTGGCATTGGCTTCACCAGACATAGGGGAAGCTTCTCACAGAAGCCACCCCTGTAGCCCCTTTGCTACCAGAACCTTGCCATGCAAACCCAATGCACAAGGAGCCTAAGTATGCATTCCTGTGGCATCTGTGGGGCTGTAGGAAGACTCCCACTGATGTTAACGAGCCTTGCCTCGAGCCTGTGCTTATGCCACTGGAGGACTTTTAATAATTTCAATAAAATTTTGTCTCTGCTGTTTTAATTTGTACGTTAATTTGCCTAGAGAAAGTACACTGGCTAAAGAAATTCTTTTTCTCAGTAAAGTTACTGGTATAAGATCCCACATTTTTCTAATGCTGACTTTTCTTTAAAATATTCTAAACAAAAAAATGTGTTTCCAATTGCTCCCTCCAGCTAGAGCTGTAACTGTTTATGATATACTTTGGTGGGGCTGTAATCTGATTCACGCAAATGCTTTTACATCCTGGTGCCTTGCTCTGAAAAAAGAACAGAGAAACCCACTTGCTTTCAGGGGCCATGCTGCAAGAGTGGTGCTTCACGGGCAGACTCACCTGGGGGGCTCACAGATGAATTACACAGAGGTGAGGGGAGAAGAGGGATTTTCCATGTTAAAATTGAGTAGATGAGACACAGTGCCACTGTGGGTGTTTTTTAATTGTTATTTAAATGCAGATTATTTGAAAGATACGTATTTTATCTGATACCTTCCTCTTATGCTAGAGCTAATTGGAGCCTAAAGCCACAATATTTTCAGTCTAAGAAATCCCATACTGTGTTTAACATAAGAAGCACGTGAATAATTTCATGAAAGAAGACAGGATATATTTCAGTATTTTCTGGATTAGGGTATTATTCCTTAGATAGTATAATCTGTTCATATAGCTTCAGGATGGCTGGCACAATTATCGGTAAATAGAACAGCATGTGTCACAAGAAATTTGTCGTTTCAGGACTTTCTTCTTTAAGGATGTAGACTGATGTTTCAGTTGATTCATACCAAATAGGTTTGTTGAAGTCATGGGTGCATATATGATAGAGTGTGTTTAGATTGTCCCTTTCCACAGTTAAGGAGAAAAATAAACTAAACTAAAAACCAGTACTCATTTTCAGGGAGAGAAGGGTGTTTGTGTATGTGTGTGTAAAAGAACAGAATTTAAAAAGTATCATTCTGTCAAAAAAAAGGGTCCTAAACTATATATATAGCCATGTCTTTATTCCCTATTGCATATCTGTTGCTAACATTACTAGAGAGAGATAGATTAATTTTTTCTATTTTTTCTTGCACTAGGTAATTTCTTTTAAAATATTTTCTCAGATCTAAAACAGTTCCAGGGGCTGAACAACCCCCATTGCTGTAAATGACAGGGTATAATTTGGTTGAGTTTATTTTTCCTGACCACTTAAATATTATCATTCATCTTCTAGTGCATTTATTTCAACTGATACATCTTTTCTAAAAAGTATCTTATCCCACAAATAGATGCAAGGACTTAAGGATTTTAGTTCTAGACAGTTGGTCTGTTTGGGAATCAGGAACTAAATATACCTGAATATGCTGGGTTTACTATTCTTACAGTTGCTTGTTTGGGATCTTCTGAGATTGTTGTTTTAAAACTTGCAGCTTCTAGATTTTTTTTTTAATGTTGTCCATTTGTGGAGTCCTTAGCTTTGTCCTATGAAAATACTCAAAATTATTTTGTAAACTAACACAGGGCCTGCACTATTGCCTCAAAAATGAGGCAGCTTGCAGGCGTCCAAGCTGCTGAGAACTCAGTGGTGGGGGTGCATGATCTATTGCAAGCGGTTAATGTAGATTTATTACTAGGGCAAGCAGATCATAGCACCAACGCTGCACAAGCTAGAATTTGCCAGGTGGGTTTGCAGCAAGTAAAACAATTGGCACTAGGTGCTTTGAAAACTGTCCCTGAAGTAGGTAAACAGAGGCAGCCTTTTGTCAAAATTAAACAAGAAGCAAATGAACCATTTATGAAATTTTTGGACAGACTTAATGAGGCTTTGGAAAAGCAGATTGATAATGAGAAAGCATGTGAATATATTTTTAAACAACTTGCTATTGAAAATGCCACCCCTGACTGTCAGAAAGTATTACAACCTTTAAAGAATCCTAGCATTGATGATATGTTGAATGCTTGTATGAATATTTGGTCTAGACAGCATGATTTGTCTCTGATTGTGGAAGCATTTGCAGTGCTATGAGTTAAATCACAGCAATGCTTTTCATGTGGTCAGTATGGCCATCTACGAAAGAACTGTCTGAAAGTAAAAGTAAATAATAAAGGGGGTCCACCTGTAATCTGTCTATGGTGTCGTAAAGGGCGTCATTATGCCAATCAATGCCAATTAAAATTTGACCGGGGAGCACCATGAGGGGTTGTGCTATGTCAACAAATCACCTCTCCGACTGGCCCCCCCTGCGGAACTGCAGCAGTCTGTGCACCAGCACAAGTGGCAGCGTCAGAGTGGACCTGGCCACCTCAGCAGAAACAATAATTCAAGACACCTCAGTTGTGCTTATTCCAACAGGCACATATGGTCCACTCAATAATGGAAAGGCAGCATTATTAATTGGATGATCCTCTACAACATTAAGAGGCCTTTTTGTGCTGCCAGGAGTCATAGACGCTAATTATGAGGGAGAAATTAAAATAATGGTGTGGACTCCAGTGCCACCATGCACTATACCAGCAGGAAGCCAAATTGCACAATTGATATATTTTATACCCCAATCACAGAATGCTGCATGTGTAACACGGGGTTCAGGCTGTTTTGGATCTACAGGGGTGCCAGAAATTTACTGGACTCAGCAATTAACTATGGATCGACCTCAGTTGTCCTGTACTTTGCAATTGGGGAAGATAAGAATTGCTATGCAAGGAATTGTTGATAGTGGAGCAGATGTTACAGTCATTTCTGCTTCACAATGCCCCAGTCACTGGCCTTTAATAGACACTCATGCTTCCCTATTGGGAATTGGTGGTCAAACTTCTCCAAAACAGAGTAAAGCATTTGTTGTTATTATGGGATCAGAAGGGAGATCTGCTTTGATCAGGCCTTACGTGTTGCCTGGATCTCCTACCCTTCGGGGCAAAGACTGTTTAAGCCAATGGGGTATGCATTTAAGCACGGATTTTTTCTAGGGGCCACTATCCTGCAGCAGGTCCCACCATTAACCTGGAAAACAAATGAGCCCGTGTGGGTAGATCAGTGGCCCATCCCAAAAGAAAAAACTGCTGCAGCTACATAAATTGGTGAATGAACAGCTAAAAGCTGGTCACATAGTCCCCACAACTAGCCCATGGAACACACCTGTCTTTGTGATTCAGAAGAAAAGTAATTCTTGGAGGCTTTTACATGATCTAAGAAAAATAAATGAGGTCGTTGAAGATATGGGAGCTTTACAGCCTGGGCTCCCCTTGCCGACAATGTTACCGCAAACGTGGACTCTCATAGTTATTGATTTAAAAGACTGGTTTTTTACAATATCTCTTGCTCTGCAAGATGCACCACAATTTGCCTTTTCTGTGCCTTCTATTAATGCTGCAGAGCCACATAAAAGATACCATTGGAAAGTGTTGCCGCAAGGCATGAAAAACAGTCCTATGCTATGCCAGCAATTTATAGTGTCAGTTTTAAGCCCAGTATAAGAATGTTTTGAAAATGTTTTAATCTACCATTATATGGATGACATCTTAATTGCTGCAGAATCAAAACAGACAGCCCAAGAAGTGAAACAGCAAATAGTCCAAGCAGTCTCAACAGCGGGACTCAAATTTGCAGAAGAAAAAATACAAGAAACACCACCTTGGTGTTATTTAGGATGGAAAATATCAGAACAAAACATCCAACCTCAATGTATCACCTTGCAAACAGAAATAAGGACTCTGAATGATTTACAAAAACTGTTAGGAACCATAAATTTGGTTCGTCCTCTCTTAGGGATATCTACTGAAGAACTCCATCCTCTCTTTAAACTATTGGAAGGAGATCCAGACTTGATGTCTCCTCAAATGCTTACCCTCTCTGCAAAAACTGCTCTTGATAAAGTGGTTGTAAAATTAGCATGTCAAGTCGCTCATAGGTGAAAAATGGACTACCCTATTAGCCTTTTCATTTTTTATTCAACTTTTCAACCCTATGGTCTCTTAGCACAGTGGATTCCACAAGACATATATCCTTTGATTTTTCTGGAATGGATATTTTTACCACATAAGTTTGGAAAAACAGTTACCACAGCTATTGAAACGATAGCTATGGTAATTCAGAAAGGAAGCGAGTGTTTATTAACTTTAGATGGTGTTGAACCTAATGTTATGTATTTGCCTCTAGATACAAAACAGCTAACTTTTTAAACTCACCATTCTTTTGTTATTCAGTGTGCTCTAGCAAATTTTACAGGACAGATAAGTATTCATTTCCCAGGAAACAAAGTTATACAATCCCTGCACTCTTTCTCTTTTACCTGCTTCACATTTAGCTATCACACCAATAGTTGATGCCCCTACAGTATTCACTGATGGGTCTGGTAACACAGGTCGAGCAGTGATAGTTTGGAGAGATGATGAAGGAAACTGGAAAAGCAACATACATATTGTCACAGGATCGCCTCAGGTAGTAGAACTCTCTGCAGTAGTCTGTAGGACAAGGCCTCAAGGACAAGAGTCCAAGTACTGATAGCCTGATGAATAGAGACTTGTTAGAACTTGTAGGGCACAAGCCCTGGGAACAAAGGAACAAGCTAACTGCAGACCCCTGAGCCGTTACAGTTGAGGAGGCAACCAGACAGACAGAGAAACAAGTAGCCAGATAAGGGAACGGATGGCGCCAATATGTAATCAAGAAAGCCGCGTAGAAAGAAACTCCCTAACCTTGGAATAGAAATTATTGCTAGGTCAAGATAAACTAGTAAGTTCCTATTGTTCTAACGGTGTGCCTTAAATATCAACCAATCAGTGTTTTTTACGCTTAAGATTTAACCAATCAGTGTGTAATATGTAGAAGGTAGAAACGTATATAATTGTAAGAAAATCACTAATAAAGGGACAACTTGCTTGCATCAAGCTGAGTCCCGTCTCTTCATTCGCCGCAAATTGGTGACCCCGACGTGATCCGTTTAAGGATCTAACGTGAAGGGCTCTCGAATCGCCTAACTGAGCGACATGCAGCGAATCCCACAGAACTTTGAATGATCTGCTGAAAGGAAGCAGGAGCCGGCCATAAATCCCTCCGGAGTTGAGAGGTGAGCTGTGGGAAATCCGTAACGGGGAATCAGGCTTCGTCCCCAGAAAGAGACGTATATGGACTCATAAAGGGTCTTCTAGTCAGATCAGGGAGTCCGTGCCTCAATCTCCTCAAATGGTGACCCCTATGGTGGTGTTCCGAAGCCTTGGAAGAATAAGGACGGAAAAAAGACAGCTCGTGGGAGAGGGCTGCGTTCCAGAGGAGACGGCTTGGCTGAACGATCGTCTTGCTGTCTGGACCAGACGGACAACCTAAACCCCAAGGATAACGCCTGTATGCATTGAGACAGGTGAGCAGCCAAGAAACCTTAGAGATTTTAAATATTTGAAGAAATTTTAAGAAGCTTTAGAAACCCGTACTCATTGAGACAGGCGAGCAGTCAAGAAACTTTAGAGACTTTGAAAGAAATTAAAGCGGTCAGCAGACAATTGTATGATGCTGCTGCGGAGGGGGACTCTGCGTCGGGAATGCATTTAGCACCTTGGTGGCAAATTCTGACTACTCTTTGCCAAGTGTGGACTAATTCTGCTAACGGTGCTAAACCAGAGGAAGCTGTAAATTCCACCGACAGCGCGATTCTTCTCAAGACACCGTCAGCGATGGCAATTCCGTCCACACCTCCTCTGCCCCCAAAGCTTCTGTCACTGACTGCAGCGACCCTCACAACACAGGACCAAGCACAGGAACAGGACAACTCGGACAATGATTCCATTGACACTGATAAACCTTTTGATCCAGGTCCTATAGATCTGGAAAAGGAGCTAGACCTTTCCCCCACCCCCTTGTCTCTCCTGATTGTATTTTGGGGGAGGGTGAAAGGGGGTCTGAGGGATTGGTGGCAGGAATGCAAGTGGGAAACACTTAAGTGATAGGTTTTGGGAGTCGCTATGGCATGTTCAGTATTTTGTCAGACAAACCAACCTGCAGAGTGGCAGCCTGTGCAATACGAGGCTGTTAAAGAGTTAAGCAAAGCAGTACAGGAAGGGAGGATTCATAGTACATTTGCTATGTCCCTTCTTGAAGTGATGGCAGAGCCTTATACACTCACACTGCATGATTGGAAGTTATTGCTTTGTATGGTACTAACTGATACAGTATATGATGTGGTTGTTTGATTTTTGTGAGCTATGTGTAGTGGCCTTGACTGAAAACCTTAATCGGGGAATTGCTGTTAACTATGGCAAATGAATGAGATGGCTATTAAGGCAGTCAGGATGCGGGAGTCTTGCCACAGTCTTGCAGGGTCCTAGAGAGTCACTAACTTTAATACTAACTTGATTGATTGGCTTCAGAATATTTTGCAACAAGTCAAACATAAGGAAGCTCAAGGGTTGCTTTTAAAACAACTAGCTGTGATAATGCCAATGAAAATTGTAAACGGGCAACTTTCACAATCGCAACCCCAACATGTGTCAAATGATTGTAACGCAGAACTCACAGCAGACTGTAATTCTCAGGCTGAGTTCTGGAATGCAGCGTAACAGATTTTTGCTTCTCTAATCTCTTCTGTAAGAATAGTACACGCTCTTAACTTGCTTAGTAAATTAGGCTGCTAGCTTGCTAAACAAAGTAATACTACAAATACTATATTTTTTTCTGGCTTATTAACAGATGTTGATTCTGTCCATCATATGTTGCTACAGAACCAAGTTGCTATTGATTTTTATTATTAGCACAGGGACACAAGTGTGAAGACTTTGATAGGATGTGTTACGTGAATCTGAGTGACCACTGTGAATTAATTTACAAAAGTATACAAAACTCAAAAGCCTTAAAACAAAGATCTGCAACAGAGCCAGGGGCGGGATGCCTTTGGTCTCTTCTCACGGCTGGGAAACTTTGGGCCATGACTCAAAAGTATTACAGGATTTATTATAATTATCTTTAACCACCTTATTGATGTTTGCCTTATGTGTCCCATGCTTTTTTTTTTTCTGTATTCAGTGTTTAGTTGATTGTAACTTAAAGCAGGTCATGGTCACCCAGCTACACACACCCTTTGCCTCCTCGCAATTAACAAGCAAAAAAGGGGAGGATAGAGAATGTCTGAAGAGAGAGATAGGAGAGGAAACTGGAGAATTATTTGACCTAACAAGAGATGAGAGAACAACTGGGTATTGTGAAGGAGACTAGGAAAGATAAACACGGTTATCTAGTGTTTAATAGGTGTCTGCATGCTTGTAGTGATATATAGCTATGTAACTGCATGAACGATTTCTGCCCTGAGCCTGGTGGAGCATACAGCTGCGGTTTGTGTCCGGGCTCAGAGATGTAAATAGGGGCTTCTCTGTTATGGTAAAAGTGTTTCTCTTTGCATAAAAAAGAGAGGGAATGAAGGGAATGACCCCGAGGTATGTTCAGAGAAGGCATGCTATGTTTCGAACTTTTTGACTGAACCAGTTCTTGTTTGGTGTGCCCTTCCATCCATGTATAATGTTAATCCAAAAGAAGCTGATATTCTTTACACTTTGAATGTCAATAATTGTCTTTCTGTAGATGCTAATGTAGTAGGAGGCTATGATGGGAACGTGTCGCAGCAGTTCTTCTCTTATCCAGAGTAACAGCAGGGAAAGCATTAAAGAGTTAAATCACCTTGTTTGGTAGGCAGTTAAGAATGTGAGTCAAAATTGCCACTGCTTTTTGTTGTTGGTTCAAGGACACGATTCGGCTGTGAGGATTTTGATGGTATGTGCTGCGTGGATTTTAGGCGCCCCATTGCAGCAACATATTATCAAAATCTGAGAAAATTTCAGCCTTTTTTGGCATCCATTCACTCAATTGGCAGTATTGTTTGTTTGCTATTACCTTGGTTGCTGTCATGTTTGCAAGGGCCCTGCAGAACATGGCAAACCTGGTACTAGCTGTTCAAAAACAAAAAGGGGAAATTGTAAAATTGTACGGAACAAAGACAGTGGGTTATTTTGACATTGATAATATGTCTTAGTTGGTTTTTTATTTGTTCTATTACTTGTGCCTTGTTTTTGCTCGATTTCAGGGGTTCTTTTTGTGCAACAGGAAGGGGGAGATGTAGGACAAGGCCTCAAGGACAAGAGTCCAAGTACTGATAGCCTGATGAATAGAGACTTGTTAGAACTTGTAGGGCACAAGCCCTGGGAACAAAGGAACAAGCTAACTGCAGACCCCTGAGCCGTTACAGTTGAGGAGGCAACCAGACAGACAGAGAAACAAGTAGCCAGATAAGGGAACGGATGGCGCCAATATGTAATCAAGAAAGCCGCGTAGAAAGAAACTCCCTAACCTTGGAATAGAAATTATTGCTAGGTCAAGATAAACTAGTAAGTTCCTATTGTTCTAACGGTGTGCCTTAAATATCAACCAATCAGTGTTTTTTACGCTTAAGATTTAACCAATCAGTGTGTAATATGTAGAAGGTAGAAACGTATATAATTGTAAGAAAATCACTAATAAAGGGACAACTTGCTTGCATCAAGCTGCGTCCCGTCTCTTCATTCGCCGCAAATTGGTGACCCCGACGTGATCCGTTTAAGGATCTAACGTGAAGGGCTCTCGAATCGCCTAACTGAGCGACATGCAGCGAATCCCACAGAACTATGAATGATCTGCTGAAAGGAAGCAGGAGCCAGCCATAAATCCCTCCGGAGTTGAGAGGTGAGCTGTGGGAAATCCGTAACGGGGAATCAGGCTTCGTCCCCAGAAAGAGACGTATATGGACTCATAAAGGGTCTTCTAGTCAGATCAGGGAGTCCTTGCCTCAATCTCCTCAGTAGTCTGTGTTTTCAAATTATGGACTACCTCAATAAACATTTCCACAGATTCTGCCTACGTGGCAGACCTTGTTTCTAGGCTAGAACACTCCTTTTTGAAGGAAGTCTCACACAAAGCCTTATTTGCTTTTTTCTGGGAGTTCAAGTGGCTCCTAGATCGATGGGCGCATCCATATTTTATACAACACGTACGCTCACATACCTCCCTACCCAGCCCCATAAGTGAGGGAAACGCACAAGCAGACGGGCTGGCAGGTACCATGCAGGTCTTACCTAAAATTTTTGCACAGGCTCGTTTATCTCGTGAATTTTATCATCAGAATGCAAAAGCACTGCAACACACATTTCAACTGACTCAAGACCAAGCAAGACAAATTATACAATTGTGTCCCGGTTGTCAGCAAGTTTTGCCTGCACCGTCAATCGGAACTAATCCTCGAGGTCTTTCATCATTTGAAATTTGGCAGACAGATGTTACTCATATACCAGAGTTTGGCAAGTAGAAATATGTACACGTCTCTATTGACACCTTTTCATCTTGCATTTATGCATCAGTACACTCAGGTGAAAAAGCAAAAGATGTTTGCAGACACTTTATTATGGCCTTTGCCACCCTGGGAGTTCCAAAAACTATAAAAACAGATAATGCCCCAGGCTATATAGCACATAAAACACCGACATTTTTTCAACAATGGGGAATTCAGCATATTACAGGCATTCCACATTCTCCCACAGGCCAGGCCATTATCGAACGCACATGTAGCACTCTTAAATCTATGTTGCAAAAACAAAAAAAGGGGGAGTCTAGGGTTAACCCCACAGGAGCATATAGCTAAAGCTTGTTATGTTTTGAATTTTTTAAATCGTTGGACGGAGAAGTACCTCCTATACAATGCCATTTTTGCTTACACAATGCTTCAAAATCTAATGAGAAAGCACAAATTTCAGTAAAAAAATTACAGACAAATCAATGGTAGGGTCTTTTTCCGTTAATAACTTGGGGTAGAGGGTATGCTTGTGTTTCCACAGGTTCACCCAAGATGGGTACCAGCTTGATGGATCAAGCCATCGTTATCTCAGTCATCACCATCGTCTGTGCCATGACGTCAACTGCATCAATATGGATCCTGCCTCAACCCCAAACCAACATCTGGGTAACCTTGGCTAATCACACGGGACAGGACACACTATGTCTGTCAACTGCTTCTCCAGAAAATCCTTTTACAACATGTCTGGTTGGACAACCTGTTGATGATTGGCCCGTTCCCTCAGATAAACGGATCATAATTCAGGGGTTTGGTGATGTGGTCAACAATTGGGATGGTTTGGTTCCATATTTAGCATATGGTGGGATTGAACCACAGGAACTGGACTTATTAGGATCTGTAAAAATGGATTATTGTGTATGCTTCAACTACACAGGCAAAGATGATATAAAAAACAATTAAATGGTTAAATGCTACCATACCTGTGTATAGAAAAGCTAGTGCTTGGTGTAATTATATTTCTCCTAATATATCAAGGTCTAGCAATCATCCACTTAAACTGCCCACAGGATTATTTCTAATTTGTGGTGATCGCGTGTGGCCTGGCATTCCCTCCCATGTGAAAGGAGGACCATGTAGCATTGGAAGGTTGACCTTGTTAACACCCAGTACATCCATGATTATAATTCATAAGTTACGCCACCACAAATGTGCTACACATGCCTTTAAAACTGACTGCAAAGATAATATAGAATTTTGGAGCCCTGGTGGAATTATAGCAGCATCTATATTTGCTTCAGGAATAGGAACAGCACAAGCATTAACCACCTTGAATAAGCTTGGCTGTTGGCTTGCAAAACAAACTAATGCAACTTCATTAGCCCTGAGTGGACTATTGCTAGATGTTGATTCAATAAGACACGTTACAATGCCAAATAGAGCTGCAATAGATATTTTATTGTTAGCTCAAGGTCATGGTTGTCAGGATTTTCATGGACTTTGTTGTATGAATCTGTCTGATCATTCTGAATCTATTCACAAAAGTATTGAAAACTTGCAAGGAGGAGTACAGTAGCTACAACAAAGTGATGGTTTTAACGTTTTTGGAAATCTTTTTAGTAGATTAGGTTTAACTGCATGGATAAAGATTTTATCACAAATAGGTGTAGGATGCTTATTCATTTTTATATGTATTCTGATCTGTATTCCGTGTATGTTAAAATGTGTGCAAACTTTAATAGAGCATTGAAACAAATCTTTTTTATACATAAAGAAGGGGGAGATGTGGGTATGTCCAAGCTAGCTCAATGGCGTCAGTGAGTGAAAACCAACCTTACAAGAGAGACACAGTTATGCATGTTGGAAGGAAGCCATATGGGAGCAAAAAGAGAAACTTTAAGATACAAAGTAGTCTGCAGAGCTTGCGGCCTTGTAGATAAAGGGAGTTGCTAAGTTGCTGTGTCTGCAATAGAAAAAAGAGCTAAGAGTGGAAAATTACTGAGCATAGTTACAAGCTGACATGTCAGCCCCCTGTAAAGGTATAAAAGGCTTGCTTGATTTTAATAAAGTGTCTTTGAGTGTCTTCGTGCCTTCAATCCTCTCCCAGAGTCCGTGCATTGTAGAGGAATGAAGCTGGGCTAATTGATAAGATACAGCTGTGGGCTAGCTTCAGGGGTGGCATATTGGCTGATGTAGATAAGGTGCAGGTGTGGCTGCTTCTGTTAAGAGGTTGGGCAGCCAATAAAGAGGGAGCAGCCAAGAAAGAGAGGAGGGAAAAGCAGAGAGAACATGTACACTGGGTGAGGAGAGACAAGGAGAAGGTAGTAGAGGGACTGGCATGAGGAGTATGTTGGTATGAGATGGTAAAAAACCCTTGTTATAACTGGCTAGTCTGGAGAGTGCTGTGATAGTTGGTGCCCTGTGTGAGGCTCTTCAGATTATGAGACTGAGTGTAATGAGTGGTGGCAGCAGTGGTGGCTGTGCTGGGGGATGTTTGAGGTTTTAAACAGTAATGGCAGTGCCCAATGTAGTGGAGGCAGGTGGAAACTGGAGAATTATTTGACCTAACAAGAGATGAGAGAACAACTGGGTATTGTGAAGGAGACTAGGAAAGATAAACACGGTTATCTAGTGTTTAATAGGTGTCTGCATGCTTGTAGTGATATATAGCTATGTAACTACATGAATGTGATACAGATCATGTTGAGATAGGTGGGAAGAGCCTGGGGATCTGAATCAGACACTGGTAAAGGTGAGCCATTGGGATTAAAGAGAAAGAAGCCTGACTGCTGTGGAGTTAACAGACTGAGGGTAATGGGCCATAGCGGGGGAGTACATGGCCAGATGTGGCAGCAGCCTGCAATGATGGGGAGTCCAGAGCGGGTCCAGTTAGACAGTGGTGATGGCTTTGCAGGGGGAAGGTGTGGGAGCAGTGTCGGGCCGTGGGTAGCTCCCACGATTGCTGCTGCAGCTGCTGCTGCTTGGCCTGGTGCTATTCTTGCTGGCAGTTATGTGCTCGTTGAAGGTGTCTCCGCTTGTAGAAGAAATAGGCGACTACAAAGATGTTAAGAAGCTTTTCAGGACACAGAATGATGTGTTAGTGTTGTATTCTAGATATGCTGCTGCTGAAAGCTCACTCAGCTTACAAACCAGTGTGACCCAAGAGGTGAAAGGACAAGGCACTAAAAGTTCATTGAAACCGCCCTCTGAAGAAAACAAAATCCCAGATGCTAAAAAAAGTAGATAAAAAGAAAGGTGATCAACGTGCAGAAGATAAAAAAGCCCAAGAAAAAAGTGAAAAAGGAATTCAGGAACATGTTGCCTGGACTGTACGAAAACGTTCTTTGTCAAAGGGTTGTGACGATAGTTAAATACGTAACGTATGAACTGCGGCGAAGAAGAGGGAAAAAAAACAAAAGAAAAAAAAAGAAAAAAAAACCCCAAGAGCGCAGGGAAAAGTTTTCCAGAGCAGATGGAAAAAATTACTTACTTATTTGTAAAAGGTTACGATGATTGACTGTTAAACAAATAAGGCAAGGCATGGTAAGAAGAAAGAAAGAGAAAAAAAAGAAAAACAACAAGAAGGAGGGGAAAAAAAAGGCAGACGAGCTCAGGTAAAAGTGGTCCAGAGCGGATGGGAAAACTTACCTACTTACTTATTTGTAAAAGGTTGCGATGATTGACCGTTCAATACATAAGGCATGGCATGGAAAGAAAGGAAGAGAGAAAGAGAGAGAGAAAGGAAAAGAAGAGGAAAGAAAGAAGAACAGAAGGAAAAAAAAGGAGCCCAGAGCTCAGGGGCAAGTTGTCCAGAGCGGACGGAAAAACGTGCTCGCCTACTTTATGTGGAAAAGGTTGCGATGATTGACGGTTCAATACATAAGGCATGGCGTGGAAAGAAAGGAAGAGAGAAAGGGAAAGAAGAGGAAAGAAAGAAAAACAGAAGGAAAAAGAAGAAAAAAAGGAGCCCAGAGCTCAGGGGCAATTTGTCCAGAGCGGACGGAAAAACGTCCTCGCCTACTTTATGTGGAAAAGCTTGCGATGATTGACCGTTCAATACATAAGGCATGGCGTGGAAAGAAAGGAAGACAGAAAGAGAGAAAGAGAAAGGAAAAGAAAAGGAAAGAAAGAAGAACAGAAGGAAAAAAAAGAAAAAAAGGAGCCCAGAGCTCAGGGGCAAGTTGTCCAGAGCGGATGGAAAAACACACTCACGCACTTTATGTGGAAAAGCTTGCGATGATTGACGGTTCAATACATAAGGCATGGCGTGGAAAGAAAGGAAGAGAGAATGGGAAAGAAGAGGAAAGAAAGAAGAACAGAAGGGAAAAAAAAAAAAAGTAGCCCAGTGCTCAGGGTCAAGTGGTCCAGAGCGGATGGAAAAACTTACTCGCGCACTTTATGTGGAAAAGGTTGCGATGATTGACCGTTCAATACATAAGGCATGGCGTGGAAAGAAAGGAAGAGAGAAAGAGAAAGGAAAAGAAGAGGAAAGAAAGAAGAACAGAAGGAAAAAAAAGAAAAAAAGGAGCCCAGAGCTCAGGGACAAGTTGTCCAGAGCGGACGGAAAAACGTCCTCGCCTACTTTATGTGGAAAAGGTTGCGATGATTGACCGTTCAATACATAAGGCATGGCGTGGAAAGAAAGGAAGAGAGAAAGGGAAAGAAGAGGAAAGAAAGAAGAACAGAAGGAAAAAAAAGAAAAAAAGGAGCCCAGAGCTCAGGGGCAAGTTGTCCAGAGCGGATGGAAGAACGTGCTCGCGCACTATATGTGGAAAAGGTTGCGATGATTGACCGTTCAATACATAAGGCATGGCGTGGAAAGAAAGCAAGAGAGAAAGAGAGAGAGAAAGGAAAAGAAGAGGAAAGAAAGAAGAACAGAAGGAAAAAAAAGAAAAAAAGGAGCCCAGAGCTCAGGGGCAAGTTGTCCAGAGCGGATGGAAGAACGTGCTCGCGCACTTTATGTGGAAAAGGTTGCGATGATTGACCGTTCAATACATAAGGCATGGCGTGGAAAGAAAGGAAGAGAGAAAGAGAGAGAGAAAGGAAAAGAAGAGGAAAGAAAGAAGAACAGAAGGAAAAAAAAGAAAAAAAGGAGCCCAGAGCTCAGGGGCAAGTTGTCCAGAGCGGATGGAAGAACATACTCGCGCACTTTATGTGGTAAAGGTTGCGATGATTGACCGTTCAATACATAAGGAATGGGGTGGAAAGAGAGAAAGAGAGAAAGAGAAAGGAAAAGCAGAAGAAAGAAAGAAGAACAGAAGGAAAAAAAGGAAAAAAAGTAGCCCAGAGCTCAGGGAAAAGTTGTCCAGAGGGTACGAAAAAACGTCCTCGCCTACTTTATGTGGAAAAGGTTGCGATGATTGACCGTTCAATACATAAGGCATGGGGTGGAAAGAAAGGAAGAGAGAAAGAGTGAGAGAGAAAGGAAAAGAAGAGGAAAGAAAAAAGAACAGAAGGAAAAAAAAGAAAAAAAGGAGCCCAGAGCACAGGGGCAAGTTGTCCAGAGCCGGTGGAAAAACTTACACACGCACTTTATGTGGAAAAGCTTGCGATGTTTGACTGTTCAATACATAAGGCATGGCGTGGAAAGAAAGGAAGAGAGAAAGAGAGAGAGAGAAAGAGAGAGAGAGAGAAAGGAAAAGAAGAGGAAAGGAAGAAGAACAGAAGGAAAAAAAAGAAAAAAAGGAGCCCAGAGCTCAGGGGCAAGTTGTCCGGTGCGGACGGAAAAACTTACTCACGCACATTATGTGGAAAAGCTTGCGATGATTGACCGTTCAATACATAAGGCATGGCGTGGAAAGAAAGGAAGAGAGAAAGAGAGAGAGAAAGGAAAAGAAGAGGAAAGAAAGAAAAACAGAAGGAAAAAAAATAAAAAAAGGAGCCCAGAGCTCAGGGGCAAGTTGTCCAGAGGGGACGGAAAAAGTTACTCGCGCACTTTATGTGGAAAAGGGTGCGATGATTGACCGTTCAATACATAAGGCATGGCGTGGAAGGAAAGGAAGAGAGAAAGAGAGAGAGAGAAAGAGAGAGAGAAAGGAAAAAAAGAGGAAAGAAAGAAGAACAGAAGGAAAAAAAAAGAAAAAAAGGAGCCCAGAGCTCAGGGGCAAGTTGTCCAGAGCGGATGGAAAAACATCCTCGCGTACTTTATGTGGAAAAGGTTGCGATGATTGACCGTTCAATACATAAGGCATGGGATGGAAAGAAAGGAAGAGAGAACGAGAGAGTGAAAGGAAAAAAAGAGGAAAGAAAGAAGAACAGAAGGAAAAAAAAGAAAAAAAGGAGCCCAGAGCTCAGGGGCAAGTTGTTCAGAGCGGACGGAAAAACTTACTCGCGCACTTTATGTGGAAAAGGTTGCGATGATTGACCGTTCAATACATAAGGCATGGCGTGGAAGGAAAGGAAGAGAGAAAGAGAGAGAAAGAGAGAGAGAAAGGAAAAAAAGAGGAAAGAAAGAAGAACAGAAGGAAAAAAAAGAAAAAAAGGACCCCAGAGCTCAGGGGCAAGTTGTCCAGAGCGGATGGAAAAACTTACTCACGCACTTTAAGTGGAAAAGCTTGTGATGATTGACTGTTTAATACATAAGGCATGGCGTAGAAAGAGAGAAAGAGAAAGGAAAAGCAGAGGAAAGAAAGAAGAACAGAAGGAAAAAAAGGAAAAAAAGTAGCCCAGAGCTCAGGGAAAAGTTGTCCAGAGCGGACATAAAAACATCCTCGCGTACTTTATGTGGAAAAGGTTGCGATGATTGACCGTTCAATACATAAGGCATGGCGTGGAAAGAAAGGAAGAGAGAAAGAGAGAGAGAAAGGAAAAGAAGAGGAAAGGAAGAAGAACAGAAGGAAAAAAAAAAAAAAAAGGAGCCCAGAGCTCAGGGGCAAGTTGTCCAGAGCGGATGGAAAAACTTACTCGCGCACTTTATGTGGAAAAGCTTGCGATGATTGACCGTTCAATACATAAGGCATGGCGTGGAAAGAAAGGAAGAGAGAAAGAGTGAGAGAGAAAGGAAAAGAAGAGGAAAGAAAGAAGAACAGAAGGAAAAAAAAGAAAAAAAGGAGCCCAGAGCTCAGGGGCAAGTTGTCCAGAGCGGGTGGAAAAACTTACTCACGCACTTTATGTGGAAAAGGTTGCGATGATTGACTGTTCAATACATAAGGCATGGCGTGGAAAGAAAGGAAGAGAGAAAGGAAGAGAGAAAGAGAGAGAGAAAGGAAAAGAAGAGGAAAGAAAGAAGAACAGAAGGAAAAAAAGGAAAAAAAGTAGCCCAGAGCTCAGGGAAAAGTTGTCCAGAGGGTACGAAAAAACGTCCTCGTCTACTTTATGTGGAAAAGGTTGCGATGATTGACCGTTCAATACATAAGGCATGGCGTGGAAAGAAAGGAAGAGAGAAAGAGTGAGAGAGAAAGGAAAAGAAGAGGAAAGAAAGAAGAACAGAAGGAAAAAAAGGAAAAAAAGTAGCCCAGAGCTCAGGGAAAAGTTGTCCAGAGCGGACATAAAAACATCCTCGCGTACTTTATGTGGAAAAGCTTGCGATGATTGACCGTTCAATACATAAGGCATGGCGTGGAAAGAAAGGAAGAGAGAAAGAGAGAGAGAAAGGAAAAGAAGAGGAAAGAAAGAAGAACAGAAGGAAAAAAAAGAAAACTAGTAGCCTTGAGCTCAGGGACAAGTTGTCCAGAGCGGACGGAAAAACGTCCTCGCCTACTTTATGTGGAAAAGCTTGCGATGATTGACCGTTCAATACATAAGGCATGGCGTGGAAAGAAAGGAAGAGAGAAAGAGTGAGAGAGAAAGGAAAAGAAGAGGAAAGGAAGAAGAACAGAAGGAAAAAGAAGAAAAAAAGGAGCCCAGAGCCCAGGGGCAAGTTGTCCAGAGCGGATGGAAAAAGTTGCTCGCGCACTTTAGGTGGAAAAGCTTGCGATGATTGACCGTTCAATACATAAGGCATGGCGTGGAAAGAAAGGAAGAGAGAAAGTGAGAAAGAGAAAGGAAAAGAAGAGGAAAGAAAAAAGAACAGAAGGAAAAAAAGGAAAAAAAGTAGCCCAGAGCTCAGGGAAAAGTTGTCCAGAGCGGACGGAAAAACTTACTTGCGCACTTTATGTGGAAAAGCTTGCGATGATTGACCGTTCTTTACATAAGGCATGGCGTGGAAAGAAAGGAAGAGAGAAAGAGAGAGAGAGAAAGGAAAAGAAGAGGAAAGAAAGAAGAACAGGAGGAAAAAAAAAGAAAAAAAGTAGCCCAGAGCTCAGGGAAAAGTTGTCCAGAACGGACGGAAAAACATCCTCGCGTACTTTATGTGGAAAAGGTTGCGATGATTGACCGTTCAATACATA
Organism: Falco cherrug; assembly: GCF_023634085.1. Lineage (NCBI taxonomy): Eukaryota > Metazoa > Chordata > Aves > Falconiformes > Falconidae > Falco > Falco cherrug. The sequence goes on along the minus strand of NW_026599288.1, from coordinate 9,663,625 downwards.
AGGCATGGCGTGGAAAGAAAGGAAGAGAGAAAGAGAGAGAGAAAGGAAAAGAAGAGGAAAGAAAGAAGAACAGAAGGAAAAAAAAGAAAAAAAGGAGCCCAGAGCTCAGGGGCAAGTTGTCCAGAGGGGACGGAAAAACGTCCTCGCCTACTTTATGTGGAAAAACTTGCTATGATTGACCGTTCAATACAGAAGGCATGGCGTGGAAGGAAAGGAAGAGAGAAAGAGAGAGAGAGAAAGAGAGAGAGAAAGGAAAAAAAGAGGAAAGAAAGAAGAACAGAAGGAAAAAAAAGAAAAAAAGGAGCCCAGAGCTCAGGGGCAAGTTGTCCAGAGCGGATGGAAAAACTTACTCACGCACTTTATGTGGAAAAGCTTGTGATGATTGACTGTTCAATACATAAGGCATGGCGTGGAAAGAAAGGAAGAGAGAAAGAGAGAGAGAAAGAGAGAGAGAAAGGAAAAGAAGAGGAAAGGAAGAAGAACAGAAGGAAAAAAAAGAGATAAAGGATCCCAGAGCTCAGGGGCAAGTTGTCCAGAGCGGACGGAAAAACTTACTCACGCACATTATGTGGATAAGGTTGTGATGATTGACCGTTCAATACATAAGGCATGGCGTGGAAAGAAAGGAAGAGAGAAAGAGAGAGAGAGAGAAAGGAAAAGAAGACGAAAGAAAGAAGAACAGAAGGAAAAAAAAAGAAAAAAAGTAGCCCAGAGCTCAGGGAAAAGTTGTCCAGAGCGGACGGAAAAACATCCTCGCGTACTTTAAGTGGAAAAGCTTGCGATGATTGACCGTTCAAAACATATGGCATGGCGTGGAAAGAAAGGAAGAGAGAAAGGAAGAGAGAAAGAGAGAGAGAAAGGAAAAGAAGAGGAAAGGAAGAAGAACAGAAGGAAAAAAAAGGAGCCCAGAGCTCAGGGGCAAGTTGTCCAGAGCAGAAGGAAAAACGTGCTCGCCTACTTTATGTGGAAAAGGTTGCGATGATTGACCGTTCAATACGTAAGGCATGGCGTGGAAAGAAAGGAAGAGAGAAAGAATGAGAGAGAATGGAAAAGAAGAGGAAAGAAGGCAGAACAGAAGGAAAAAAAAAGAAAAAAAGGAGCCCAGAGCTCAGGGGCAAGTGGTCCAGAGCGGATGGAAAAACTTACTCGCGCATTTTATATGGAAAAGGTTGAGATGATTGACGGTTTAATACATAAGGCATGGCGTGGAAAGAAAGGAAGAGAGAAAGGGAAAGAAGAGGAAAGAAAGAAGAACAGAAGGAAAAAAATGAAAAAAAGGAGCCCAGAGCTCAGGGGCAAGTTGTCCAGAGCGGATGGAAAAACTTACTCACGCACTTTATGTGGAAAAGCTTGCGATGATTGACTGTTCAATACATAAGGCATGGCGTGGAAAGAAAGGAAGAGAGAAAGAGAGAGAGAAAGGAAAAGAAGAGGAAAGGAAGAAGAACAGAAGGAAAAAGAAAAAAAAAGGAGCCCAGAGCTCAGGGGCAAGTTGTCCAGAGCGGTCGGAAAAACGTCCTCGCCTACTTTATGTGGAAAAGCTTGCGATGATTGACCGTTCAATACATAAGGCATGGCGTGGAAGGAAAGGAAGAGAGAAAGGGAAAGAAGAGGAAAGAAAGAAGAACAGAAGGAAAAAAAAAGAAAAAAAGGAGCCCAGAGCTCAGGGACAAGTTGTCCAGAGCGGATGGAAAAACTTACTCGCGCACTTTATATGGAAAAGGTTGAGATGATTGACGGTTCAATACATAAGGCATGGCGTGGAAAGAAAGGAAGAGAGAAAGGGAAAGAAGAGGAAAGAAAGAAGAACAGAAGGAAAAAAAAGAAAAAAAGGAGCCCAGAGCTCAGGGGCAAGTTATCCAGAGCGGATGGAAAAACTTACTCACGCACTTTATGTGGAAAAGCTTGCGATGATTGACTGTTCAATACATAAGGCATGGCGTGGAAAGAAAGGAAGAGAGAAAGGAAGAGAGAAAGAGAGAGAGAAAGGAAAAAAAGAGGAAAGGAAGAAGAACAGAAGGAAAAAAAAGGAGCCCAGTGCTCAGGGGCAAGTTGTCCAGAGCGGACGGAAAAACGTGCTCGCCTACTTTATGTGGAAAAGGTTGCGATGATTGACGGTTCAATACATAAGGCATGGCGTGGAAAGAAAGGAAGAGAGAAAGGGAAAGAAGAGGAAAGAAAGAAAAACAGAAGGAAAAAGAAGAAAAAAAGGAGCCCAGAGCTCAGGGACAAGTTGTCCAGAGCGGACGGAAAAACGTCCTCGCCTACTTTATGTGGAAAAGCTTGCGATGATTGACCGTTCAATACATAAGGCATGGCGTGGAAAGAAAGGAAGACAGAAAGAGAGAAAGAGAAAGGAAAAGAAAAGGAAAGAAAGAAGAACAGAAGGAAAAAAAAGAAAAAAAGGAGCCCAGAGCTCAGGGGCAAGTTGTCCAGAGCGGATGGAAAAACACACTCACGCACTTTATGTGGAAAAGCTTGCGATGATTGACGGTTCAATACATAAGGCATGGCGTGGAAAGAAAGGAAGAGAGAATGGGAAAGAAGAGGAAAGAAAGAAGAACAGAAGGGAAAAAAAAAAAAAGTAGCCCAGTGCTCAGGGTCAAGTGGTCCAGAGCGGATGGAAAAACTTACTCGCGCACTTTATGTGGAAAAGGTTGCGATGATTGACCGTTCAATACATAAGGCATGGCGTGGAAAGAAAGGAAGAGAGAAAGAGAAAGGAAAAGAAGAGGAAAGAAAAAAGAACAGAAGGAAAAAAAAGAAAAAAAGTAGCCTAGAGCTCAGGGACAAGTTGTCCAGAGCGGACGGAAAAACGTCCTCGCCTACTTTATGTGGAAAAGGTTGCGATGATTGACCGTTCAATACATATGGCATGGCGTGGAAAGAAAGAAAGAGAGAAAGAGAGAAAGAGAAAGGAAAAGAAAAGGAAAGAAAGAAGAACAGAAGGAAAAAAAAAAAAAAAAAGGAGCCCAGAGCTCAGGGGCAAGTTGTCCAGAGCGGATGGAAAAACTTACTTGCGCACTTTATGTGGAAAAGGTTGCGATGATTGACCGTTCAATACATAAGGCATGGCGTGGAAAGAAAGGAAGAGAGAAAGGAAGAGAGAAAGGAAAAGAAGAGGAAAGAAAGAAGAACAGAAGGAAAAAAAAGAAAAAAAGGAGCCCAGAGCTCAGGGACAAGTTGTCCAGAGCGGATGGAAGAACGTGCTCACGCACTTTATGTGGAAAAGCTTGCGATGATTGACTGTTCAATACATAAGGCATGGCGTGGAAAGAAAGGAAGAGAGAAAGGAAGAGAGAAAGGAAAAGAAGAGGAAAGAAAGAAGAACAGAAGGAAAAAAAAGATAAAAAGGAGCCCAGAGCTCAGGGGCAAGTTGTCCAGAGCGGATGGAAGAACGTGCTCGCGCACTTTATGTGGAAAAGGTTGCGATGATTGACCGTTCAATACATAAGGCATGGCGTGGAAAGAAAGGAAGAGAGAAAGAGAGAGAGAAAGGAAAAGAAGAGGAAAGAAAGAAGAACAGGCGGAAAAAAAAGAAAAAAAGGAGCCCAGAGCTCAGGGGCAAGTTGTCCAGAGCGGATGGAAAAACTTACTCGCGCACTTTATGTGGCAAAGGTTGCGATGATTGACCGTTCAATACATAAAGCATGGCATGGAAAGAAAGGAAGAGAGAAAGAGAGAAAGGAAAAGAAAAGGAAAGAAAGAAGAACAGAAGGAAAAAAAAGAAAAAAAGTAGCCCAGAGCTCAGGGAAAAGTTGTCCAGAGCGGACGGAAAAACGTCCTCGTCTACCTTACGTGGCAAAGGTTGCGATGATTGACCGTTCAATACATAAGGCATGGCGTGGAAAGAAAGGAAGAGAGAAAGAGAGAGAGAAAGGAAAAGAAGAGGAAAGAAAGAAGAACAGAAGGAAAAAAAAGAAAAAAAGTAGCCTTGAGCTCAGGGACAAGTTGTCCAGAGCGGACGGAAAAACGTCCTCGCCTACTTTATGTGGAAAAGCTTGCGATGATTGACCGTTCAATACATAAGGCATGGCGTGGAATGAAAGGAAGAGAGAAAGGGAGAAAGATAAAGGAAAAGAAGAGGAAAGAAGGAAGAACAGAAGGAAAAAGAAGAAAAAAAGGAGCCCAGAGCTCAGGGGCAAGTTGTCCAGAGGGGACGGAAAAACGTCCTCGCCTACTTTATGTGGAAAAACTTGCTATGATTGACCGTTCAATACATAAGGCATGGCGTGGAAGGAAAGGAAGAGAGAAAGAGAGAGAGAAAGGAAAAGAAGAGGAAAGAAAGAAGAACAGAAGGAAAAAAAAGAAAAAAAGTAGCCCAGAGCTCAGGGACAAGTTGTCCAGAGCGGATGGAAAAACTTACTCACGCACTTTATGTGGAAAAGGTTGCGATGATTGACCGTTGAATACATAAGGCATGGCATGGAAAGAAAGGAAGAGAGAAAGAGAGAGAGAAAGGAAAAGAAGAGGAAAGAAAGAAGAACAGAAGGAAAAAAAAGAGATAAAGGATCCCAGAGCTCAGGGGCAATTTGTCCAGAGCGAATGGAAAAACGTACTCGCCTACTTTATGTGGAAAAGGTTGCGATGATTGACCGTTCAATACATAAGGCATGGCGTGGAAAGAAAGGAAGAGAGAAAGAGAGAGAGAGAAAGAGAGAGAGAAAGGAAAAAAAGAGGAAAGAAAGAAGAACAGAAGGAAAAAAAAAGAAAAAAAGGAGCCCAGAGCTCAGGGGCAAGTTGTCCAGAGCGGATGGAAAAACTTACTCACGCACTTTATGTGGAAAAGCTTGTGATGATTGACTGTTTAATACATAAGGCATGGCGTGGAAAGAAAGGAAGAGAGAAAGAGAGAGAGAAAGGAAAAGAAGAGGAAAGGAAGAAGAACAGAAGAAAAAAAAAGAAAAAAAGGAGCCTAGAGCTCAGGGACAAGTTGTCCAGAGCGGACGGAAAAAACGTCCTCGCCTACTTTATGTGGAAAAGCTTGCGATGATTGACTGTTCAATACATAAGGCATGGCGTGGAAAGAAAGGAAGAGAGAAAGGAAGAGAGAAAGAGAGAGAGAAAGGAAAAAAAGAGGAAAGGAAGAAGAACAGAAGGAAAAAAAAGGAGCCCAGTGCTCAGGGGCAAGTTGTCCAGAGCGGACGGAAAAACGTGCTCGCCTACTTTATGTGGAAAAGCTTGCGATGATTGACTGTTCAATACATAAGGCATGGCGTGGAAAGAAAGGAAGAGAGAAAGAGAGAGAGAGAAAGAGAGAGAGAAAGGAAAAAAAGAGGAAAGAAAGAAGAACAGAAGGAAAAAAAAAGAAAAAAAGGAGCCCAGAGCTCAGGGGCAAGTTGTCCAGAGCGGATGGAAAAACTTACTCACGCACTTTATGTGGAAAAGCTTGTGATGATTGACTGTTTAATACATAAGGCATGGCGTGGAAAGAAAGGAAGAGAGAAAGAGAGAGAGAAAGGAAAAGAAGAGGAAAGGAAGAAGAACAGAAGAAAAAAAAAGAAAAAAAGGAGCCTAGAGCTCAGGGACAAGTTGTCCAGAGCGGACGGAAAAACGTCCTCGCCTACTTTATGTGGAAAAGCTTGCGATGATTGACTGTTCAATACATAAGGCATGGCGTGGAAAGAAAGGAAGAGGGAAAGGAAGAGAGAAAGAGAGAGAGAAAGGAAAAAAAGAGGAAAGGAAGAAGAACAGAAGGAAAAAAAAGGAGCCCAGTGCTCAGGGGCAAGTTGTCCAGAGCGGACGGAAAAAACGTGCTCGCCTACTTTATGTGGAAAAGCTTGCGATGATTGACTGTTCAATACATAAGGCATGGCGTGGATAGAAATGAAGAGAGAAAGAGAGAGAGAAAGGAAAAGAAGAGGAAAGAAAGAAAAACAGAAGGAAAAAAAAGAAAAAAAGTAGCCCAGAGCTCAGGGACAAGTTGTCCAGAGCGGATGGAAAAACTTACTCACGCACTTTATGTGGAAAAGGTTGCGATGATTGACCGTTCAATACATAAGGCATGGCGTGTAAAGAAAGCAAGAGAGAAAGAGAGAGAGAAAGGAAAAGCAGAGGAAAGAAAGAAGAACAGAAGGAAAAAAAAGAGATAAAGGAGCCCAGAGCTCAGGGGCAAGTGGTCCAGAGCGGATGGAAAAACTTACTCGCGCACTTTATGTGGCAAAGGTTGCGATGATTGACCGTTCAATACATAAGGCATGGCGTGGAAAGAAAGGAAGAGAGAAAGAGAGAGAGAAAGGGAAAGAAGAGGAAAGAAAGAAGAACAGAAGGAAAAAAAAGAAAAAAAGGAGCCCAGAGCTCAGGGGCAAGTTGTCCAGAGCGGATGGAAGAACGTGCTCGCGCACTTTATGTGGAAAAGCTTGCAAAGGTTGACCGTTCAATACATAAGGCATGGCGTGGTAAGAAAGGAAGAGAGAAAGAGTGAGACAGAAAGGGAAAGAAGAGGAAAGAAAGAAGAACAGAAGGAAAAAAAAGAAAAAAAGGAGCCCAGAGCTCAGGGGCAAGTTGTCCAGAGAGGACGGATAAACGTGCTTGCCTACTTTATGTGGAAAAGCTTGCGATGATTGACCGTTCAATACATAAGGCATGGCGTGGAAAGAAAGCAAGAGAGAAAGAGTGAGAGAGAAAGGAAAAGAAGAGGAAAGAAAGAAGAACAGAAGAAAAAAAAGAAAAACAGGAGCCCAGAGCTCAGGGGCAAGTTGTCCAGAGCGGATGGAAGAACGTGCTCGCGCACTTTATGTGGAAAAGGTTGCGATGATTGACCGTTCAATACATAAGGCATGGCGTGGAAAGAAAGGAAGAGAGAAAGAGAGAGAGAAAGGAAAAGCAGAGGAACGAAAGAAGAACAGAAGGAAAAAAAAGAGATAAAGGATCCCAGAGCTCAGGGACAAGTTGTCCAGAGCGGATGGCAAAACTTACTCACGCACTTTATGTGGAAAAGGTTGCGAAGATTGACCGTTCAATACATAAGGCATGGCGTGGAAAGAAAGGAAGAGAGAAAGAGAGAGAGAAAGGAAAAGAAGAGGAAAGAATGAAGAACAGAAGGAAAAAAAAGAAAAAAAGGAGCCCAGAGCTCAGGGGCAAGTTGTCCAGAGCGGATGGAAGAACGTGCTTGCGCACTTTATGTGGAAAAGGTTGCGATGATTGACCGTTCAATACATAAGGCATGGCGTGGAAAGAAAGCAAGAGAGAAAGAGAAAGGAAAAGAAGAGGAAAGAAAGAAGAACAGAAGGAAAAAAAAGAAAAAAAGTAGCCCAGAGCTCAGGGGTAATTTGTCCAGAGCGGATTGAAAAACATACTCGCGCACTATATGTGGAAAAGCTTGCGATGATTGACCGTTCAATACATAAGGCATGGCGTGGAAAGAAAGGAAGAGAGAAAGGGAAAGAAGAGGAAAGAAAGAAGAACAGAAGGAAAAAAAAGAAAAAAAGGAGCCCAGAGCTCAGGGGCAAGTTGTCCAGAGTGGATGGAAAAACTTACTCGCGCACTTTATGTGGAAAAGGTTGCGATGATTGACCGTTCAATACATAAGGCATGGCGTGGAAAGAAAGGAAGAGAGAAAGTGAGAAAGAGAAAGGAAAAGAAGAGGAAAGAAAAAAGAACAGAAGGAAAAAAAGGAAAAAAAGTAGCCCAGAGCTCAGGGAAAAGTTGTCCAGAGCGGACGGAAAAACTTACTTGCGCACTTTATGTGGAAAAGGTTGCGATGATTGACCGTTCAATACATAAGGCATGGCGTGGAAAGAAAGGAAGAGAGAAAGGGAAAGAAGAGGAAAGAAAGAAGAACAGAAGGAAAAAAAAGAAAAAAAGGAGCCCAGAGCTCAGGGGCAAGTTGTCCAGAGCGGATGGAAAAACGTCCTCACCTACTTTATGTGGCAAAGGTTGCGATGATTGACCGTTCAATACATAAGGCATGGCGTGGAAAGAAAGGAAGAGAGAAAGAGTGAGAGAGAAAGGAAAAGAAGAGGAAAGAAAGAAGAACAGAAGGAAAAAAAAGAAAAAAAGGAGCCCAGAGCTCAGGGGCAAGTTATCCAGAGCGGATGGAAAAACTTACTCACGCACTTTATGTGGAAAAGCTTGCGATGATTGACTGTTCAATACATAAGGCATGGCGTGGAAAGAAAGGAAGAGAGAAAGGAAGAGAGAAAGAGAGAGAGAAAGGAAAAAAAGAGGAAAGGAAGAAGAACAGAAGGAAAAAAAAGGAGCCCAGTGCTCAGGGGCAAGTTGTCCAGAGCGGACGGAAAAACGTGCTCGCCTACTTTATGTGGAAAAGGTTGCGATGATTGACGGTTCAATACATAAGGCATGGCGTGGAAAGAAAGGAAGAGAGAAAGGGAAAGAAGAGGAAAGAAAGAAAAACAGAAGGAAAAAGAAGAAAAAAAGGAGCCCAGAGCTCAGGGACAAGTTGTCCAGAGCGGACGGAAAAACGTCCTCGCCTACTTTATGTGGAAAAGGTTGCGATGATTGACCGTTCAATACATAAGGCATGGCGTGGAAAGAAAGGAAGACAGAAAGAGAGAAAGAGAAAGGAAAAGAAAAGGAAAGAAAGAAGAACAGAAGGAAAAAAAAGAAAAAAAGGAGCCCAGAGCTCAGGGGCAAGTTGTCCAGAGCGGATGGAAAAACACACTCACGCACTTTATGTGGAAAAGCTTGCGATGATTGACGGTTCAATACATAAGGCATGGCGTGGAAAGAAAGGAAGAGAGAATGGGAAAGAAGAGGAAAGAAAGAAGAACAGAAGGGAAAAAAAAAAAAAGTAGCCCAGTGCTCAGGGTCAAGTGGTCCAGAGCGGATGGAAAAACTTACTCGCGCACTTTATGTGGAAAAGGTTGCGATGATTGACCGTTCAATACATAAGGCATGGCGTGGAAAGAAAGGAAGAGAGAAAGAGAAAGGAAAAGAAGAGGAAAGAAAAAAGAACAGAAGGAAAAAAAAGAAAAAAAGTAGCCTAGAGCTCAGGGACAAGTTGTCCAGAGCGGACGGAAAAACGTCCTCGCCTACTTTATGTGGAAAAGGTTGCGATGATTGACCGTTCAATACATATGGCATGGCGTGGAAAGAAAGAAAGAGAGAAAGAGAGAAAGAGAAAGGAAAAGAAAAGGAAAGAAAGAAGAACAGAAGGAAAAAAAAAAAAAAAAGGAGCCCAGAGCTCAGGGGCAAGTTGTCCAGAGCGGATGGAAAAACTTACTTGCGCACTTTATGTGGAAAAGGTTGCGATGATTGACCGTTCAATACATAAGGCATGGCGTGGAAAGAAAGGAAGAGAGAAAGGAAGAGAGAAAGGAAAAGAAGAGGAAAGAAAGAAGAACAGAAGGAAAAAAAAGAAAAAAAGGAGCCCAGAGCTCAGGGACAAGTTGTCCAGAGCGGATGGAAGAACGTGCTCACGCACTTTATGTGGAAAAGCTTGCGATGATTGACTGTTCAATACATAAGGCATGGCGTGGAAAGAAAGGAAGAGAGAAAGGAAGAGAGAAAGGAAAAGAAGAGGAAAGAAAGAAGAACAGAAGGAAAAAAAAGATAAAAAGGAGCCCAGAGCTCAGGGGCAAGTTGTCCAGAGCGGATGGAAGAACGTGCTCGCGCACTTTATGTGGAAAAGGTTGCGATGATTGACCGTTCAATACATAAGGCATGGCGTGGAAAGAAAGGAAGAGAGAAAGAGAGAGAGAAAGGAAAAGAAGAGGAAAGAAAGAAGAACAGGCGGAAAAAAAAGAAAAAAAGGAGCCCAGAGCTCAGGGGCAAGTTGTCCAGAGCGGATGGAAAAACTTACTCGCGCACTTTATGTGGCAAAGGTTGCGATGATTGACCGTTCAATACATAAAGCATGGCATGGAAAGAAAGGAAGAGAGAAAGAGAGAAAGGAAAAGAAAAGGAAAGAAAGAAGAACAGAAGGAAAAAAAAGAAAAAAAGTAGCCCAGAGCTCAGGGAAAAGTTGTCCAGAGCGGACGGAAAAACGTCCTCGTCTACCTTACGTGGCAAAGGTTGCGATGATTGACCGTTCAATACATAAGGCATGGCGTGGAAAGAAAGGAAGAGAGAAAGAGAGAGAGAAAGGAAAAGAAGAGGAAAGAAAGAAGAACAGAAGGAAAAAAAAGAAAAAAAGTAGCCTTGAGCTCAGGGACAAGTTGTCCAGAGCGGACGGAAAAAACGTCCTCGCCTACTTTATGTGGAAAAGCTTGCGATGATTGACCGTTCAATACATAAGGCATGGCGTGGAATGAAAGGAAGAGAGAAAGGGAGAAAGATAAAGGAAAAGAAGAGGAAAGAAGGAAGAACAGAAGGAAAAAGAAGAAAAAAAGGAGCCCAGAGCTCAGGGGCAAGTTGTCCAGAGGGGACGGAAAAACGTCCTCGCCTACTTTATGTGGAAAAACTTGCTATGATTGACCGTTCAATACATAAGGCATGGCGTGGAAGGAAAGGAAGAGAGAAAGAGAGAGAGAAAGGAAAAGAAGAGGAAAGAAAGAAGAACAGAAGGAAAAAAAAGAAAAAAAGTAGCCCAGAGCTCAGGGACAAGTTGTCCAGAGCGGATGGAAAAACTTACTCACGCACTTTATGTGGAAAAGGTTGCGATGATTGACCGTTGAATACATAAGGCATGGCATGGAAAGAAAGGAAGAGAGAAAGAGAGAGAGAAAGGAAAAGAAGAGGAAAGAAAGAAGAACAGAAGGAAAAAAAAGAAAAAAAGGAGCCCAGAGCTCAGGGGCAATTTGTCCAGAGCGAATGGAAAAACGTACTCGCCTACTTTATGTGGAAAAGGTTGCGATGATTGACCGTTCAATACATAAGGCATGGCGTGGAAAGAAAGGAAGAGAGAAAGAGAGAGAGAGAAAGAGAGAGAGAAAGGAAAAAAAGAGGAAAGAAAGAAGAACAGAAGGAAAAAAAAAGAAAAAAAGGAGCCCAGAGCTCAGGGGCAAGTTGTCCAGAGCGGATGGAAAAACTTACTCACGCACTTTATGTGGAAAAGCTTGTGATGATTGACTGTTTAATACATAAGGCATGGCGTGGAAAGAAAGGAAGAGAGAAAGAGAGAGAGAAAGGAAAAGAAGAGGAAAGGAAGAAGAACAGAAGAAAAAAAAAGAAAAAAAGGAGCCTAGAGCTCAGGGACAAGTTGTCCAGAGCGGACGGAAAAACGTCCTCGCCTACTTTATGTGGAAAAGCTTGCGATGATTGACTGTTCAATACATAAGGCATGGCGTGGAAAGAAAGGAAGAGAGAAAGGAAGAGAGAAAGAGAGAGAGAAAGGAAAAAAAGAGGAAAGGAAGAAGAACAGAAGGAAAAAAAAGGAGCCCAGTGCTCAGGGGCAAGTTGTCCAGAGCGGACGGAAAAACGTGCTCGCCTACTTTATGTGGAAAAGCTTGCGATGATTGACTGTTCAATACATAAGGCATGGCGTGGATAGAAATGAAGAGAGAAAGAGAGAGAGAAAGGAAAAGAAGAGGAAAGAAAGAAAAACAGAAGGAAAAAAAAGAAAAAAAGTAGCCCAGAGCTCAGGGACAAGTTGTCCAGAGCGGATGGAAAAACTTACTCACGCACTTTATGTGGAAAAGGTTGCGATGATTGACCGTTCAATACATAAGGCATGGCGTGTAAAGAAAGCAAGAGAGAAAGAGAGAGAGAAAGGAAAAGCAGAGGAAAGAAAGAAGAACAGAAGGAAAAAAAAGAGATAAAGGAGCCCAGAGCTCAGGGGCAAGTGGTCCAGAGCGGATGGAAAAACTTACTCGCGCACTTTATGTGGCAAAGGTTGCGATGATTGACCGTTCAATACATAAGGCATGGCGTGGAAAGAAAGGAAGAGAGAAAGAGAGAGAGAAAGGGAAAGAAGAGGAAAGAAAGAAGAACAGAAGGAAAAAAAAGAAAAAAAGGAGCCCAGAGCTCAGGGGCAAGTTGTCCAGAGCGGATGGAAGAACGTGCTCGCGCACTTTATGTGGAAAAGCTTGCAAAGGTTGACCGTTCAATACATAAGGCATGGCGTGGTAAGAAAGGAAGAGAGAAAGAGTGAGAGAGAAAGGGAAAGAAGAGGAAAGAAAGAAGAACAGAAGGAAAAAAAAGAAAAAAAGGAGCCCAGAGCTCAGGGGCAAGTTGTCCAGAGAGGACGGATAAACGTGCTTGCCTACTTTATGTGGAAAAGCTTGCGATGATTGACCGTTCAATACATAAGGCATGGCGTGGAAAGAAAGCAAGAGAGAAAGAGTGAGAGAGAAAGGAAAAGAAGAGGAAAGAAAGAAGAACAGAAGAAAAAAAAGAAAAACAGGAGCCCAGAGCTCAGGGGCAAGTTGTCCAGAGCGGATGGAAGAACGTGCTCGCGCACTTTATGTGGAAAAGGTTGCGATGATTGACCGTTCAATACATAAGGCATGGCGTGGAAAGAAAGGAAGAGAGAAAGAGAGAGAGAAAGGAAAAGCAGAGGAACGAAAGAAGAACAGAAGGAAAAAAAAGAGATAAAGGATCCCAGAGCTCAGGGACAAGTTGTCCAGAGCGGATGGCAAAACTTACTCACGCACTTTATGTGGAAAAGGTTGCGAAGATTGACCGTTCAATACATAAGGCATGGCGTGGAAAGAAAGGAAGAGAGAAAGAGAGAGAGAAAGGAAAAGAAGAGGAAAGAATGAAGAACAGAAGGAAAAAAAAGAAAAAAAGGAGCCCAGAGCTCAGGGGCAAGTTGTCCAGAGCGGATGGAAGAACGTGCTTGCGCACTTTATGTGGAAAAGGTTGCGATGATTGACCGTTCAATACATAAGGCATGGCGTGGAAAGAAAGCAAGAGAGAAAGAGAAAGGAAAAGAAGAGGAAAGAAAGAAGAACAGAAGGAAAAAAAAGAAAAAAAGTAGCCCAGAGCTCAGGGGTAATTTGTCCAGAGCGGATTGAAAAACATACTCGCGCACTATATGTGGAAAAGCTTGCGATGATTGACCGTTCAATACATAAGGCATGGCGTGGAAAGAAAGGAAGAGAGAAAGGGAAAGAAGAGGAAAGAAAGAAGAACAGAAGGAAAAAAAAGAAAAAAAGGAGCCCAGAGCTCAGGGGCAAGTTGTCCAGAGTGGATGGAAAAACTTACTCGCGCACTTTATGTGGAAAAGGTTGCGATGATTGACCGTTCAATACATAAGGCATGGCGTGGAAAGAAAGGAAGAGAGAAAGGGAAAGAAGAGGAAAGAAAGAAGAACAGAAGGAAAAAAAAGAAAAAAAGGAGCCCAGAGCTCAGGGGCAAGTTGTCCAGAGCGGATGGAAAAACGTCCTCACCTACTTTATGTGGCAAAGGTTGCGATGATTGACCGTTCAATACATAAGGCATGGCGTGGAAAGAAAGGAAGAGAGAAAGAGTGAGAGAGAAAGGAAAAGAAGAGGAAAGAAAGAAGAACAGAAGGAAAAAAAAGAAAAACAGGAGCCCAGAGCTCAGGGGCAAGTTGTCCAGAGCGGATGGAAGAACGTGCTCGCGCACTTTATGTGGAAAAGGTTGCGATGATTGACCGTTCAATACATAAGGCATAGCGTGGAAAGAAAGGAAGAGAGAAAGGGAAAGAAGAGGAACAAAAGAAGAACAGAAGGAAAAAAAAGAAAAAAAGGAGCCCAGAGCTCAGGGGCAAGTTGTCCAGAGTGGATGGAAAAAGTTACTCGCGCACTTTATGTGGAAAAGCTTGCGATGATTGACCGTTCAATACATAAGGCATGGCGTGGAAAGAAAGCAAGAGAGAAAGAGAGAGAGAAAGGAAAAGAAGAGGAAAGAAAGAAGAACAGAAGGAAAAAAAAGAAAAAAAGGAGCCCAGAGCTCAGTGAAAAGTTGTCCAGAGCGGATGGAAGAACGTGCTCGCGCACTTTATGTGGAAAAGGTTGCGATGATTGACCGTTCAATACATAAGGCATGGCGTGTAAAGAAAGCAAGAGAGAAAGAGAGAGAGAAAGGAAAAGCAGAGGAACGAAAGAAGAACAGAAGGAAAAAAAAGAGATAAAGGATCCCAGAGCTCAGGGACAAGTTGTCCAGAGCGGATGGCAAAACTTACTCACGCACTTTATGTGGAAAAGGTTGCGATGATTGACCGTTCAATACATAAGGCATGGCGTGGAAAGAAAGGAAGAGAGAAAGTGAGAAAGAGAAAGGAAAAGAAGAGGAAAGAAAAAAGAACAGAAGGAAAAAAAGGAAAAAAAGTAGCCCAGAGCTCAGGGAAAAGTTGTCCAGAGCGGACGGAAAAACTTACTTGCGCACTTTATGTGGAAAAGGTTGCGATGATTGACCGTTCAATACATAAGGCATGGCGTGGAAAGAAAGGAAGAGAGAAAGGGAAAGAAGAGGAAAGAAAGAAGAACAGAAGGAAAAAAAAGAAAAAAAGGAGCCCAGAGCTCAGGGGCAAGTTGTCCAGAGCGGATGGAAAAACGTCCTCACCTACTTTATGTGGCAAAGGTTGCGATGATTGACCGTTCAATACATAAGGCATGGCGTGGAAAGAAAGGAAGAGAGAAAGAGTGAGAGAGAAAGGAAAAGAAGAGGAAAGAAAGAAGAACAGAAGGAAAAAAAAGAAAAAAAGGAGCCCAGAGCTCAGGGGTAATTTGTCCAGAGCGGATTGAAAAACATACTCGCGCACTATATGTGGAAAAGCTTGCGATGATTGACCGTTCAATACATAAGGCATGGCGTGGAAAGAAAGGAAGAGAGAAAGGGAAGGAAGAGGAAAGAAAGAAGAACAGAAGGAAAAAAAAGAAAAAAAGGAGCCCAGAGCTCAGGGGCAAGTGGTCCAGAGCGGATGGAAAAAATTAGTCGCGCACTTTATGTGGAAAAGGTTGCGATGATTGACCGTTCAATACATAAGGCATGGCGTGGAAAGAAAGGAAGAGAGAAAGGGAAAGAAGAGGAAAGAAAGAAGAACAGAAGGAAAAAAAAGAAAAAAAGGAGCCCAGAGCTCATAGGCAAGTTGTCCAGAGCGGATGGAAAAACGTCCTCGCCTACTTTATGTGGCAAAGGTTGCGATGATTGACCGTTCAATACATAAGGCATGGCGTGGAAAGAAAGGAAGAGAGAAAGAGAGAGCGAGAATGGAAAAGAAGAGGAAAGAAAGCAGAACAGAAGGAAAAAAAAGAAAAAAAGTAGCCTAGAGCTCAGGGGCAAGTTGTCCAGAGCGGACGGAAAAACTTACTCGCGCACTTTATGTGGAAAAGCTTGCGATTATTGACCGTTCAATACATAAGGCATGGCGTGGAAAGAAAGGAAGAGAGAAAGAGTGAGAGAGAAAGGAAAAGAAGAGGAAAGAAAGAAGAACAGGCGGAAAAAAAAGAAAAAAAGGAGCCCAGAGCTCAGGGGCAAGTGGTCCAGAGCGGATGGAAAAACTTACTTGCGCACTTTATATGGAAAAGGTTGAGATGATTGACGGTTCAATACATAAGGCATGGCGTGGAAGAAAGGAAGAGAGAAAGGGAAAGAAGAGGAAAGAAAGAAGAACAGAAGGAAAAAAATGAAAAAAAGGATCCCAGAGCTCAGGGACAAGTAGTCCAGAGTGGATGGAAAAACTTACTCGCGCACTTTATGTTGAAAAGCTTGCGATGATTGACTGTTCAATACATAAGGCATGGCGTGGAAAGAAAGGAAGAGAGAAAGGAAAAGAAGAGGAAAGAGAAGAACAGAAGGAAAAAAAAGAAAAAAAGGAGCCCAGAGCTCAGGGGCAAGTTGTCCAGAGCGGATGGAAGAACGGGCTCGCGCACTATATGTGGTAAAGGTTGCGATGATTGACCGTTCAATACATAAGGCATGGCGTGGAAAGAAAGGAAGAGAGAAAGAGAGAGAGAAAGGAAAAGAAGAGGAAAGAAAGAAGAACAGAAGGAAAAAAAAGAAAAAAAGGAGCCCAGAGCTCAGGGGCAAGTTGTCCAGAGCGGATGGAAGAACGTGCTCGCGCACTTTATGTGGAAAAGCTTGCGAAGATTGACCGTTCAATACATAAGGCATGGCGTGGAAAGAAAGGAAGAGAGAAAGAGTGAGAGAGAAAGGGAAAGAAGAGGAAAGAAAGAAGAACAGAAGGAAAAAAAAGAAAAAAAGGAGCCCAGAGCTCAGGGGCAAGTTGTCCAGAGAGGACGGATAAACGTGCTTGCCTACTTTATGAGGAAAAGCTTGCGATGATTGACCGTTCAATACATAAGGCATGGCGTGGAAAGAAAGCAAGAGAGAAAGAGTGAGAGAGAAAGGAAAAGAAGAGGAAAGAAAGAAGAACAGAAGGAAAAAAAAGAAAAACAGGAGCCCAGAGCTCAGGGGCAAGTTGTCCAGAGCGGATGGCAAAACTTACTCGCGCACTTTATGTGGAAAAGGTTGCGATGATTGACCGTTCAATACATAAGGCATGGCGTGGAAAGAAAGGAAGAGAGAAAGAGAGAGAGAAAGGAAAAGAAGAGGAAAGAAAGAAGAACAGAAGGAAAAAAAAGAGAAAAAGGAGCCCAGAGCTCAGGGGCAAGTTGTCCAGAGCGGATGGAAGAACGTGCTCGCGCACTTTATGTGGTAAAGGTTGCGATGATTGACCGTTCAATACATAAGGCATGGCGTGGAAAGAAAGGAAGAGAGAAAGAGTGAGAGAGAAAGGAAAAGAAGAGGAAAGAAAGAAGAACAGAAGGAAAAAAAAGAAAAAAAGGAGCCCAGAGCTCAGGGACAAGTTGTCCAGAGTGGATGGCAAAACTTACTCGTGCACTTTATGTGGAAAAGGTTGCGATGATTGACCGTTCAATACATAAGGCATGGCGTGGAAAGAAAGCAAGAGAGAAAGAGAGAGAGAAAGGAAAAGAAGAGGAAAGAGAGAAGAACAGAAGGAAAAAAAAGAAAAAAAGGAGCCCAGAGCTCAGTGAAAAGTTGTCCAGAGCGGATGGAAGAACGTGCTCGCGCACTTTATGTGGAAAAGGTTGCGATGATTGACCGTTCAATGCATAAGGCATGGGGTGGAAAGAAAGGAAGAGAGAAAGAGAGAGAGAAAGGAAAAGCAGAGGAAAGAAAGAAGAACAGAAGGAAAAAAAAGAAAAAAAGGAGCCCAGAGCTCAGGGACAAGTTGTCCAGAGTGGATGGCAAAACTTACTCGCGCACTTTATGTGGAAAAGGTTGCGATGATTGACCGTTCAATACATAAGGCATGGCGTGGAAAGAAAGGAAGAGAGAAAGAGAGAGAGAAAGGAAAAGAAGAGGAAAGAAAGAAGAACAGAAGGAAAAAAAAGAAAAAATGTAGCCCAGAGCTCAGGGGCAATTTGTCCAGAGCGGATGGAAAAACATACTCGCGCACTTTATATGGAAAAGCTTGCGATGATTGACCGTTCAATACATAAGGCATGGCGTGGAAAGAAAGGAAGAGAGAAAGGGAAAGAAGAGGAAAGAAAGAAGAACAGAAGGAAAAAAAAGAAAAAAAGGAGCCCAGAGCTCAGGGGCAAGTTGTCCAGAGTGGATGGAAAAACTTACTCGCGCACTTTATGTGGAAAAGGTTGCGATGATTGACCGTTCAATACATAAGGCATGGCTTGGAAAGAAAGGAAGAGAGAAAGTGAGAAAGAGAAAGGAAAAGAAGAGGAAAGAAAAAAGAACAGAAGGAAAAAAAGGAAAAAAAGTAGCCCAGAGCTCAGGGAAAAGTTGTCCAGAGCGGACGGAAAAACTTACTTGCGCACTTTATGTGGAAAAGGTTGCGATGATTGACCGTTCAATACATAAGGCATGGTGTGGAAAGAAAGGAAGAGAGAAAGAGAGAGAGAAAGGAAAAGAAGAGGAAAGAAAGAAGAACAGAAGGAAAAAAATGAAAAAAAGTAGCCCAGAGCTCAGGGGCAATTTGTCCAGAGCGGATGGAAAAACATACTCGCGCACTTTATGTGGAAAAGCTTGCGATGATTGACCGTTCAATACATAAGGCATGGCGTGGAAAGAAAGGAAGAGAGAAAGGGAAAGAAGAGGAAAGAAAGAAGAACAGAAGGAAAAAAAAGAAAAAAAGGAGCCCAGAGCTCAGGGGCAAGTTGTCCAGAGCGGATGGAAAGACGTCCTCACCTACTTTATGTGGCAAAGGTTGCGATGATTGACCGTTCAATACATAAGGCATGGCGTGGAAAGGAAGGAAGAGAGAAAGAGAGAGAGAAAGGAAAAGAAGAGGAAAGAAAGAAGAACAGAAGGAAAAAAAAGAAAAAAAGGAGCCCAGAGCTCAGGGGCAAGTGGTCCAGAGCGGATGGAAAAACTTAGTCGCGCACTTTATGTGGCAAAGGTTGCGATGATTGACCGTTCAATACATAAGGCATGGCGTGGAAAGAAAGGAAGAGAGAAAGTGAGAAAGAGAAAGGAAAAGAAGAGGAAAGAAAAAAGAACAGAAGGAAAAAAAGGAAAAAAAGTAGCCCAGAGCTCAGGGAAAAGTTGTCCAGAGCGGATGGAAAAACTTACTTGCGCACTTTATGTGGAAAAGGTTGCGATGATTGACCGTTCAATACATAAGGCATGGCGTGGAAAGAAAGGAAGAGAGAAAGAGTGAGAGAGAAAGGAAAAGAAGAGGAAAGAAAGAAGAACAGAAGGAAAAAAAAGAAAAAAAGGAGCCCAGAGCTCAGGGGTAATTTGTCCAGAGCGGATTGAAAAACATACTCGTGCACTATATGTGGAAAAGCTTGCGATGATTGACCGTTCAATACATAAGGCATGGCGTGGAAGGAAAGGAAGAGAGAAAGGGAAGGAAGAGGAAAGAAAGAAGAACAGAAGGAAAAAAAAGAAAAAAAGGAGCCCAGAGCTCAGGGGCAAGTGGTCCAGAGCGGATGGAAAAAATTAGTCGCGCACTTTATGTGGAAAAGGTTGCGATGATTGACCGTTCAATACATAAGGCATGGCGTGGAAAGAAAGGAAGAGAGAAAGGGAAAGCAGAGGAAAGAAAGAAGAACAGAAGGAAAAAAAAGAAAAGAAGGAGCCCAGAGCTCAGGGGCAAGTTGTCCAGAGCGGATGGAAGAACGTGCTCGCGCACTTTATGTGGCAAAGGTTGCGATGATTGACCGTTCAATACATAAGGCATGGCGTGGAAAGAAAGGAAGACAGAAAGAGAAAGGAAAAGAAGAGGAAAGAAGGAAGAACAGAAGGAAAAAAAAGAAAAAAAGTAGCCCAGTGCTCAGGGAGAAGTTGTCCAGAGCGGACGGAAAAACTTACTCGCGCACTTTAGGTGGAAAAGCTTGCGATGATTGACCGTTCAATACATAAGGCATGGCGTGGAAAGAAAGGAAGAGAGAAAGAGAGAGAGAGAGAAAGGAAAAGAAGACGAAAGAAAGAAGAACAGAAGGAAAAAAAAAGAAAAAAAGTAGCCCAGAGCTCAGGGACAAGTTGTCCAGAGCGGACGGAAAAACTTACTCGCGCACTTTATGTGGAAAAGCTTGCGATTATTGACCGTTCAATACATAATGCATGGCGTGGAAAGAAAGGAAGAGAGAAAGAGTGAGAGAGAAAGGAAAAGAAGAGGAAAGAAAGAAGAACAGGCGGAAAAAAAAGAAAAAAAGGAGCCCAGAGCTCAGGGGCAAGTGGTCCAGAGCGGATGGAAAAACTTACTTGCGCACTTTATATGGAAAAGGTTGAGATGATTGACGGTTCAATACATAAGGCATGGCGTGGAAAGAAAGGAAGAGAGAAAGGGAAAGAAGAGGAAAGAAAGAAGAACAGAAGGAAAAAAATGAAAAAAAGGATCCCAGAGCCCAGGGACAAGTAGTCCAGAGTGGATGGAAAAACTTACTCGCGCACTTTATGTTGAAAAGCTTGCGATGATTGACTGTTCAATACATAAGGCATGGCGTGGAAAGAAAGGAAGAGAGAAAGGAAAAGAAGAGGAAAGAGAAGAACAGAAGGAAAAAAAAGAAAAAAAGGAGCCCAGAGCTCAGGGGCAAGTTGTCCAGAGCGGATGGAAGAACGGGCTCGCGCACTATATGTGGTAAAGGTTGCGATGATTGACCGTTCAATACATAAGGCATGGCGTGGAAAGAAAGGAAGAGAGAAAGAGAGAGAGAAAGGAAAAGAAGAGGAAAGAAAGAAGAACAGAAGGAAAAAAAAGAAAAAAAGGAGCCCAGAGCTCAGGGGCAAGTTGTCCAGAGCGGATGGAAGAACGTGCTCGCGCACTTTATGTGGAAAAGCTTGCGAAGATTGACCGTTCAATACATAAGGCATGGCGTGGAAAGAAAGGAAGAGAGAAAGAGTGAGAGAGAAAGGGAAAGAAGAGGAAAGAAAGAAGAACAGAAGGAAAAAAAAGAAAAAAAGGAGCCCAGAGCTCAGGGGCAAGTTGTCCAGAGAGGACGGATAAACGTGCTTGCCTACTTTATGAGGAAAAGCTTGCGATGATTGACCGTTCAATACATAAGGCATGGCGTGGAAAGAAAGCAAGAGAGAAAGAGTGAGAGAGAAAGGAAAAGAAGAGGAAAGAAAGAAGAACAGAAGGAAAAAAAAGAAAAACAGGAGCCCAGAGCTCAGGGGCAAGTTGTCCAGAGCGGATGGCAAAACTTACTCGCGCACTTTATGTGGAAAAGGTTGCGATGATTGACCGTTCAATACATAAGGCATGGCGTGGAAAGAAAGGAAGAGAGAAAGAGAGAGAGAAAGGAAAAGAAGAGGAAAGAAAGAAGAACAGAAGGAAAAAAAAGAGAAAAAGGAGCCCAGAGCTCAGGGGCAAGTTGTCCAGAGCGGATGGAAGAACGTGCTCGCGCACTTTATGTGGTAAAGGTTGCGATGATTGACCGTTCAATACATAAGGCATGGCGTGGAAAGAAAGGAAGAGAGAAAGAGTGAGAGAGAAAGGAAAAGAAGAGGAAAGAAAGAAGAACAGAAGGAAAAAAAAGAAAAACAGGAGCCCAGAGCTCAGGGGCAAGTTGTCCAGAGTGGATGGCAAAACTTACTCGTGCACTTTATGTGGAAAAGGTTGCGATGATTGACCGTTCAATACATAAGGCATGGCGTGGAAAGAAAGCAAGAGAGAAAGAGAGAGAGAAAGGAAAAGAAGAGGAAAGAGAGAAGAACAGAAGGAAAAAAAAGAAAAAAAGGAGCCCAGAGCTCAGGGGTAATTTGTCCAGAGCGGATTGAAAAACATACTCGTGCACTATATGTGGAAAAGCTTGCGATGATTGACCGTTCAATACATAAGGCATGGCGTGGAAGGAAAGGAAGAGAGAAAGGGAAGGAAGAGGAAAGAAAGAAGAACAGAAGGAAAAAAAAGAAAAAAAGGAGCCCAGAGCTCAGGGGCAAGTGGTCCAGAGCGGATGGAAAAAATTAGTCGCGCACTTTATGTGGAAAAGGTTGCGATGATTGACCGTTCAATACATAAGGCATGGCGTGGAAAGAAAGGAAGAGAGAAAGAGAGAGAGAAAGGAAAAGAAGAGGAAAGAAAGAAGAACAGAAGGAAAAAAAAGAAAAAATGTAGCCCAGAGCTCAGGGGCAATTTGTCCAGAGCGGATGGAAAAACATACTCGCGCACTTTATATGGAAAAGCTTGCGATGATTGACCGTTCAATACATAAGGCATGGCGTGGAAAGAAAGGAAGAGAGAAAGGGAAAGAAGAGGAAAGAAAGAAGAACAGAAGGAAAAAAAAGAAAAAAAGGAGCCCAGAGCTCAGGGGCAAGTTGTCCAGAGTGGATGGAAAAACTTACTCGCGCACTTTATGTGGAAAAGGTTGCGATGATTGACCGTTCAATACATAAGGCATGGCGTGGAAAGAAAGGAAGAGAGAAAGTGAGAAAGAGAAAGGAAAAGAAGAGGAAAGAAAAAAGAACAGAAGGAAAAAAAGGAAAAAAAGTAGCCCAGAGCTCAGGGAAAAGTTGTCCAGAGCGGACGGAAAAACTTACTTGCGCACTTTATGTGGAAAAGGTTGCGATGATTGACCGTTCAATACATAAGGCATGGTGTGGAAAGAAAGGAAGAGAGAAAGAGAGAGAGAAAGGAAAAGAAGAGGAAAGAAAGAAGAACAGAAGGAAAAAAATGAAAAAAAGTAGCCCAGAGCTCAGGGGCAATTTGTCCAGAGCGGATGGAAAAACATACTCGCGCACTTTATGTGGAAAAGCTTGCGATGATTGACCGTTCAATACATAAGGCATGGCGTGGAAAGAAAGGAAGAGAGAAAGGGAAAGAAGAGGAAAGAAAGAAGAACAGAAGGAAAAAAAAGAAAAAAAGGAGCCCAGAGCTCAGGGGCAAGTTGTCCAGAGCGGATGGAAAGACGTCCTCACCTACTTTATGTGGCAAAGGTTGCGATGATTGACCGTTCAATACATAAGGCATGGCGTGGAAAGGAAGGAAGAGAGAAAGAGAGAGAGAAAGGAAAAGAAGAGGAAAGAAAGAAGAACAGAAGAAAAAAAAGAAAAAAAGGAGCCCAGAGCTCAGGGGCAAGTGGTCCAGAGCGGATGGAAAAACTTAGTCGCGCACTTTATGTGGCAAAGGTTGCGATGATTGACCGTTCAATACATAAGGCATGGCGTGGAAAGAAAGGAAGAGAGAAAGTGAGAAAGAGAAAGGAAAAGAAGAGGAAAGAAAAAAGAACAGAAGGAAAAAAAGGAAAAAAAGTAGCCCAGAGCTCAGGGACAAGTTGTCCAGAGCGGATGGAAAAACTTACTTGCGCACTTTATGTGGAAAAGGTTGCGATGATTGACCGTTCAATACATAAGGCATGGCGTGGAAAGAAAGGAAGAGAGAAAGAGTGAGAGAGAAAGGAAAAGAAGAGGAAAGAAAGAAGAACAGAAGGAAAAAAAAGAAAAAAAGGAGCCCAGAGCTCAGGGGTAATTTGTCCAGAGCGGATTGAAAAACATACTCGCGCACTATATGTGGAAAAGCTTGCGATGATTGACCGTTCAATACATAAGGCATGGCGTGGAAGGAAAGGAAGAGAGAAAGGGAAGGAAGAGGAAAGAAAGAAGAACAGAAGGAAAAAAAAGAAAAAAAGGAGCCCAGAGCTCAGGGGCAAGTGGTCCAGAGCGGATGGAAAAAATTAGTCGCCCACTTTATGTGGAAAAGGTTGCGATGATTGACCGTTCAATACATAAGGCATGGCGTGGAAAGAAAGGAAGAGAGAAAGGGAAAGAAGAGGAAAGAAAGAAGAACAGAAGGAAAAAAAAAGAAAAAAAGGAGCCCAGAGCTCAGGGGCAAGTTGTCCAGAGCGGATGGAAGAACGTGCTCGCGCACTTTATGTGGCAAAGGTTGCGATGATTGACCGTTCAATACATAAGGCATGGCGTGGAAAGAAAGGAAGACAGAAAGAGAAAGGAAAAGAAGAGGAAAGAAGGAAGAACAGAAGGAAAAAAAAGAAAAAAAGTAGCCCAGTGCTCAGGGACAAGTTGTCCAGAGCGGACGGAAAAACTTACTCGCGCACTTTAGGTGGAAAAGCTTGCGATGATTGACCGTTCAATACATAAGGCATGGCGTGGAAAGAAAGGAAGAGAGAAAGAGAGAGAGAGAGAAAGGAAAAGAAGACGAAAGAAAGAAGAACAGAAGGAAAAAAAAAGAAAAAAAGTAGCCCAGAGCTCAGGGACAAGTTGTCCAGAGCGGACGGAAAAACATCCTCGCGTACTTTATGTGGAAAAGCTTGCGATGATTGACCGTTCAATACATAAGGCATGGCGTGGAAAGAAAGGAAGAGAGAAAGGAAGAGAGAAAGAGAGAGAGAAAGGAAAAGAAGAGGAAAGGAAGAAGAACAGAAGGAAAAAAAAGGAGCCCAGAGCTTAGGGGCAAGTTGTCCAGAGCAGAAGGAAAAACGTGCTCGCCTACTTTCTGTGGAAAAGGTTGCGATGATTGACCGTTCAATACATAAGGCATGGCGTGGAAAGAAAGGAAGAGAGAAAGAGAGAGCGAGAAAGGAAAAGAAGAGGAACGAAAGCAGAACAGAAGGAAAAAAAAGAAAAAAAGTAGCCTAGAGCTCAGGGGCAAGTTGTCCAGAGCGGACGGAAAAACTTACTCGCGCACTTTATGTGGAAAAGCTTGCGATGATTGACCGTTCAATACATAAGGCATGGCGTGGAAAGAAAGGAAGAGAGAAAGAGTGAGAGAGAAAGGAAAAGAAGAGGAAAGAAAGAAGAACAGGCGGAAAAAAAAGAAAAAAAGGAGCCCAGAGCTCAGGGGCAAGTGGTCCAGAGCGGATGGAAAAACTTACTTGCGCACTTTATATGGAAAAGGTTGCGATGATTGACGGTTCAATACATAAGGCATGGCGTGGAAAGAAAGGAAGGGAGAAAGGGAAAGAAGAGGAAAGAAAGAAGAACAGAAGGAAAAAAATGAAAAAAAGGATCCCAGAGCTCAGGGACAAGTAGTCCAGAGTGGATGGAAAAACTTACTCACGCACTTTATGTTGAAAAGCTTGCGATGATTGACTGTTCAATACATAAGGCATGGCGTGGAAAGAAAGGAAGAGAGAAAGAGAGAGAGAAAGGAAAAGAAGAGGAAAGGAAGAAGAACAGAAGGAAAAAGAAGAAAAAAAGGAGCCCAGAGCTCAGGGGCAAGTTGTCCAGAGCGGACGGAAAAACGTCCTCGCCTACTTTATGTGGAAAAGCTTGCGATGATTGACCGTTCAATACATAAGGCATGGCGTGGAAAGAAAGCAAGAGAGAAAGAGAGAAAGAGAAAGGAAAAGAAAAGGAAAGAAAGAAGAACAGAAGGAAAAAAAAGTAAAAAAGTAGCCCAGTGCTCAGGGACAAGTTGTCCAGAGCGGACGGAAAAACATCCTCGTGTACTTTATGTGGAAAAGGTTGCGATGATTGACTGTTCAATACATAAGGCATGGCGTGGAAGGAAAGGAAGAGAGAAAGGAAGAGAAAGAGAGAGAAAGGGAAAGGAAAAGAACAGGAAAGAAAGAAGAACAGAAGGAAAAAAAAGTAAAAAAGGAGCCCAGAGCTCAGGGGCAAGTTGTCCAGAGCGGATGGAAAAACTTACTCGCGCACTTTATGTGGAAAAGGTTGCGATGATTGACTGTTCAATACATAAGGCATGGCGTGGAAGGAAAGGAAGAGAGAAAGGAAGAGAAAGAGAGAGAAAGGGAAAGGAAAAGAACAGGAAAGAAAGAAGAACAGAAGGAAAAAAAAGAAAAAAAGGAGCCCAGAGCTCAGGGGCAAGTTGTCCAGAGTGGATGGAAAAACTTACTTGCGCACTTTATGTGGAAAAGGTTGCGATGATTGACCGTTCAATACATAAGGCATGGCGTGGAAAGAAAGGAAGAGAGAAAGAGAGAGAGAAAGGAAAAGAAGAGGAAAGAAAGAAGAACAGAAGGAAAAAAAAGAAAAAAAGGAGCCCAGAGCTCAGGGGCAAGTGGTCCAGAGCGGATGGAAAAACTTACTCGTGCACTTTATGTGGAAAAGGTTGAGATGATTGACCGTTCAATACATAAGGCATGGCGTGGAAAGAAAGGAAGAGAGAAAGGGAAAGAAGAGGAAAGAAAGAAGAACAGAAGGAAAAAAAAGAAAAAAAGGAGCCCAGAGCTCAGGGGCAAGTTGTCCAGAGCGGATGGAAAAACGTCCTCGCCTACTTTATGTGGAAAAGGTTGCGATGATTGACCGTTCAATACATAAGGCATGGCGTGGAAAGAAAGGAAGAGAGAAAGAGTGAGAGAGAAAGGAAAAGAAGAGGAAAGAAAGAAGAACAGAAGGAAAAAAAAGAAAAAAAGGAGCCCAGAGCTCAGGGGCAAGTTGTCCAGAGAGGACGGATAAACGTGCTTGCCTAATTTATGTGGAAAAGGTTGCGATGATTGACCGTTCAATACATAAGGCATGGCGTGGAAAGAAAGGAAGAGAGAAAGAGAAAGGAAAAGAAGAGGAAAGAAAGAAGAACAGAAGGAAAAAAAAGAAAAAAAGGAGCCCAGAGCTCAGGGGCAAGTTGTCCAGAGCGGATGGAAAAACTTACTCACGCACTTTATGTGGAAAAGGTTGCGATGATTGACCGTTCAATACATAAGGCATGGCGTGGAAAGAAAGGAAGAGAGAAAGAGAGAGAGAAAGGAAAAGAAGAGGAAAGAAAGAAGAACAGAAGGAAAAAAAAGAAAAAAAGGAGCCCAGAGCTCAGGGGCAAGTTGTCCAGAGCGGATGGAAAAACATACTCGCGCACTTTATATGGAAAAGCTTGCGATGATTGACCGTTCAATACATAAGGCATGGCGTGGAAAGAAAGGAAGAGAGAAAGGGAAAGAAGAGGAACGAAAGAAGAACAGAAGGAAAAAAAAGAAAAAAAGGAGCCCAGAGCTCAGGGGCAAGTTGTCCAGAGCGGATGGAAAAACTTACTCGCGCACTTTATGTGGAAAAGGTTGCGATGATTGACCGTTCAATACATAAGGCATGGCGTGGAAAGAAAGCAAGAGAGAAAGAGAGAGAGAAAGGAAAAGAAGAGGAAAGAAAGAAGAACAGAAGGAAAAAAAAGAAAAAAAGGAGCCCAGAGATCAGGGGCAAGTTGTCCAGAGCGGATGGAAGAACGTGCTCGCGCACTTTATGTGGAAAAGGTTGCGATGATTGACCGTTCAATACATAAGGCATGGCGTGGAAAGAAAGCAAGAGAGAAAGAGAGAGAGAAAGGAAAAGCAGAGGAAAGAAAGAAGAACAGAAGGAAAAAAAAGAGATAAAGAATCCCAGAGCTCAGGGACAAGTTGTCCAGAGCGGATGGCAAAACTTACTCGCGCACTTTATGTGGAAAAGGTTGCGATGATTGACCGTTCAATACATAAGGCATGGCGTGGAAAGAAAGGAAGAGAGAAAGGGAAAGAAGAGGAACGAAAGAAGAACAGAAGGAAAAAAAAGAAAAAAAGGAGCCCAGAGCTCAGGGGCAAGTTGTCCAGAGTGGATGGAAAAACTTACTCGCGTACTTTATGTGGAAAAGGTTGCGATGATTGACCGTTCAATACATAAGGCATGGCGTGGAAAGAAAGGAAGAGAGAAAGAGAGAGAGAAAGGAAAAGAAGAGGAAAGAAAGAAGAACAGAAGGAAAAAAAAGAAAAAAAGGAGCCCAGAGCTCAGGGGCAAGTTGTCCAGAGCGGATGGAAGAACGTGCTCGCGCACTTTATGTGGAAAAGCTTGCGAAGATTGACCGTTCAATACATAAGGCATAGCGTGGAAAGAAAGGAAGAGAGAAAGAGTGAGAGAGAAAGGGAAAGAAGAGGAAAGAAAGAAGAACAGAAGGAAAAAAAAGAAAAAAAGGAGCCCAGAGCTCAGGGGCAAGTTGTCCAGAGAGGACGGATAAACGTGCTTGCCTACTTTATGTGGAAAAAATTGCGATGATTGACCGTTCAATACATAAGGCATGGCGTGGAAAGAAAGCAAGAGAGAAAGAGTGAGAGAGAAAGGAAAAGAAGAGGAAAGAAAGAAGAACAGAAGGAAAAAAAAGAAAAACAGGAGCCCAGAGCTCAGGGGCAAGTTGTCCAGAGCGGATGGAAGAACGTGCTCGCGCACTTTATGTGGAAAAGGTTGCGATGATTGACCGTTCAATACATAAGGCATGGCGTGGAAAGAAAGCAAGAGAGAAAGAGAAAGAGAAAGGGAAAGAAGAGGAACGAAAGAAGAACAGAAGGAAAAAAAAGAAAAAAAGGAGCCCAGAGCTCAGGGGCAAGTTGTCCAGAGCGGATGGAAAAACTTACTCGCGCACTTTATGTGGAAAAGGTTGCGATGATTGACCGTTCAATACATAAGGCATGGCGTGGAAAGAAAGGAAGAGAGAAAGAGAGAGAGAAAGGAAAAGAGGAGGAAAGAAAGAAGAACAGAAGGAAAAAAAAGAAAAAAAGGAGCCCAGAGCTCAGGGGCAAGTTGTCCAGAGCGGATGGAAGAACGTGCTCGCGCACTTTATGTGGAAAAGGTTGCGATGATTGACCGTTCAATACATAAGGCATGGCGTGGAAAGAAAGCAAGAGAGAAAGAGAGAGAGAAAGGAAAAGCAGAGGAAAGAAAGAAGAACAGAAGGAAAAAAAAGAGATAAAGGATCCCAGAGCTCAGGGACAAGTTGTCCAGAGCGGATGGCAAAACTTACTCGCGCACTTTATGTGGAAAAGGTTGCGATGATTGACCGTTCAATACATAAGGCATGGCGTGGAAAGAAAGGAAGAGAGAAAGGGAAAGAAGAGGAAAGAAAGAAGAACAGAAGGAAAAAAAAGAAAAAAAGGAGCCCAGAGCTCAGGGGCAAGTTGTCCAGAGTGGATGGAAAAACTTACTCGCGCACTTTATGTGGAAAAGGTTGTGATGATTGACCGTTCAATACATAAGGCATGGCGTGGAAAGAAAGCAAGAGAGAAAGAGAGAGAGAAAGGAAAAGAAGAGGAAAGAAAGAAGAACAGAAGGAAAAAAAAGAAAAAAAGGAGCCCAGAGCTCAGGGGCAAGTTGTCCAGAGCGGATGGAAAAACTTACTCACGCACTATATGTGGTAAACGTTGCGATGATTGACCGTTCAATACATAAGGCATGGCGTGGAAAGAAAGGAAGAGAGAAAGAGAGAGAGAAAGGAAAAGAAGAGGAAAGAAAGAAGAACAGAAGGAAAAAAAAGAAAAAAAGGAGCCCAGAGCTCAGGGGCAAGTTGTCCAGAGCGGATGGAAGAACGTGCTCGCGCACTTTATGTGGAAAAGCTTGCGAAGATTGATCGTTCAATACATAAGGCATGGCGTGGAAAGAAAGGAAGAGAGAAAGAGTGAGAGAGAAAGGGAAAGAAGAGGAAAGAAAGAAGAACAGAAGAAAAAAAAGAAAAAAAGGAGCCCAGAGCTCAGGGGCAAGTTGTCCAGAGAGGACGGATAAACGTGCTTGCCTACTTTATGTGGAAAAGCTTGCGATGATTGACCGTTCAATACATAAGGCATGGCGTGGAAAGAAAGGAAGACAGAAAGAGAAAGGAAAAGAAGAGGAAAGAAGGAAGAACAGAAGGAAAAAAAAGAAAAAAAGTAGCCCAGTGCTCAGGGACAAGTTGTCCAGAGCGGACGGAAAAACTTACTCGCGCACTTTAGGTGGAAAAGCTTGCGATGATTGACCGTTCAATACATAAGGCATGGCGTGGAAAGAAAGGAAGAGAGAAAGAGAGAGAGAGAGAAAGGAAAAGAAGACGAAAGAAAGAAGAACAGAAGGAAAAAAAAAGAAAAAAAGTAGCCCAGAGCTCAGGGACAAGTTGTCCAGAGCGGACGGAAAAACATCCTCGCGTACTTTATGTGGAAAAGCTTGCGATGATTGACCGTTCAATACATAAGGCATGGCGTGGAAAGAAAGGAAGAGAGAAAGGAAGAGAGAAAGAGAGAGAGAAAGGAAAAGAAGAGGAAAGGAAGAAGAACAGAAGGAAAAAAAAGGAGCCCAGAGCTTAGGGGCAAGTTGTCCAGAGCAGAAGGAAAAACGTGCTCGCCTACTTTCTGTGGAAAAGGTTGCGATGATTGACCGTTCAATACATAAGGCATGGCGTGGAAAGAAAGGAAGAGAGAAAGAGAGAGCGAGAAAGGAAAAGAAGAGGAACGAAAGCAGAACAGAAGGAAAAAAAAGAAAAAAAGTAGCCTAGAGCTCAGGGGCAAGTTGTCCAGAGCGGACGGAAAAACTTACTCGCGCACTTTATGTGGAAAAGCTTGCGATGATTGACCGTTCAATACATAAGGCATGGCGTGGAAAGAAAGGAAGAGAGAAAGAGTGAGAGAGAAAGGAAAAGAAGAGGAAAGAAAGAAGAACAGGCGGAAAAAAAAGAAAAAAAGGAGCCCAGAACTCAGGGGCAAGTGGTCCAGAGCGGATGGAAAAACTTACTTGCGCACTTTATATGGAAAAGGTTGCGATGATTGACGGTTCAATACATAAGGCATGGCGTGGAAAGAAAGGAAGGGAGAAAGGGAAAGAAGAGGAAAGAAAGAAGAACAGAAGGAAAAAAATGAAAAAAAGGATCCCAGAGCTCAGGGACAAGTAGTCCAGAGTGGATGGAAAAACTTACTCACGCACTTTATGTTGAAAAGCTTGCGATGATTGACTGTTCAATACATAAGGCATGGCGTGGAAAGAAAGGAAGAGAGAAAGAGAGAGAGAAAGGAAAAGAAGAGGAAAGGAAGAAGAACAGAAGGAAAAAGAAGAAAAAAAGGAGCCCAGAGCTCAGGGGCAAGTTGTCCAGAGCGGACGGAAAAACGTCCTCGCCTACTTTATGTGGAAAAGCTTGCGATGATTGACCGTTCAATACATAAGGCATGGCGTGGAAAGAAAGCAAGAGAGAAAGAGAGAAAGAGAAAGGAAAAGAAAAGGAAAGAAAGAAGAACAGAAGGAAAAAAAAGTAAAAAAGTAGCCCAGTGCTCAGGGACAAGTTGTCCAGAGCGGACGGAAAAACATCCTCGTGTACTTTATGTGGAAAAGGTTGCGATGATTGACTGTTCAATACATAAGGCATGGCGTGGAAGGAAAGGAAGAGAGAAAGGAAGAGAAAGAGAGAGAAAGGGAAAGGAAAAGAACAGGAAAGAAAGAAGAACAGAAGGAAAAAAAAGTAAAAAAGGAGCCCAGAGCTCAGGGGCAAGTTGTCCAGAGCGGATGGAAAAACTTACTCGCGCACTTTATGTGGAAAAGGTTGCGATGATTGACTGTTCAATACATAAGGCATGGCGTGGAAGGAAAGGAAGAGAGAAAGGAAGAGAAAGAGAGAGAAAGGGAAAGGAAAAGAACAGGAAAGAAAGAAGAACAGAAGGAAAAAAAAGAAAAAAAGGAGCCCAGAGCTCAGGGGCAAGTTGTCCAGAGTGGATGGAAAAACTTACTTGCGCACTTTATGTGGAAAAGGTTGCGATGATTGACCGTTCAATACATAAGGCATGGCGTGGAAAGAAAGGAAGAGAGAAAGAGAGAGAGAAAGGAAAAGAAGAGGAAAGAAAGAAGAACAGAAGGAAAAAAAAGAAAAAAAGGAGCCCAGAGCTCAGGGGCAAGTGGTCCAGAGCGGATGGAAAAACTTACTCGTGCACTTTATGTGGAAAAGGTTGAGATGATTGACCGTTCAATACATAAGGCATGGCGTGGAAAGAAAGGAAGAGAGAAAGGGAAAGAAGAGGAAAGAAAGAAGAACAGAAGGAAAAAAAAGAAAAAAAGGAGCCCAGAGCTCAGGGGCAAGTTGTCCAGAGCGGATGGAAAAACGTCCTCGCCTACTTTATGTGGAAAAGGTTGCGATGATTGACCGTTCAATACATAAGGCATGGCGTGGAAAGAAAGGAAGAGAGAAAGAGTGAGAGAGAAAGGAAAAGAAGAGGAAAGAAAGAAGAACAGAAGGAAAAAAAAGAAAAAAAGGAGCCCAGAGCTCAGGGGCAAGTTGTCCAGAGAGGACGGATAAACGTGCTTGCCTAATTTATGTGGAAAAGGTTGCGATGATTGACCGTTCAATACATAAGGCATGGCGTGGAAAGAAAGGAAGAGAGAAAGAGAAAGGAAAAGAAGAGGAAAGAAAGAAGAACAGAAGGAAAAAAAAGAAAAAAAGGAGCCCAGAGCTCAGGGGCAAGTTGTCCAGAGCGGATGGAAAAACTTACTCACGCACTTTATGTGGAAAAGGTTGCGATGATTGACCGTTCAATACATAAGGCATGGCGTGGAAAGAAAGGAAGAGAGAAAGAGAGAGAGAAAGGAAAAGAAGAGGAAAGAAAGAAGAACAGAAGGAAAAAAAAGAAAAAAAGGAGCCCAGAGCTCAGGGGCAAGTTGTCCAGAGCGGATGGAAAAACATACTCGCGCACTTTATATGGAAAAGCTTGCGATGATTGACCGTTCAATACATAAGGCATGGCGTGGAAAGAAAGGAAGAGAGAAAGGGAAAGAAGAGGAACGAAAGAAGAACAGAAGGAAAAAAAAGAAAAAAAGGAGCCCAGAGCTCAGGGGCAAGTTGTCCAGAGCGGATGGAAAAACTTACTCGCGCACTTTATGTGGAAAAGGTTGCGATGATTGACCGTTCAATACATAAGGCATGGCGTGGAAAGAAAGCAAGAGAGAAAGAGAGAGAGAAAGGAAAAGAAGAGGAAAGAAAGAAGAACAGAAGGAAAAAAAAGAAAAAAAGGAGCCCAGAGATCAGGGGCAAGTTGTCCAGAGCGGATGGAAGAACGTGCTCGCGCACTTTATGTGGAAAAGGTTGCGATGATTGACCGTTCAATACATAAGGCATGGCGTGGAAAGAAAGCAAGAGAGAAAGAGAGAGAGAAAGGAAAAGCAGAGGAAAGAAAGAAGAACAGAAGGAAAAAAAAGAGATAAAGAATCCCAGAGCTCAGGGACAAGTTGTCCAGAGCGGATGGCAAAACTTACTCGCGCACTTTATGTGGAAAAGGTTGCGATGATTGACCGTTCAATACATAAGGCATGGCGTGGAAAGAAAGGAAGAGAGAAAGGGAAAGAAGAGGAACGAAAGAAGAACAGAAGGAAAAAAAAGAAAAAAAGGAGCCCAGAGCTCAGGGGCAAGTTGTCCAGAGTGGATGGAAAAACTTACTCGCGTACTTTATGTGGAAAAGGTTGCGATGATTGACCGTTCAATACATAAGGCATGGCGTGGAAAGAAAGGAAGAGAGAAAGAGAGAGAGAAAGGAAAAGAAGAGGAAAGAAAGAAGAACAGAAGGAAAAAAAAGAAAAAAAGGAGCCCAGAGCTCAGGGGCAAGTTGTCCAGAGCGGATGGAAGAACGTGCTCGCGCACTTTATGTGGAAAAGCTTGCGAAGATTGACCGTTCAATACATAAGGCATGGCGTGGAAAGAAAGGAAGAGAGAAAGAGTGAGAGAGAAAGGGAAAGAAGAGGAAAGAAAGAAGAACAGAAGGAAAAAAAAGAAAAAAAGGAGCCCAGAGCTCAGGGGCAAGTTGTCCAGAGAGGACGGATAAACGTGCTTGCCTACTTTATGTGGAAAAAATTGCGATGATTGACCGTTCAATACATAAGGCATGGCGTGGAAAGAAAGCAAGAGAGAAAGAGTGAGAGAGAAAGGAAAAGAAGAGGAAAGAAAGAAGAACAGAAGGAAAAAAAAGAAAAACAGGAGCCCAGAGCTCAGGGGCAAGTTGTCCAGAGCGGATGGAAGAACGTGCTCGCGCACTTTATGTGGAAAAGGTTGCGATGATTGACCGTTCAATACATAAGGCATGGCGTGGAAAGAAAGCAAGAGAGAAAGAGAAAGAGAAAGGGAAAGAAGAGGAACGAAAGAAGAACAGAAGGAAAAAAAAGAAAAAAAGGAGCCCAGAGCTCAGGGGCAAGTTGTCCAGAGCGGATGGAAAAACTTACTCGCGCACTTTATGTGGAAAAGGTTGCGATGATTGACCGTTCAATACATAAGGCATGGCGTGGAAAGAAAGGAAGAGAGAAAGAGAGAGAGAAAGGAAAAGAGGAGGAAAGAAAGAAGAACAGAAGGAAAAAAAAGAAAAAAAGGAGCCCAGAGCTCAGGGGCAAGTTGTCCAGAGCGGATGGAAGAACGTGCTCGCGCACTTTATGTGGAAAAGGTTGCGATGATTGACCGTTCAATACATAAGGCATGGCGTGGAAAGAAAGCAAGAGAGAAAGAGAGAGAGAAAGGAAAAGCAGAGGAAAGAAAGAAGAACAGAAGGAAAAAAAAGAGATAAAGGATCCCAGAGCTCAGGGACAAGTTGTCCAGAGCGGATGGCAAAACTTACTCGCGCACTTTATGTGGAAAAGGTTGCGATGATTGACCGTTCAATACATAAGGCATGGCGTGGAAAGAAAGGAAGAGAGAAAGGGAAAGAAGAGGAAAGAAAGAAGAACAGAAGGAAAAAAAAGAAAAAAAGGAGCCCAGAGCTCAGGGGCAAGTTGTCCAGAGTGGATGGAAAAACTTACTCGCGCACTTTATGTGGAAAAGGTTGTGATGATTGACCGTTCAATACATAAGGCATGGCGTGGAAAGAAAGGAAGAGAGAAAGAGAGAGAGAAAGGAAAAGAAGAGGAAAGAAAGAAGAACAGAAGGAAAAAAAAGAAAAAAAGGAGCCCAGAGCTCAGGGGCAAGTTGTCCAGAGCGGATGGAAAAACTTACTCACGCACTATATGTGGTAAACGTTGCGATGATTGACCGTTCAATACATAAGGCATGGCGTGGAAAGAAAGGAAGAGAGAAAGAGAGAGAGAAAGGAAAAGAAGAGGAAAGAAAGAAGAACAGAAGGAAAAAAAAGAAAAAAAGGAGCCCAGAGCTCAGGGGCAAGTTGTCCAGAGCGGATGGAAGAACGTGCTCGCGCACTTTATGTGGAAAAGCTTGCGAAGATTGATCGTTCAATACATAAGGCATGGCGTGGAAAGAAAGGAAGAGAGAAAGAGTGAGAGAGAAAGGGAAAGAAGAGGAAAGAAAGAAGAACAGAAGGAAAAAAAAGAAAAAAAGGAGCCCAGAGCTCAGGGGCAAGTTGTCCAGAGAGGACGGATAAACGTGCTTGCCTACTTTATGTGGAAAAGCTTGCGATGATTGACCGTTCAATACATAAGGCATGGCGTGGAAAGAAAGCAAGAGAGAAAGAGTGAGAGAGAAAGGAAAAGAAGAGGAAAGAAAGAAGAACAGAAGGAAAAAAAAGAAAAACAGGAGCCCAGAGCTCAGGGGCAAGTTGTCCAGAGCGGATGGAAGAACGTGCTCGCGCACTTTATGTGGAAAAGGTTGCGATGATTGACCGTTCAATACATAAGGCATGGCGTGGAAAGAAAGCAAGAGAGAAAGAGAAAGAGAAAGGGAAAGAAGAGGAACGAAAGAAGAACAGAAGGAAAAAAAAGAAAAAAAGGAGCCCAGAGCTCAGGGGCAAGTTGTCCAGAGCGGATGGAAAAACTTACTCGCGTACTTTATGTGGAAAAGGTTGCGATGATTGACCGTTCAATACATAAGGCATGGCGTGGAAAGAAAGGAAGAGAGAAAGAGAGAGAGAAAGGAAAAGAGGAGGAAAGAAAGAAGAACAGAAGGAAAAAAAAGAAAAAAAGGAGCCCAGAGCTCAGGGGCAAGTTGTCCAGAGCGGATGGAAGAACGTGCTCGCGCACTTTATGTGGAAAAGCTTGCGAAGATTGACCGTTCAATACATAAGGCATGGCGTGGAAAGAAAGGAAGAGAGAAAGAGTGAGAGAGAAAGGGAAAGAAGAGGAAAGAAAGAAGAACAGAAGGAAAAAAAAGAAAAAAAGGAGCCCAGAGCTCAGGGGCAAGTTGTCCAGAGCGGATGGAAGAACGTGCTCGCGCACTTTATGTGGAAAAGGTTGCGATGATTGACCGTTCAATACATAAGGCATGGCGTGGAAAGAAAGCAAGAGAGAAAGAGTGAGAGAGAAAGGAAAAGAAGAGGAAAGAAAGAAGAACAGAAGGAAAAAAAAGAAAAACAGGAGCCCAGAGCTCAGGGGCAAGTTGTCCAGAGCAGATGGAAGAACGTGCTCGCGCACTTTATGTGGAAAAGGTTGCGATGATTGACCGTTCAATACATAAGGCATGGCGTGGAAAGAAAGCAAGAGAGAAAGAGAGAGAGAAAGGAAAAGCAGAGGAAAGAAAGAAGAACAGAAGGAAAAAAAAGAGATAAAGGATCCCAGAGCTCAGGGAAAAGTTGTCCAGAGCGGATGGCAAAACTTACTCGCGCACTTTATGTGGAAAAGGTTGCGATGATTGACCGTTCAATACATAAGGCATGGCGTGGAAAGAAAGGAAGAGAGAAAGAGAGAGAGAAAGGAAAAGAAGAGGAAAGAAAGAAGAACAGAAGGAAAAAAAAGAAAAAAAGGAGCCCAGAGCTCAGGGGCAAGTTGTCCAGAGCGGATGGAAGAACGTGCTCGCGCACTTTATGTGGTAAAGGTTGCGATGATTGACCGTTCAATACATAAGGCATGGCGTGGAAAGAAAGGAAGAGAGAAAGAGTGAGAGAGAAAGGAAAAGAAGAGGAAAGAAAGAAGAACAGAAGGAAAAAAAAGAAAAAAAGTAGCCCAGAGCTCAGGGGCAAGTTGTCCAGAGAGGACAGATAAACGTGCTTGCCTACTTTATGTGGAAAAGGTTGCGATGATTGACCGTTCAATACATAAGGCATGGCGTGGAAAGAAAGGAAGAGAGAAAGAGAAAGGAAAAGAAGAGGAAAGAAAGAAGAACAGAAGGAAAAAAAAGAGATAAAGGATCCCAGAGCTCAGGGGCAAGTTGTCCAGAGCGGATGGAAAAACTTACTCACGCACTTTATGTGGAAAAGGTTGCGATGATTGACCGTTCAATACATAAGGCATGGCGTGGAAAGAAAGGAAGAGAGAAAGGGAAAGAAGAGGAACGAAAGAAGAACAGAAGGAAAAAAAAGAAAAAAAGGAGCCCAGAGCTCAGGGGCAAGTTGTCCAGAGTGGATGGAAAAACTTACTCGCGCACTTTATGTGGAAAAGGTTGCGATGATTGACCGTTCAATACATAAGGCATGGCGTGGAAAGAAAGCAAGAGAGAAAGAGAGAGAGAAAGGAAAAGCAGAGGAAAGAAAGAAGAACAGAAGGAAAAAAAAGAGATAAAGGACCCCAGAGCTCAGGGACAAGTTGTCCAGAGCGGATGGCAAAACTTACTCGCGCACTTTATGTGGAAAAGGTTGCGATGATTGACCGTTCAATACATAAGGCATGGCGTGGAAAGAAAGGAAGAGAGAAAGGGAAAGAAGAGGAACGAAAGAAGAACAGAAGGAAAAAAAAGAAAAAAAGGAGCCCAGAGCTCAGGGGCAAGTTGTCCAGAGTGGATGGAAAAACTTACTCGCGTACTTTATGTGGAAAAGGTTGCGATGATTGACCGTTCAATACATAAGGCATGGCGTGGAAAGAAAGCAAGAGAGAAAGAGAGAGAGAAAGGAAAAGAAGAGGAAAGAAAGAAGAACAGAAGGAAAAAAAAGAAAAAAAGGAGCCCAGAGCTCAGGGGCAAGTTGTCCAGAGCGGATGGAAGAACGGGCTCGCGCACTATATGTGGTAAACGTTGCGATGATTGACCGTTCAATACATA
Source organism: Falco cherrug (assembly GCF_023634085.1). Classification (NCBI taxonomy): domain Eukaryota; kingdom Metazoa; phylum Chordata; class Aves; order Falconiformes; family Falconidae; genus Falco; species Falco cherrug. The sequence goes on along the minus strand of NW_026599288.1, from coordinate 9,626,847 downwards.
AGGCATGGCGTGGAAAGAAAGGAAGAGAGAAAGAGAGAGAGAAAGGAAAAGAAGAGGAAAGAAAGAAGAACAGAAGGAAAAAAAAGAAAAAAAGGAGCCCAGAGCTCAGGGGCAAGTTGTCCAGAGCGGATGGAAGAACGTGCTCGCGCACTTTATGTGGAAAAGCTTGCGAAGATTGACCGTTCAATACATAAGGCATGGCGTGGAAAGAAAGGAAGAGAGAAAGAGTGAGAGAGAAAGGGAAAGAAGAGGAAAGAAAGAAGAACAGAAGGAAAAAAAAGAAAAAAAGGAGCCCAGAGCTCAGGGGCAAGTTGTCCAGAGAGGACGGATAAACGTGCTTGCCTACTTTATGTGGAAAAGCTTGCGATGATTGACCGTTCAATACATAAGGCATGGCGTGGAAAGAAAGCAAGAGAGAAAGAGTGAGAGAGAAAGGAAAAGAAGAGGAAAGAAAGAAGAACAGAAGGAAAAAAAAGAAAAACAGGAGCCCAGAGCTCAGGGGCAAGTTGTCCAGAGCGGATGGAAGAACGTGCTCGCGCACTTTATGTGGAAAAGGTTGCGATGATTGACCGTTCAATACATAAGGCATGGCGTGGAAAGAAAGCAAGAGAGAAAGAGAAAGAGAAAGGGAAAGAAGAGGAACGAAAGAAGAACAGAAGGAAAAAAAAGAAAAAAAGGAGCCCAGAGCTCAGGGAAAAGTTGTCCAGAGCGGATGGAAAAACTTACTCGCGCACTTTATGTGGAAAAGGTTGCGATGATTGACCGTTCAATACATAAGGCATGGCGTGGAAAGAAAGGAAGAGAGAAAGAGAGAGAGAAAGGAAAAGAAGAGGAAAGAAAGAAGAACAGAAGGAAAAAAAAGAAAAAAAGGAGCCCAGAGCTCAGGGGCAAGTTGTCCAGAGCGGATGGAAGAACGTGCTCGCGCACTTTATGTGGAAAAGCTTGCGAAGATTGACCGTTCAATACATAAGGCATGGCGTGGAAAGAAAGGAAGAGAGAAAGAGTGAGAGAGAAAGGGAAAGAAGAGGAAAGAAAGAAGAACAGAAGGAAAAAAAAGAAAAAAAGGAGCCCAGAGCTCAGGGGCAAGTTGTCCAGAGAGGACGGATAAACGTGCTTGCCTACTTTATGTGGAAAAGCTTGCGATGATTGACCGTTCAATACATAAGGCATGGCGTGGAAAGAAAGCAAGAGAGAAAGAGAAAGAGAAAGGGAAAGAAGAGGAACGAAAGAAGAACAGAAGGAAAAAAAAGAAAAAAAGGAGCCCAGAGCTCAGTGAAAAGTTGTCCAGAGCGGATGGAAGAACGTGCTCGCGCACTTTATGTGGAAAAGGTTGCGATGATTGACCGTTCAATGCATAAGGCATGGGGTGGAAAGAAAGGAAGAGAGAAAGAGAGAGAGAAAGGAAAAGCAGAGGAAAGAAAGAAGAACAGAAGGAAAAAAAAGAAAAAAAGGAGCCCAGAGCTCAGGGACAAGTTGTCCAGAGTGGATGGCAAAACTTACTCGCGCACTTTATGTGGAAAAGGTTGCGATGATTGACCGTTCAATACATAAGGCATGGCGTGGAAAGAAAGGAAGAGAGAAAGAGAGAGAGAAAGGAAAAGAAGAGGAAAGAAAGAAGAACAGAAGGAAAAAAAAGAAAAAATGTAGCCCAGAGCTCAGGGGCAATTTGTCCAGAGCGGATGGAAAAACATACTCGCGCACTTTATATGGAAAAGCTTGCGATGATTGACCGTTCAATACATAAGGCATGGCGTGGAAAGAAAGGAAGAGAGAAAGGGAAAGAAGAGGAAAGAAAGAAGAACAGAAGGAAAAAAAAGAAAAAAAGGAGCCCAGAGCTCAGGGGCAAGTTGTCCAGAGTGGATGGAAAAACTTACTCGCGCACTTTATGTGGAAAAGGTTGCGATGATTGACCGTTCAATACATAAGGCATGGCTTGGAAAGAAAGGAAGAGAGAAAGTGAGAAAGAGAAAGGAAAAGAAGAGGAAAGAAAAAAGAACAGAAGGAAAAAAAGGAAAAAAAGTAGCCCAGAGCTCAGGGAAAAGTTGTCCAGAGCGGACGGAAAAACTTACTTGCGCACTTTATGTGGAAAAGGTTGCGATGATTGACCGTTCAATACATAAGGCATGGTGTGGAAAGAAAGGAAGAGAGAAAGAGAGAGAGAAAGGAAAAGAAGAGGAAAGAAAGAAGAACAGAAGGAAAAAAATGAAAAAAAGTAGCCCAGAGCTCAGGGGCAATTTGTCCAGAGCGGATGGAAAAACATACTCGCGCACTTTATGTGGAAAAGCTTGCGATGATTGACCGTTCAATACATAAGGCATGGCGTGGAAAGAAAGGAAGAGAGAAAGGGAAAGAAGAGGAAAGAAAGAAGAACAGAAGGAAAAAAAAGAAAAAAAGGAGCCCAGAGCTCAGGGGCAAGTTGTCCAGAGCGGATGGAAAGACGTCCTCACCTACTTTATGTGGCAAAGGTTGCGATGATTGACCGTTCAATACATAAGGCATGGCGTGGAAAGGAAGGAAGAGAGAAAGAGAGAGAGAAAGGAAAAGAAGAGGAAAGAAAGAAGAACAGAAGGAAAAAAAAGAAAAAAAGGAGCCCAGAGCTCAGGGGCAAGTGGTCCAGAGCGGATGGAAAAACTTAGTCGCGCACTTTATGTGGCAAAGGTTGCGATGATTGACCGTTCAATACATAAGGCATGGCGTGGAAAGAAAGGAAGAGAGAAAGTGAGAAAGAGAAAGGAAAAGAAGAGGAAAGAAAAAAGAACAGAAGGAAAAAAAGGAAAAAAAGTAGCCCAGAGCTCAGGGAAAAGTTGTCCAGAGCGGATGGAAAAACTTACTTGCGCACTTTATGTGGAAAAGGTTGCGATGATTGACCGTTCAATACATAAGGCATGGCGTGGAAAGAAAGGAAGAGAGAAAGAGTGAGAGAGAAAGGAAAAGAAGAGGAAAGAAAGAAGAACAGAAGGAAAAAAAAGAAAAAAAGGAGCCCAGAGCTCAGGGGTAATTTGTCCAGAGCGGATTGAAAAACATACTCGTGCACTATATGTGGAAAAGCTTGCGATGATTGACCGTTCAATACATAAGGCATGGCGTGGAAGGAAAGGAAGAGAGAAAGGGAAGGAAGAGGAAAGAAAGAAGAACAGAAGGAAAAAAAAGAAAAAAAGGAGCCCAGAGCTCAGGGGCAAGTGGTCCAGAGCGGATGGAAAAAATTAGTCGCGCACTTTATGTGGAAAAGGTTGCGATGATTGACCGTTCAATACATAAGGCATGGCGTGGAAAGAAAGGAAGAGAGAAAGGGAAAGCAGAGGAAAGAAAGAAGAACAGAAGGAAAAAAAAGAAAAGAAGGAGCCCAGAGCTCAGGGGCAAGTTGTCCAGAGCGGATGGAAGAACGTGCTCGCGCACTTTATGTGGCAAAGGTTGCGATGATTGACCGTTCAATACATAAGGCATGGCGTGGAAAGAAAGGAAGACAGAAAGAGAAAGGAAAAGAAGAGGAAAGAAGGAAGAACAGAAGGAAAAAAAAGAAAAAAAGTAGCCCAGTGCTCAGGGAGAAGTTGTCCAGAGCGGACGGAAAAACTTACTCGCGCACTTTAGGTGGAAAAGCTTGCGATGATTGACCGTTCAATACATAAGGCATGGCGTGGAAAGAAAGGAAGAGAGAAAGAGAGAGAGAGAGAAAGGAAAAGAAGACGAAAGAAAGAAGAACAGAAGGAAAAAAAAAGAAAAAAAGTAGCCCAGAGCTCAGGGACAAGTTGTCCAGAGCGGACGGAAAAACTTACTCGCGCACTTTATGTGGAAAAGCTTGCGATTATTGACCGTTCAATACATAATGCATGGCGTGGAAAGAAAGGAAGAGAGAAAGAGTGAGAGAGAAAGGAAAAGAAGAGGAAAGAAAGAAGAACAGGCGGAAAAAAAAGAAAAAAAGGAGCCCAGAGCTCAGGGGCAAGTGGTCCAGAGCGGATGGAAAAACTTACTTGCGCACTTTATATGGAAAAGGTTGAGATGATTGACGGTTCAATACATAAGGCATGGCGTGGAAAGAAAGGAAGAGAGAAAGGGAAAGAAGAGGAAAGAAAGAAGAACAGAAGGAAAAAAATGAAAAAAAGGATCCCAGAGCCCAGGGACAAGTAGTCCAGAGTGGATGGAAAAACTTACTCGCGCACTTTATGTTGAAAAGCTTGCGATGATTGACTGTTCAATACATAAGGCATGGCGTGGAAAGAAAGGAAGAGAGAAAGGAAAAGAAGAGGAAAGAGAAGAACAGAAGGAAAAAAAAGAAAAAAAGGAGCCCAGAGCTCAGGGGCAAGTTGTCCAGAGCGGATGGAAGAACGGGCTCGCGCACTATATGTGGTAAAGGTTGCGATGATTGACCGTTCAATACATAAGGCATGGCGTGGAAAGAAAGGAAGAGAGAAAGAGAGAGAGAAAGGAAAAGAAGAGGAAAGAAAGAAGAACAGAAGGAAAAAAAAGAAAAAAAGGAGCCCAGAGCTCAGGGGCAAGTTGTCCAGAGCGGATGGAAGAACGTGCTCGCGCACTTTATGTGGAAAAGCTTGCGAAGATTGACCGTTCAATACATAAGGCATGGCGTGGAAAGAAAGGAAGAGAGAAAGAGTGAGAGAGAAAGGGAAAGAAGAGGAAAGAAAGAAGAACAGAAGGAAAAAAAAGAAAAAAAGGAGCCCAGAGCTCAGGGGCAAGTTGTCCAGAGAGGACGGATAAACGTGCTTGCCTACTTTATGAGGAAAAGCTTGCGATGATTGACCGTTCAATACATAAGGCATGGCGTGGAAAGAAAGCAAGAGAGAAAGAGTGAGAGAGAAAGGAAAAGAAGAGGAAAGAAAGAAGAACAGAAGGAAAAAAAAGAAAAACAGGAGCCCAGAGCTCAGGGGCAAGTTGTCCAGAGCGGATGGCAAAACTTACTCGCGCACTTTATGTGGAAAAGGTTGCGATGATTGACCGTTCAATACATAAGGCATGGCGTGGAAAGAAAGGAAGAGAGAAAGAGAGAGAGAAAGGAAAAGAAGAGGAAAGAAAGAAGAACAGAAGGAAAAAAAAGAGAAAAAGGAGCCCAGAGCTCAGGGGCAAGTTGTCCAGAGCGGATGGAAGAACGTGCTCGCGCACTTTATGTGGTAAAGGTTGCGATGATTGACCGTTCAATACATAAGGCATGGCGTGGAAAGAAAGGAAGAGAGAAAGAGTGAGAGAGAAAGGAAAAGAAGAGGAAAGAAAGAAGAACAGAAGGAAAAAAAAGAAAAACAGGAGCCCAGAGCTCAGGGGCAAGTTGTCCAGAGTGGATGGCAAAACTTACTCGTGCACTTTATGTGGAAAAGGTTGCGATGATTGACCGTTCAATACATAAGGCATGGCGTGGAAAGAAAGCAAGAGAGAAAGAGAGAGAGAAAGGAAAAGAAGAGGAAAGAGAGAAGAACAGAAGGAAAAAAAAGAAAAAAAGGAGCCCAGAGCTCAGGGGTAATTTGTCCAGAGCGGATTGAAAAACATACTCGTGCACTATATGTGGAAAAGCTTGCGATGATTGACCGTTCAATACATAAGGCATGGCGTGGAAGGAAAGGAAGAGAGAAAGGGAAGGAAGAGGAAAGAAAGAAGAACAGAAGGAAAAAAAAGAAAAAAAGGAGCCCAGAGCTCAGGGGCAAGTGGTCCAGAGCGGATGGAAAAAATTAGTCGCGCACTTTATGTGGAAAAGGTTGCGATGATTGACCGTTCAATACATAAGGCATGGCGTGGAAAGAAAGGAAGAGAGAAAGAGAGAGAGAAAGGAAAAGAAGAGGAAAGAAAGAAGAACAGAAGGAAAAAAAAGAAAAAATGTAGCCCAGAGCTCAGGGGCAATTTGTCCAGAGCGGATGGAAAAACATACTCGCGCACTTTATATGGAAAAGCTTGCGATGATTGACCGTTCAATACATAAGGCATGGCGTGGAAAGAAAGGAAGAGAGAAAGGGAAAGAAGAGGAAAGAAAGAAGAACAGAAGGAAAAAAAAGAAAAAAAGGAGCCCAGAGCTCAGGGGCAAGTTGTCCAGAGTGGATGGAAAAACTTACTCGCGCACTTTATGTGGAAAAGGTTGCGATGATTGACCGTTCAATACATAAGGCATGGCGTGGAAAGAAAGGAAGAGAGAAAGTGAGAAAGAGAAAGGAAAAGAAGAGGAAAGAAAAAAGAACAGAAGGAAAAAAAGGAAAAAAAGTAGCCCAGAGCTCAGGGAAAAGTTGTCCAGAGCGGACGGAAAAACTTACTTGCGCACTTTATGTGGAAAAGGTTGCGATGATTGACCGTTCAATACATAAGGCATGGTGTGGAAAGAAAGGAAGAGAGAAAGAGAGAGAGAAAGGAAAAGAAGAGGAAAGAAAGAAGAACAGAAGGAAAAAAATGAAAAAAAGTAGCCCAGAGCTCAGGGGCAATTTGTCCAGAGCGGATGGAAAAACATACTCGCGCACTTTATGTGGAAAAGCTTGCGATGATTGACCGTTCAATACATAAGGCATGGCGTGGAAAGAAAGGAAGAGAGAAAGGGAAAGAAGAGGAAAGAAAGAAGAACAGAAGGAAAAAAAAGAAAAAAAGGAGCCCAGAGCTCAGGGGCAAGTTGTCCAGAGCGGATGGAAAGACGTCCTCACCTACTTTATGTGGCAAAGGTTGCGATGATTGACCGTTCAATACATAAGGCATGGCGTGGAAAGGAAGGAAGAGAGAAAGAGAGAGAGAAAGGAAAAGAAGAGGAAAGAAAGAAGAACAGAAGAAAAAAAAGAAAAAAAGGAGCCCAGAGCTCAGGGGCAAGTGGTCCAGAGCGGATGGAAAAACTTAGTCGCGCACTTTATGTGGCAAAGGTTGCGATGATTGACCGTTCAATACATAAGGCATGGCGTGGAAAGAAAGGAAGAGAGAAAGTGAGAAAGAGAAAGGAAAAGAAGAGGAAAGAAAAAAGAACAGAAGGAAAAAAAGGAAAAAAAGTAGCCCAGAGCTCAGGGACAAGTTGTCCAGAGCGGATGGAAAAACTTACTTGCGCACTTTATGTGGAAAAGGTTGCGATGATTGACCGTTCAATACATAAGGCATGGCGTGGAAAGAAAGGAAGAGAGAAAGAGTGAGAGAGAAAGGAAAAGAAGAGGAAAGAAAGAAGAACAGAAGGAAAAAAAAGAAAAAAAGGAGCCCAGAGCTCAGGGGTAATTTGTCCAGAGCGGATTGAAAAACATACTCGCGCACTATATGTGGAAAAGCTTGCGATGATTGACCGTTCAATACATAAGGCATGGCGTGGAAGGAAAGGAAGAGAGAAAGGGAAGGAAGAGGAAAGAAAGAAGAACAGAAGGAAAAAAAAGAAAAAAAGGAGCCCAGAGCTCAGGGGCAAGTGGTCCAGAGCGGATGGAAAAAATTAGTCGCCCACTTTATGTGGAAAAGGTTGCGATGATTGACCGTTCAATACATAAGGCATGGCGTGGAAAGAAAGGAAGAGAGAAAGGGAAAGAAGAGGAAAGAAAGAAGAACAGAAGGAAAAAAAAAGAAAAAAAGGAGCCCAGAGCTCAGGGGCAAGTTGTCCAGAGCGGATGGAAGAACGTGCTCGCGCACTTTATGTGGCAAAGGTTGCGATGATTGACCGTTCAATACATAAGGCATGGCGTGGAAAGAAAGGAAGACAGAAAGAGAAAGGAAAAGAAGAGGAAAGAAGGAAGAACAGAAGGAAAAAAAAGAAAAAAAGTAGCCCAGTGCTCAGGGACAAGTTGTCCAGAGCGGACGGAAAAACTTACTCGCGCACTTTAGGTGGAAAAGCTTGCGATGATTGACCGTTCAATACATAAGGCATGGCGTGGAAAGAAAGGAAGAGAGAAAGAGAGAGAGAGAGAAAGGAAAAGAAGACGAAAGAAAGAAGAACAGAAGGAAAAAAAAAGAAAAAAAGTAGCCCAGAGCTCAGGGACAAGTTGTCCAGAGCGGACGGAAAAACATCCTCGCGTACTTTATGTGGAAAAGCTTGCGATGATTGACCGTTCAATACATAAGGCATGGCGTGGAAAGAAAGGAAGAGAGAAAGGAAGAGAGAAAGAGAGAGAGAAAGGAAAAGAAGAGGAAAGGAAGAAGAACAGAAGGAAAAAAAAGGAGCCCAGAGCTTAGGGGCAAGTTGTCCAGAGCAGAAGGAAAAACGTGCTCGCCTACTTTCTGTGGAAAAGGTTGCGATGATTGACCGTTCAATACATAAGGCATGGCGTGGAAAGAAAGGAAGAGAGAAAGAGAGAGCGAGAAAGGAAAAGAAGAGGAACGAAAGCAGAACAGAAGGAAAAAAAAGAAAAAAAGTAGCCTAGAGCTCAGGGGCAAGTTGTCCAGAGCGGACGGAAAAACTTACTCGCGCACTTTATGTGGAAAAGCTTGCGATGATTGACCGTTCAATACATAAGGCATGGCGTGGAAAGAAAGGAAGAGAGAAAGAGTGAGAGAGAAAGGAAAAGAAGAGGAAAGAAAGAAGAACAGGCGGAAAAAAAAGAAAAAAAGGAGCCCAGAGCTCAGGGGCAAGTGGTCCAGAGCGGATGGAAAAACTTACTTGCGCACTTTATATGGAAAAGGTTGCGATGATTGACGGTTCAATACATAAGGCATGGCGTGGAAAGAAAGGAAGGGAGAAAGGGAAAGAAGAGGAAAGAAAGAAGAACAGAAGGAAAAAAATGAAAAAAAGGATCCCAGAGCTCAGGGACAAGTAGTCCAGAGTGGATGGAAAAACTTACTCACGCACTTTATGTTGAAAAGCTTGCGATGATTGACTGTTCAATACATAAGGCATGGCGTGGAAAGAAAGGAAGAGAGAAAGAGAGAGAGAAAGGAAAAGAAGAGGAAAGGAAGAAGAACAGAAGGAAAAAGAAGAAAAAAAGGAGCCCAGAGCTCAGGGGCAAGTTGTCCAGAGCGGACGGAAAAACGTCCTCGCCTACTTTATGTGGAAAAGCTTGCGATGATTGACCGTTCAATACATAAGGCATGGCGTGGAAAGAAAGCAAGAGAGAAAGAGAGAAAGAGAAAGGAAAAGAAAAGGAAAGAAAGAAGAACAGAAGGAAAAAAAAGTAAAAAAGTAGCCCAGTGCTCAGGGACAAGTTGTCCAGAGCGGACGGAAAAACATCCTCGTGTACTTTATGTGGAAAAGGTTGCGATGATTGACTGTTCAATACATAAGGCATGGCGTGGAAGGAAAGGAAGAGAGAAAGGAAGAGAAAGAGAGAGAAAGGGAAAGGAAAAGAACAGGAAAGAAAGAAGAACAGAAGGAAAAAAAAGTAAAAAAGGAGCCCAGAGCTCAGGGGCAAGTTGTCCAGAGCGGATGGAAAAACTTACTCGCGCACTTTATGTGGAAAAGGTTGCGATGATTGACTGTTCAATACATAAGGCATGGCGTGGAAGGAAAGGAAGAGAGAAAGGAAGAGAAAGAGAGAGAAAGGGAAAGGAAAAGAACAGGAAAGAAAGAAGAACAGAAGGAAAAAAAAGAAAAAAAGGAGCCCAGAGCTCAGGGGCAAGTTGTCCAGAGTGGATGGAAAAACTTACTTGCGCACTTTATGTGGAAAAGGTTGCGATGATTGACCGTTCAATACATAAGGCATGGCGTGGAAAGAAAGGAAGAGAGAAAGAGAGAGAGAAAGGAAAAGAAGAGGAAAGAAAGAAGAACAGAAGGAAAAAAAAGAAAAAAAGGAGCCCAGAGCTCAGGGGCAAGTGGTCCAGAGCGGATGGAAAAACTTACTCGTGCACTTTATGTGGAAAAGGTTGAGATGATTGACCGTTCAATACATAAGGCATGGCGTGGAAAGAAAGGAAGAGAGAAAGGGAAAGAAGAGGAAAGAAAGAAGAACAGAAGGAAAAAAAAGAAAAAAAGGAGCCCAGAGCTCAGGGGCAAGTTGTCCAGAGCGGATGGAAAAACGTCCTCGCCTACTTTATGTGGAAAAGGTTGCGATGATTGACCGTTCAATACATAAGGCATGGCGTGGAAAGAAAGGAAGAGAGAAAGAGTGAGAGAGAAAGGAAAAGAAGAGGAAAGAAAGAAGAACAGAAGGAAAAAAAAGAAAAAAAGGAGCCCAGAGCTCAGGGGCAAGTTGTCCAGAGAGGACGGATAAACGTGCTTGCCTAATTTATGTGGAAAAGGTTGCGATGATTGACCGTTCAATACATAAGGCATGGCGTGGAAAGAAAGGAAGAGAGAAAGAGAAAGGAAAAGAAGAGGAAAGAAAGAAGAACAGAAGGAAAAAAAAGAAAAAAAGGAGCCCAGAGCTCAGGGGCAAGTTGTCCAGAGCGGATGGAAAAACTTACTCACGCACTTTATGTGGAAAAGGTTGCGATGATTGACCGTTCAATACATAAGGCATGGCGTGGAAAGAAAGGAAGAGAGAAAGAGAGAGAGAAAGGAAAAGAAGAGGAAAGAAAGAAGAACAGAAGGAAAAAAAAGAAAAAAAGGAGCCCAGAGCTCAGGGGCAAGTTGTCCAGAGCGGATGGAAAAACATACTCGCGCACTTTATATGGAAAAGCTTGCGATGATTGACCGTTCAATACATAAGGCATGGCGTGGAAAGAAAGGAAGAGAGAAAGGGAAAGAAGAGGAACGAAAGAAGAACAGAAGGAAAAAAAAGAAAAAAAGGAGCCCAGAGCTCAGGGGCAAGTTGTCCAGAGCGGATGGAAAAACTTACTCGCGCACTTTATGTGGAAAAGGTTGCGATGATTGACCGTTCAATACATAAGGCATGGCGTGGAAAGAAAGCAAGAGAGAAAGAGAGAGAGAAAGGAAAAGAAGAGGAAAGAAAGAAGAACAGAAGGAAAAAAAAGAAAAAAAGGAGCCCAGAGATCAGGGGCAAGTTGTCCAGAGCGGATGGAAGAACGTGCTCGCGCACTTTATGTGGAAAAGGTTGCGATGATTGACCGTTCAATACATAAGGCATGGCGTGGAAAGAAAGCAAGAGAGAAAGAGAGAGAGAAAGGAAAAGCAGAGGAAAGAAAGAAGAACAGAAGGAAAAAAAAGAGATAAAGAATCCCAGAGCTCAGGGACAAGTTGTCCAGAGCGGATGGCAAAACTTACTCGCGCACTTTATGTGGAAAAGGTTGCGATGATTGACCGTTCAATACATAAGGCATGGCGTGGAAAGAAAGGAAGAGAGAAAGGGAAAGAAGAGGAACGAAAGAAGAACAGAAGGAAAAAAAAGAAAAAAAGGAGCCCAGAGCTCAGGGGCAAGTTGTCCAGAGTGGATGGAAAAACTTACTCGCGTACTTTATGTGGAAAAGGTTGCGATGATTGACCGTTCAATACATAAGGCATGGCGTGGAAAGAAAGGAAGAGAGAAAGAGAGAGAGAAAGGAAAAGAAGAGGAAAGAAAGAAGAACAGAAGGAAAAAAAAGAAAAAAAGGAGCCCAGAGCTCAGGGGCAAGTTGTCCAGAGCGGATGGAAGAACGTGCTCGCGCACTTTATGTGGAAAAGCTTGCGAAGATTGACCGTTCAATACATAAGGCATAGCGTGGAAAGAAAGGAAGAGAGAAAGAGTGAGAGAGAAAGGGAAAGAAGAGGAAAGAAAGAAGAACAGAAGGAAAAAAAAGAAAAAAAGGAGCCCAGAGCTCAGGGGCAAGTTGTCCAGAGAGGACGGATAAACGTGCTTGCCTACTTTATGTGGAAAAAATTGCGATGATTGACCGTTCAATACATAAGGCATGGCGTGGAAAGAAAGCAAGAGAGAAAGAGTGAGAGAGAAAGGAAAAGAAGAGGAAAGAAAGAAGAACAGAAGGAAAAAAAAGAAAAACAGGAGCCCAGAGCTCAGGGGCAAGTTGTCCAGAGCGGATGGAAGAACGTGCTCGCGCACTTTATGTGGAAAAGGTTGCGATGATTGACCGTTCAATACATAAGGCATGGCGTGGAAAGAAAGCAAGAGAGAAAGAGAAAGAGAAAGGGAAAGAAGAGGAACGAAAGAAGAACAGAAGGAAAAAAAAGAAAAAAAGGAGCCCAGAGCTCAGGGGCAAGTTGTCCAGAGCGGATGGAAAAACTTACTCGCGCACTTTATGTGGAAAAGGTTGCGATGATTGACCGTTCAATACATAAGGCATGGCGTGGAAAGAAAGGAAGAGAGAAAGAGAGAGAGAAAGGAAAAGAGGAGGAAAGAAAGAAGAACAGAAGGAAAAAAAAGAAAAAAAGGAGCCCAGAGCTCAGGGGCAAGTTGTCCAGAGCGGATGGAAGAACGTGCTCGCGCACTTTATGTGGAAAAGGTTGCGATGATTGACCGTTCAATACATAAGGCATGGCGTGGAAAGAAAGCAAGAGAGAAAGAGAGAGAGAAAGGAAAAGCAGAGGAAAGAAAGAAGAACAGAAGGAAAAAAAAGAGATAAAGGATCCCAGAGCTCAGGGACAAGTTGTCCAGAGCGGATGGCAAAACTTACTCGCGCACTTTATGTGGAAAAGGTTGCGATGATTGACCGTTCAATACATAAGGCATGGCGTGGAAAGAAAGGAAGAGAGAAAGGGAAAGAAGAGGAAAGAAAGAAGAACAGAAGGAAAAAAAAGAAAAAAAGGAGCCCAGAGCTCAGGGGCAAGTTGTCCAGAGTGGATGGAAAAACTTACTCGCGCACTTTATGTGGAAAAGGTTGTGATGATTGACCGTTCAATACATAAGGCATGGCGTGGAAAGAAAGCAAGAGAGAAAGAGAGAGAGAAAGGAAAAGAAGAGGAAAGAAAGAAGAACAGAAGGAAAAAAAAGAAAAAAAGGAGCCCAGAGCTCAGGGGCAAGTTGTCCAGAGCGGATGGAAAAACTTACTCACGCACTATATGTGGTAAACGTTGCGATGATTGACCGTTCAATACATAAGGCATGGCGTGGAAAGAAAGGAAGAGAGAAAGAGAGAGAGAAAGGAAAAGAAGAGGAAAGAAAGAAGAACAGAAGGAAAAAAAAGAAAAAAAGGAGCCCAGAGCTCAGGGGCAAGTTGTCCAGAGCGGATGGAAGAACGTGCTCGCGCACTTTATGTGGAAAAGCTTGCGAAGATTGATCGTTCAATACATAAGGCATGGCGTGGAAAGAAAGGAAGAGAGAAAGAGTGAGAGAGAAAGGGAAAGAAGAGGAAAGAAAGAAGAACAGAAGAAAAAAAAGAAAAAAAGGAGCCCAGAGCTCAGGGGCAAGTTGTCCAGAGAGGACGGATAAACGTGCTTGCCTACTTTATGTGGAAAAGCTTGCGATGATTGACCGTTCAATACATAAGGCATGGCGTGGAAAGAAAGGAAGACAGAAAGAGAAAGGAAAAGAAGAGGAAAGAAGGAAGAACAGAAGGAAAAAAAAGAAAAAAAGTAGCCCAGTGCTCAGGGACAAGTTGTCCAGAGCGGACGGAAAAACTTACTCGCGCACTTTAGGTGGAAAAGCTTGCGATGATTGACCGTTCAATACATAAGGCATGGCGTGGAAAGAAAGGAAGAGAGAAAGAGAGAGAGAGAGAAAGGAAAAGAAGACGAAAGAAAGAAGAACAGAAGGAAAAAAAAAGAAAAAAAGTAGCCCAGAGCTCAGGGACAAGTTGTCCAGAGCGGACGGAAAAACATCCTCGCGTACTTTATGTGGAAAAGCTTGCGATGATTGACCGTTCAATACATAAGGCATGGCGTGGAAAGAAAGGAAGAGAGAAAGGAAGAGAGAAAGAGAGAGAGAAAGGAAAAGAAGAGGAAAGGAAGAAGAACAGAAGGAAAAAAAAGGAGCCCAGAGCTTAGGGGCAAGTTGTCCAGAGCAGAAGGAAAAACGTGCTCGCCTACTTTCTGTGGAAAAGGTTGCGATGATTGACCGTTCAATACATAAGGCATGGCGTGGAAAGAAAGGAAGAGAGAAAGAGAGAGCGAGAAAGGAAAAGAAGAGGAACGAAAGCAGAACAGAAGGAAAAAAAAGAAAAAAAGTAGCCTAGAGCTCAGGGGCAAGTTGTCCAGAGCGGACGGAAAAACTTACTCGCGCACTTTATGTGGAAAAGCTTGCGATGATTGACCGTTCAATACATAAGGCATGGCGTGGAAAGAAAGGAAGAGAGAAAGAGTGAGAGAGAAAGGAAAAGAAGAGGAAAGAAAGAAGAACAGGCGGAAAAAAAAGAAAAAAAGGAGCCCAGAACTCAGGGGCAAGTGGTCCAGAGCGGATGGAAAAACTTACTTGCGCACTTTATATGGAAAAGGTTGCGATGATTGACGGTTCAATACATAAGGCATGGCGTGGAAAGAAAGGAAGGGAGAAAGGGAAAGAAGAGGAAAGAAAGAAGAACAGAAGGAAAAAAATGAAAAAAAGGATCCCAGAGCTCAGGGACAAGTAGTCCAGAGTGGATGGAAAAACTTACTCACGCACTTTATGTTGAAAAGCTTGCGATGATTGACTGTTCAATACATAAGGCATGGCGTGGAAAGAAAGGAAGAGAGAAAGAGAGAGAGAAAGGAAAAGAAGAGGAAAGGAAGAAGAACAGAAGGAAAAAGAAGAAAAAAAGGAGCCCAGAGCTCAGGGGCAAGTTGTCCAGAGCGGACGGAAAAACGTCCTCGCCTACTTTATGTGGAAAAGCTTGCGATGATTGACCGTTCAATACATAAGGCATGGCGTGGAAAGAAAGCAAGAGAGAAAGAGAGAAAGAGAAAGGAAAAGAAAAGGAAAGAAAGAAGAACAGAAGGAAAAAAAAGTAAAAAAGTAGCCCAGTGCTCAGGGACAAGTTGTCCAGAGCGGACGGAAAAACATCCTCGTGTACTTTATGTGGAAAAGGTTGCGATGATTGACTGTTCAATACATAAGGCATGGCGTGGAAGGAAAGGAAGAGAGAAAGGAAGAGAAAGAGAGAGAAAGGGAAAGGAAAAGAACAGGAAAGAAAGAAGAACAGAAGGAAAAAAAAGTAAAAAAGGAGCCCAGAGCTCAGGGGCAAGTTGTCCAGAGCGGATGGAAAAACTTACTCGCGCACTTTATGTGGAAAAGGTTGCGATGATTGACTGTTCAATACATAAGGCATGGCGTGGAAGGAAAGGAAGAGAGAAAGGAAGAGAAAGAGAGAGAAAGGGAAAGGAAAAGAACAGGAAAGAAAGAAGAACAGAAGGAAAAAAAAGAAAAAAAGGAGCCCAGAGCTCAGGGGCAAGTTGTCCAGAGTGGATGGAAAAACTTACTTGCGCACTTTATGTGGAAAAGGTTGCGATGATTGACCGTTCAATACATAAGGCATGGCGTGGAAAGAAAGGAAGAGAGAAAGAGAGAGAGAAAGGAAAAGAAGAGGAAAGAAAGAAGAACAGAAGGAAAAAAAAGAAAAAAAGGAGCCCAGAGCTCAGGGGCAAGTGGTCCAGAGCGGATGGAAAAACTTACTCGTGCACTTTATGTGGAAAAGGTTGAGATGATTGACCGTTCAATACATAAGGCATGGCGTGGAAAGAAAGGAAGAGAGAAAGGGAAAGAAGAGGAAAGAAAGAAGAACAGAAGGAAAAAAAAGAAAAAAAGGAGCCCAGAGCTCAGGGGCAAGTTGTCCAGAGCGGATGGAAAAACGTCCTCGCCTACTTTATGTGGAAAAGGTTGCGATGATTGACCGTTCAATACATAAGGCATGGCGTGGAAAGAAAGGAAGAGAGAAAGAGTGAGAGAGAAAGGAAAAGAAGAGGAAAGAAAGAAGAACAGAAGGAAAAAAAAGAAAAAAAGGAGCCCAGAGCTCAGGGGCAAGTTGTCCAGAGAGGACGGATAAACGTGCTTGCCTAATTTATGTGGAAAAGGTTGCGATGATTGACCGTTCAATACATAAGGCATGGCGTGGAAAGAAAGGAAGAGAGAAAGAGAAAGGAAAAGAAGAGGAAAGAAAGAAGAACAGAAGGAAAAAAAAGAAAAAAAGGAGCCCAGAGCTCAGGGGCAAGTTGTCCAGAGCGGATGGAAAAACTTACTCACGCACTTTATGTGGAAAAGGTTGCGATGATTGACCGTTCAATACATAAGGCATGGCGTGGAAAGAAAGGAAGAGAGAAAGAGAGAGAGAAAGGAAAAGAAGAGGAAAGAAAGAAGAACAGAAGGAAAAAAAAGAAAAAAAGGAGCCCAGAGCTCAGGGGCAAGTTGTCCAGAGCGGATGGAAAAACATACTCGCGCACTTTATATGGAAAAGCTTGCGATGATTGACCGTTCAATACATAAGGCATGGCGTGGAAAGAAAGGAAGAGAGAAAGGGAAAGAAGAGGAACGAAAGAAGAACAGAAGGAAAAAAAAGAAAAAAAGGAGCCCAGAGCTCAGGGGCAAGTTGTCCAGAGCGGATGGAAAAACTTACTCGCGCACTTTATGTGGAAAAGGTTGCGATGATTGACCGTTCAATACATAAGGCATGGCGTGGAAAGAAAGCAAGAGAGAAAGAGAGAGAGAAAGGAAAAGAAGAGGAAAGAAAGAAGAACAGAAGGAAAAAAAAGAAAAAAAGGAGCCCAGAGATCAGGGGCAAGTTGTCCAGAGCGGATGGAAGAACGTGCTCGCGCACTTTATGTGGAAAAGGTTGCGATGATTGACCGTTCAATACATAAGGCATGGCGTGGAAAGAAAGCAAGAGAGAAAGAGAGAGAGAAAGGAAAAGCAGAGGAAAGAAAGAAGAACAGAAGGAAAAAAAAGAGATAAAGAATCCCAGAGCTCAGGGACAAGTTGTCCAGAGCGGATGGCAAAACTTACTCGCGCACTTTATGTGGAAAAGGTTGCGATGATTGACCGTTCAATACATAAGGCATGGCGTGGAAAGAAAGGAAGAGAGAAAGGGAAAGAAGAGGAACGAAAGAAGAACAGAAGGAAAAAAAAGAAAAAAAGGAGCCCAGAGCTCAGGGGCAAGTTGTCCAGAGTGGATGGAAAAACTTACTCGCGTACTTTATGTGGAAAAGGTTGCGATGATTGACCGTTCAATACATAAGGCATGGCGTGGAAAGAAAGGAAGAGAGAAAGAGAGAGAGAAAGGAAAAGAAGAGGAAAGAAAGAAGAACAGAAGGAAAAAAAAGAAAAAAAGGAGCCCAGAGCTCAGGGGCAAGTTGTCCAGAGCGGATGGAAGAACGTGCTCGCGCACTTTATGTGGAAAAGCTTGCGAAGATTGACCGTTCAATACATAAGGCATGGCGTGGAAAGAAAGGAAGAGAGAAAGAGTGAGAGAGAAAGGGAAAGAAGAGGAAAGAAAGAAGAACAGAAGGAAAAAAAAGAAAAAAAGGAGCCCAGAGCTCAGGGGCAAGTTGTCCAGAGAGGACGGATAAACGTGCTTGCCTACTTTATGTGGAAAAAATTGCGATGATTGACCGTTCAATACATAAGGCATGGCGTGGAAAGAAAGCAAGAGAGAAAGAGTGAGAGAGAAAGGAAAAGAAGAGGAAAGAAAGAAGAACAGAAGGAAAAAAAAGAAAAACAGGAGCCCAGAGCTCAGGGGCAAGTTGTCCAGAGCGGATGGAAGAACGTGCTCGCGCACTTTATGTGGAAAAGGTTGCGATGATTGACCGTTCAATACATAAGGCATGGCGTGGAAAGAAAGCAAGAGAGAAAGAGAAAGAGAAAGGGAAAGAAGAGGAACGAAAGAAGAACAGAAGGAAAAAAAAGAAAAAAAGGAGCCCAGAGCTCAGGGGCAAGTTGTCCAGAGCGGATGGAAAAACTTACTCGCGCACTTTATGTGGAAAAGGTTGCGATGATTGACCGTTCAATACATAAGGCATGGCGTGGAAAGAAAGGAAGAGAGAAAGAGAGAGAGAAAGGAAAAGAGGAGGAAAGAAAGAAGAACAGAAGGAAAAAAAAGAAAAAAAGGAGCCCAGAGCTCAGGGGCAAGTTGTCCAGAGCGGATGGAAGAACGTGCTCGCGCACTTTATGTGGAAAAGGTTGCGATGATTGACCGTTCAATACATAAGGCATGGCGTGGAAAGAAAGCAAGAGAGAAAGAGAGAGAGAAAGGAAAAGCAGAGGAAAGAAAGAAGAACAGAAGGAAAAAAAAGAGATAAAGGATCCCAGAGCTCAGGGACAAGTTGTCCAGAGCGGATGGCAAAACTTACTCGCGCACTTTATGTGGAAAAGGTTGCGATGATTGACCGTTCAATACATAAGGCATGGCGTGGAAAGAAAGGAAGAGAGAAAGGGAAAGAAGAGGAAAGAAAGAAGAACAGAAGGAAAAAAAAGAAAAAAAGGAGCCCAGAGCTCAGGGGCAAGTTGTCCAGAGTGGATGGAAAAACTTACTCGCGCACTTTATGTGGAAAAGGTTGTGATGATTGACCGTTCAATACATAAGGCATGGCGTGGAAAGAAAGGAAGAGAGAAAGAGAGAGAGAAAGGAAAAGAAGAGGAAAGAAAGAAGAACAGAAGGAAAAAAAAGAAAAAAAGGAGCCCAGAGCTCAGGGGCAAGTTGTCCAGAGCGGATGGAAAAACTTACTCACGCACTATATGTGGTAAACGTTGCGATGATTGACCGTTCAATACATAAGGCATGGCGTGGAAAGAAAGGAAGAGAGAAAGAGAGAGAGAAAGGAAAAGAAGAGGAAAGAAAGAAGAACAGAAGGAAAAAAAAGAAAAAAAGGAGCCCAGAGCTCAGGGGCAAGTTGTCCAGAGCGGATGGAAGAACGTGCTCGCGCACTTTATGTGGAAAAGCTTGCGAAGATTGATCGTTCAATACATAAGGCATGGCGTGGAAAGAAAGGAAGAGAGAAAGAGTGAGAGAGAAAGGGAAAGAAGAGGAAAGAAAGAAGAACAGAAGGAAAAAAAAGAAAAAAAGGAGCCCAGAGCTCAGGGGCAAGTTGTCCAGAGAGGACGGATAAACGTGCTTGCCTACTTTATGTGGAAAAGCTTGCGATGATTGACCGTTCAATACATAAGGCATGGCGTGGAAAGAAAGCAAGAGAGAAAGAGTGAGAGAGAAAGGAAAAGAAGAGGAAAGAAAGAAGAACAGAAGGAAAAAAAAGAAAAACAGGAGCCCAGAGCTCAGGGGCAAGTTGTCCAGAGCGGATGGAAGAACGTGCTCGCGCACTTTATGTGGAAAAGGTTGCGATGATTGACCGTTCAATACATAAGGCATGGCGTGGAAAGAAAGCAAGAGAGAAAGAGAAAGAGAAAGGGAAAGAAGAGGAACGAAAGAAGAACAGAAGGAAAAAAAAGAAAAAAAGGAGCCCAGAGCTCAGGGGCAAGTTGTCCAGAGCGGATGGAAAAACTTACTCGCGTACTTTATGTGGAAAAGGTTGCGATGATTGACCGTTCAATACATAAGGCATGGCGTGGAAAGAAAGGAAGAGAGAAAGAGAGAGAGAAAGGAAAAGAGGAGGAAAGAAAGAAGAACAGAAGGAAAAAAAAGAAAAAAAGGAGCCCAGAGCTCAGGGGCAAGTTGTCCAGAGCGGATGGAAGAACGTGCTCGCGCACTTTATGTGGAAAAGCTTGCGAAGATTGACCGTTCAATACATAAGGCATGGCGTGGAAAGAAAGGAAGAGAGAAAGAGTGAGAGAGAAAGGGAAAGAAGAGGAAAGAAAGAAGAACAGAAGGAAAAAAAAGAAAAAAAGGAGCCCAGAGCTCAGGGGCAAGTTGTCCAGAGCGGATGGAAGAACGTGCTCGCGCACTTTATGTGGAAAAGGTTGCGATGATTGACCGTTCAATACATAAGGCATGGCGTGGAAAGAAAGCAAGAGAGAAAGAGTGAGAGAGAAAGGAAAAGAAGAGGAAAGAAAGAAGAACAGAAGGAAAAAAAAGAAAAACAGGAGCCCAGAGCTCAGGGGCAAGTTGTCCAGAGCAGATGGAAGAACGTGCTCGCGCACTTTATGTGGAAAAGGTTGCGATGATTGACCGTTCAATACATAAGGCATGGCGTGGAAAGAAAGCAAGAGAGAAAGAGAGAGAGAAAGGAAAAGCAGAGGAAAGAAAGAAGAACAGAAGGAAAAAAAAGAGATAAAGGATCCCAGAGCTCAGGGAAAAGTTGTCCAGAGCGGATGGCAAAACTTACTCGCGCACTTTATGTGGAAAAGGTTGCGATGATTGACCGTTCAATACATAAGGCATGGCGTGGAAAGAAAGGAAGAGAGAAAGAGAGAGAGAAAGGAAAAGAAGAGGAAAGAAAGAAGAACAGAAGGAAAAAAAAGAAAAAAAGGAGCCCAGAGCTCAGGGGCAAGTTGTCCAGAGCGGATGGAAGAACGTGCTCGCGCACTTTATGTGGTAAAGGTTGCGATGATTGACCGTTCAATACATAAGGCATGGCGTGGAAAGAAAGGAAGAGAGAAAGAGTGAGAGAGAAAGGAAAAGAAGAGGAAAGAAAGAAGAACAGAAGGAAAAAAAAGAAAAAAAGTAGCCCAGAGCTCAGGGGCAAGTTGTCCAGAGAGGACAGATAAACGTGCTTGCCTACTTTATGTGGAAAAGGTTGCGATGATTGACCGTTCAATACATAAGGCATGGCGTGGAAAGAAAGGAAGAGAGAAAGAGAAAGGAAAAGAAGAGGAAAGAAAGAAGAACAGAAGGAAAAAAAAGAGATAAAGGATCCCAGAGCTCAGGGGCAAGTTGTCCAGAGCGGATGGAAAAACTTACTCACGCACTTTATGTGGAAAAGGTTGCGATGATTGACCGTTCAATACATAAGGCATGGCGTGGAAAGAAAGGAAGAGAGAAAGGGAAAGAAGAGGAACGAAAGAAGAACAGAAGGAAAAAAAAGAAAAAAAGGAGCCCAGAGCTCAGGGGCAAGTTGTCCAGAGTGGATGGAAAAACTTACTCGCGCACTTTATGTGGAAAAGGTTGCGATGATTGACCGTTCAATACATAAGGCATGGCGTGGAAAGAAAGCAAGAGAGAAAGAGAGAGAGAAAGGAAAAGCAGAGGAAAGAAAGAAGAACAGAAGGAAAAAAAAGAGATAAAGGACCCCAGAGCTCAGGGACAAGTTGTCCAGAGCGGATGGCAAAACTTACTCGCGCACTTTATGTGGAAAAGGTTGCGATGATTGACCGTTCAATACATAAGGCATGGCGTGGAAAGAAAGGAAGAGAGAAAGGGAAAGAAGAGGAACGAAAGAAGAACAGAAGGAAAAAAAAGAAAAAAAGGAGCCCAGAGCTCAGGGGCAAGTTGTCCAGAGTGGATGGAAAAACTTACTCGCGTACTTTATGTGGAAAAGGTTGCGATGATTGACCGTTCAATACATAAGGCATGGCGTGGAAAGAAAGCAAGAGAGAAAGAGAGAGAGAAAGGAAAAGAAGAGGAAAGAAAGAAGAACAGAAGGAAAAAAAAGAAAAAAAGGAGCCCAGAGCTCAGGGGCAAGTTGTCCAGAGCGGATGGAAGAACGGGCTCGCGCACTATATGTGGTAAACGTTGCGATGATTGACCGTTCAATACATAAGGCATGGCGTGGAAAGAAAGGAAGAGAGAAAGAGAGAGAGAAAGGAAAAGAAGAGGAAAGAAAGAAGAACAGAAGGAAAAAAAAGAAAAAAAGGAGCCCAGAGCTCAGGGGCAAGTTGTCCAGAGCGGATGGAAGAACGTGCTCGCGCACTTTATGTGGAAAAGCTTGCGAAGATTGACCGTTCAATACATAAGGCATGGCGTGGAAAGAAAGGAAGAGAGAAAGAGTGAGAGAGAAAGGGAAAGAAGAGGAAAGAAAGAAGAACAGAAGGAAAAAAAAGAAAAAAAGGAGCCCAGAGCTCAGGGGCAAGTTGTCCAGAGAGGACGGATAAACGTGCTTGCCTACTTTATGTGGAAAAGCTTGCGATGATTGACCGTTCAATACATAAGGCATGGCGTGGAAAGAAAGCAAGAGAGAAAGAGTGATGGAGAAAGGAAAAGAAGAGGAAAGAAAGAAGAACAGAAGGAAAAAAAAGAAAAACAGGAGCCCAGAGCTCAGGGGCAAGTTGTCCAGAGCGGATGGAAGAACGTGCTCGCGCACTTTATGTGGAAAAGGTTGCGATGATTGACCGTTCAATACATAAGGCATGGCGTGGAAAGAAAGGAAGAGAGAAAGAGAAAGAGAAAGGGAAAGAAGAGGAACGAAAGAAGAACAGAAGGAAAAAAAAGAAAAAAAGGAGCCCAGAGCTCAGGGAAAAGTTGTCCAGAGCGGATAGAAAAAATTACTCGCGCACTTTATGTGGAAAAGGTTGCGATGATTGACCGTTCAATACATAAGGCATGGCGTGGAAAGAAAGGAAGAGAGAAAGAGAGAGAGAAAGGAAAAGAAGAGGAAAGAAAGAAGAACAGAAGGAAAAAAAAGAAAAAAAGGAGCCCAGAGCTCAGGGGCAAGTTGTCCAGAGAGGACGGATAAACGTGCTTGCCTACTTTATGTGGAAAAGCTTGCGATGATTGACCGTTCAATACATAAGGCATGGCGTGGAAAGAAAGCAAGAGAGAAAGAGTGAGAGAGAAAGGAAAAGAAGAGGAAAGAAAGAAGAACAGAAGGAAAAAAAAGAAAAACAGGAGCCCAGAGCTCAGGGGCAAGTTGTCCAGAGCGGATGGAAGAACGTGCTCGCGCACTTTATGTGGAAAAGGTTGCGATGATTGACCGTTCAATACATAAGGCATGGCGTGGAAAGAAAGCAAGAGAGAAAGAGAGAGAGAAAGGAAAAGCAGAGGAAAGAAAGAAGAACAGAAGGAAAAAAAAGAGATAAAGGATCCCAGAGCTCAGGGAAAAGTTGTCCAGAGCGGATGGCAAAACTTATTCGCGCACTTTATGTGGAAAAGGTTGCGATGATTGACCGTTCAATACATAAGGCATGGCGTGGAAAGAAAGGAAGAGAGAAAGAGAGAGAGAAAGGAAAAGAAGAGGAAAGAAAGAAGAACAGAAGGAAAAAAAAGAAAAAAAGGAGCCCAGAGCTCAGGGGCAAGTTGTCCAGAGCGGATGGAAGAACGTGCTCGCGCACTTTATGTGGTAAAGGTTGCGATGATTGACCGTTCAATACATAAGGCATGGCGTGGAAAGAAAGGAAGAGAGAAAGAGTGAGAGAGAAAGGAAAAGAAGAGGAAAGAAAGAAGAACAGAAGGAAAAAAAAGAAAAAAAGGAGCCCAGAGCTCAGGGGCAAGTTGTCCAGAGAGGACGGATAAACGTGCTTGCCTACTTTATGTGGAAAAGGTTGCGATGATTGACCGTTCAATACATAAGGCATGGGGTGGAAAGAAAGGAAGAGAGAAAGAGAAAGGAAAAGCAGAGGAAAGAAAGAAGAACAGAAGGAAAAAAAAGAGATAAAGGATCCCAGAGCTCAGGGGCAAGTTGTTCAGAGCGGATGGAAAAACTTACTCACGCACTTTATGTGGAAAAGGTTGCGATGATTGACCGTTCAATACATAAGGCATGGCGTGGAAAGAAAGGAAGAGAGAAAGAGAGAGAGAAAGGAAAAGAAGAGGAAAGAAAGAAGAACAGAAGGAAAAAAAAGAAAAAAAGGAGCTCAGAGCTCAGGGGCAAGTTGTCCAGAGCGGATGGAAAAACATACTCGCGCACTTTATATGGAAAAGGTTGCGATGATTGACCGTTCAATACATAAGGCATGGCGTGGAAAGAAAGGAAAAGAGAAAGGGAAAGAAGAGGAACGAAAGAAGAACAGAAGGAAAAAAAAGAAAAAAAGGAGCCCAGAGCTCAGGGGCAAGTTGTCCAGAGTGGATGGAAAAACTTACTCGCGCACTTTATGTGGAAAAGGTTGCGATGATTGACCGTTCAATACATAAGGCATGGCGTGGAAAGAAAGCAAGAGAGAAAGAGAGAGAGAAAGGAAAAGAAGAGGAAAGAAAGAAGAACAGAAGGAAAAAAAAGAAAAAAAGGAGCCCAGAGCTCAGGGGCAAGTTGTCCAGAGCGGATGGAAGAACGGGCTCGCGCACTATATGTGGTAAACGTTGCGATGATTGACCGTTCAATACATAAGGCATGGCGTGGAAAGAAAGGAAGAGAGAAAGAGAGAGAGAAAGGGAAAGAAGAGGAAAGAAAGAAGAACAGGAGGAAAAAAAAGAAAAAAAGGAGCCCAGAGCTCAGGGGCAAGTTGTCCAGAGCGGATGGAAGAACGTGCTCGCGCACTTTATGTGGAAAAGCTTGCGAAGATTGACCGTTCAATACATAAGGCATGGCGTGGAAAGAAAGGAAGAGAGAAAGAGTGAGAGAGAAAGGGAAAGAAGAGGAAAGAAAGAAGAACAGAAGGAAAAAAAAGAAAAACAGGAGCCCAGAGCTCAGGGGCAAGTTGTCCAGAGCGGATGGAAGAACGTGCTCGCGCACTTTATGTGGAAAAGGTTGCGATGATTGACCGTTCAATACATAAGGCATGGCGTGGAAAGAAAGGAAGAGAGAAAGAGAGAGAGAAAGGAAAAGAAGAGGAAAGAAAGAAGAACAGAAGGAAAAAAAAGAGATAAAGGATCCCAGAGCTCAGGGAAAAGTTGTCCAGAGCGGATGGCAAAACTTACTCGCGCACTTTATGTGGAAAAGGTTGCGATGATTGACCGTTCAATACATAAGGCATGGCGTGGAAAGAAAGGAAGAGAGAAAGAGAGAGAGAAAGGAAAAGAAGAGGAAAGAAAGAAGAACAGAAGGAAAAAAAAGAAAAAAAGGAGCCCAGAGCTCAGGGGCAAGTTGTCCAGAGCGGATGGAAGAACGTGCTCGCGCACTTTATGTGGTAAAGGTTGCGATGATTGACCGTTCAATACATAAGGCATGGCGTGGAAAGAAAGGAAGAGAGAAAGAGTGAGAGAGAAAGGAAAAGAAGAGGAAAGAAAGAAGAACAGAAGGAAAAAAAAGAAAAAAAGGAGCCCAGAGCTCAGGGGCAAGTTGTCCAGAGAGGACGGATAAACGTGCTTGCCTACTTTATGTGGAAAAGGTTGCGATGATTGACCGTTCAATACATAAGGCATGGCGTGGAAAGAAAGGAAGAGAGAAAGAGAAAGGGAAAGAAGAGGAAAGAAAGAAGAACAGAAGGAAAAAAAAGAGATAAAGGATCCCAGAGCTCAGGGGCAAGTTGTTCAGAGCGGATGGAAAAACTTACTCACGCACTTTATGTGGAAAAGGTTGCGATGATTGACCGTTCAATACATAAGGCATGGCGTGGAAAGAAAGGAAGAGAGAAAGAGAGAGAGAAAGGAAAAGAAGAGGAAAGAAAGAAGAACAGAAGGAAAAAAAAGAAAAAAAGGAGCCCAGAGCTCAGGGGCAAGTTGTCCAGAGCGGATGGAAAAACATACTCGCGCACTTTATATGGAAAAGGTTGCGATGATTGACCGTTCAATACATAAGGCATGGCGTGGAAAGAAAGGAAGAGAGAAAGGGAAAGAAGAGGAACGAAAGAAGAACAGAAGGAAAAAAAAGAAAAAAAGGAGCCCAGAGCTCAGGGGCAAGTTGTCCAGAGTGGATGGAAAAACTTACTCGCGCACTTTATGTGGAAAAGGTTGCGATGATTGACCGTTCAATACATAAGGCATGGCGTGGAAAGAAAGCAAGAGAGAAAGAGAGAGAGAAAGGAAAAGAAGAGGAAAGAAAGAAGAACAGAAGGAAAAAAAAGAAAAAAAGGAGCCCAGAGCTCAGTGAAAAGTTGTCCAGAGCGGATGGAAGAACGTGCTCGCGCACTTTATGTGGAAAAGGTTGCGATGATTGACCGTTCAATACATAAGGCATGGGGTGGAAAGAAAGGAAGAGAGAAAGAGAGAGAGAAAGGAAAAGCAGAGGAAAGAAAGAAGAACAGAACGAAAAAAAAGAGATAAAGGATCCCAGAGCTCAGGGACAAGTTGTCCAGAGCGGATGGCAAAACTTACTCGTGCACTTTATGTGGAAAAGGTTGCGATGATTGACCGTTCAATACATAAGGCATGGCGTGGAAAGAAAGGAAGAGAGAAAGGGAAAGAAGAGGAAAGAAAGAAGAACAGAAGGAAAAAAAAGAAAAAAAGGAGCCCAGAGCTCAGGGGCAAGTTGTCCAGAGCGGATGGAAAAACTTACTCACGCACTTTATGTGGAAAAGCTTGTGACGGTTGATCGTTCAATACATAAGGCATGGCGTGGAAAGAAAGGAAGAGAGAAAGAGAGAGAGAAAGGAAAAGAAGAGGAAAGAAAGAAGAACAGAAGGAAAAAAAAAAAAAAAAGGAGCCCAGAGCTCAGGGGCAAGTTGTCCAGAGCGGATGGAAGAACATACTCGCGCACTTTATGTGGTAAAGCTTGCGATGATTGACCGTTCAATACATAAGGCATGGCGTGGAAAGAAAGCAAGAGAGAAAGAGTGAGAGAGAAAGGAAAAGAAGAGGAAAGAAAGAAGAACAGAAGGAAAAAAAAGAAAAAAAGGAGCCCAGAGCTCAGGGGCAAGTTGTCCAGAGAGGACGGATAAACGTGCTTGCCTACTTTATGTGGAAAAGCTTGCAATGATTGACCGTTCAATACATAAGGCATGGCGTGGAAAGAAAGGAAGAGAGAAAGAGAAAGGAAAAGAAGAGGAAAGAAAGAAGAACAGAAGGAAAAAAAAGAAAAAAAGGAGCCCAGAGCTCAGGGGCAAGTTGTCCAGAGCGGATGGAAAAACTTACTCACGCACTTTATGTGGAAAAGCTTGTGATGGTTGATCGTTCAATACATAAGGCATGGGATGTAAACTAAGGAAGAGAGAAAGAGAGAGAGAAAGGAAAAGAAGAGGAAAGAAAGAAGAACAGAAGGAAAAAAAAGAAAAAAAGGATCCCAGAGCTCCGGGGGAAGTTGTCCAGAGCGGATGGAAAAACTTACTAGCGCACTTTATGTGGAAAAGGTTGCGATGATTGACTGTTCAATACATAAGGCATGGCGTGGAAAGAAAGGAAGAGAGAGAGAGACAGGAAAAGAAGAGGAAAGAAAGAAGAACAGAAGGAAAAAAAAGAAAAAAAGGAGCCCAGAGCTCAGGGGCAAGTTGTCCAGAGCGGATGGCAAAACTTACTCGCGCACTTTATGTGGAAAAGGTTGCGATGATTGACCGTTCAATACATAAGGCATGGAGTGGAAAGAAAGGAAGAGAGAAAGAGAGAGAGAAAGGAAAAGCAGAGGAAAGAAAGAAGAACAGAAGGATAAAAAAGAGATAAAGGATCCCAGAGCTCAGGGACAAGTTGTCCAGAGCGGATGGCAAAACTTACTCGTGCACTTTATGTGGAAAAGGTTGCGATGATTGACCGTTCAATACATAAGGCATGGCGTGGAAAGAAAGCAAGAGAGAAAGAGAGAGAGAAAGGAAAAGAAGAGGAAAGAAAGAAGAACAGAAGGAAAAAAAAGAAAAAAAGGAGCCCAGAGCTCAGGGGCAAGTTGTCCGGAGCGGATGGAAGAACGTGCTCGCGCACTTTATGTGGAAAAGGTTGCGATGATTGACCGTTCAATACATAAGGCATGGCGTGGAAAGAAAGGAAGAGAGAAAGAGAGAGAGAAAGGAAATGAAGAGGAAAGAAAGAAGAACAGAAGGAAAAAAAAGAAAAAAAGGAGCCCAGAGCTCAGGGGCAAGTTGTCCAGAGCGGATGGAAGAACATACTCGCGCACTTTATGTGGTAAAGGTTGCGATGATTGACCGTTCAATACATAAGGCATGGCGTGGAAAGAAAGGAAGAGAGAAAGAGTGAGAGAGAAAGGAAAAGAAGAGGAAAGAAAGAAGAACAGAAGGAAAAAAAAGAAAAAAAGGAGCCCAGAGCTCAGGGGCAAGTTGTCCAGAGAGGACGGATAAACGTGCTTGCCTACTTTATGTGGAAAAGCTTGCAATGATTGACCGTTCAATACATAAGGCATGGCGTGGAAAGAAAGGAAGAGAGAAAGAGAACGGAAAAGAAGAGGAAAGAAAGAAGAACAGAAGGAAAAAAAAGAAAAAAAGGAGCCCAGAGCTCAGGGGCAAGTTGTCCAGAGCGGATGGAAAAACTTACTCACGCACTTTATGTGGAAAAGCTTGTGATGATTGACTGTTCAATACATAAGGCATGGCGTGGAAAGAAAGGAAGAGAGAGAGAGACAGGAAAAGAAGAGGAAAGAAAGAAGAACAGAAGGAAAAAAAAAGAAAAAAAGGAGCCCAGAGCTCAGGGGCAAGTTGTCCAGAGCGGATGGCAAAACTTACTCGCGCACTTTATGTGGAAAAGGTTGCGATGATTGACCGTTCAATACATAAGGCATGGGGTGGAAAGAAAGGAAGAGAGAAAGAGAGAGAGAAAGGAAAAGCAGAGGAAATAAAGAAGAACAGAAGGATAAAAAAGAGATAAAGGATCCCAGAGCTCAGGGACAAGTTGTCCAGAGCGGATGGCAAAACTTACTCGTGCACTTTATGTGGAAAAGGTTGCGATGATTGACCGTTCAATACATAAGGCATGGCGTGGAAAGAAAGCAAGAGAGAAAGAGAGAGAGAAAGGAAAAGAAGAGGAAAGAAAGAAGAACAGAAGGAAAAAAAAGAGATAAAGGATCCCAGAGCTCAGGGACAAGTTGTCCAGAGCGGTTGGCAAAACTTACTCGTGCACTTTATGTGGAAAAGGTTGCGATGATTGACCGTTCAATACATAAGGCATGGCGTGGAAAGAAAGGAAGAGAGAAAGGGAAAGAAGAGGAACAAAAGAAGAACAGAAGGAAAAAAAAGAAAAAAAGGAGCCCAGAGCTCAGGGGCAAGTTGTCCAGAGCGGATGGCAAAACTTACTCGCGCACTTTATGTGGAAAAGGTTGCGATGATTGACCGTTCAATACATAAGGCATGGCGTGGAAGGAAAGGAAGAGAGAAAGAGAGAGAGAAAGGAAAAGAAGAGGAAAGAAAGAAGAACAGAAGGAAAAAAAAGAAAAAAAGGAGCCCAGAGCTCAGGGGCAATTTGTCCAGAGCGGATGGAAGAACATGCTCGCGCACTTTATGTGGAAAAGGTTGCGATGATTGACCGTTCAATACATAAGGCATGGCGTGTAAAGAAAGCAAGAGAGAAAGAGAGAGAGAAAGGAAAAGCAGAGGAACGAAAGAAGAACAGAAGGAAAAAAAAGAGATAAAGGATCCCAGAGCTCAGGGACAAGTTGTCCAGAGCGGATGGCAAAACTTACTCGCGCACTTTATGTGGAAAAGGTTGCGATGATTGACCGTTCAATACATAAGGCATGGCGTGGAAAGAAAGGAAGAGAGAAAGAGAGAGAGAAGGGAAAAGAAGAGGAAAGAAAGAAGAACAGAAGGAAAAAAAAGAAAAAAAGGAGCCCAGAGCTCAGGGGCAAGTTGTCCAGAGCGGATGGAAAAACTTACTCACGCACTTTATGTGGAAAAGGTTGCGATGATGGACCGTTCAATACATAAGGCATGGCGTGGAAGGAAAGGAAGAGAGAAAGAGAGAGAGAAAGGAAAAGAAGAGGAAAGAAAGAAGAACAGAAGGAAAAAAAAGAAAAAAAGGAGCCCAGAGCTCAGGGGCAAGTTGTCCAGAGCGGATGGAAGAACATACTCGCGCACTTTATGTGGTAAAGGTTGCGATGATTGACCGTTCAATACATAAGGCATGGCGTGGAAAGAAAGCAAGAGAGAAAGAGTGAGAGAGAAAGGAAAAGAAGAGGAAAGAAAGAAGAACAGAAGGAAAAAAAAGAGATAAAGGATCCCAGAGCTCAGGGGCAAGTTGTTCAGAGCGGATGGAAAAACTTACTCACGCACTTTATGTGGAAAAGCTTGCAATGATTGACCGTTCAATACATAAGGCATGGCGTGGAAAGAAAGGAAGAGAGAAAGAGAAAGGAAAAGAAGAGGAAAGAAAGAAGAACAGAAGGAAAAAAAAGAAAAAAAGGAGCCCAGAGCTCAGGGGCAAGTTGTCCAGAGCGGATGGAAAAACTTACTCACGCACTTTATGTGGAAAAGCTTGTGATGGTTGATCGTTCAATACATAAGGCATGGGATGTAAACTAAGGAAGAGAGAAAGAGAGAGAGAAAGGAAAAGAAGAGGAAAGAAAGAAGAACAGAAGGAAAAAAAAGAAAAAAAGGATCCCAGAGCTCCGGGGGAAGTTGTCCAGAGCGGATGGCAAAACTTACTCGCGCACTTTATGTGGAAAAGCTTGCGATGATTGACCGTTCAATACATAAGGCATGGCGTGGAAGGAAAGGAAGAGAGAGAGAGAAAGGGAAAGAAGAGGAAAGAAAGAAGAACAGAAGGAAAAAAAAGAAAAAAAGGAGCCCAGAGCTCAGTGAAAAGTTGTCCAGAGCGGATGGAAGAACGTGCTCGCGCACTTTATGTGGAAAAGGTTGCGATGATTGACCGTTCAATACATAAGGCATGGCGTGTAAAGAAAGCAAGAGAGAAAGAGAGAGAGAAAGGAAAAGCAGAGGAACGAAAGAAGAACAGAAGGAAAAAAAAGAGATAAAGGATCCCAGAGCTCAGGGACAAGTTGTCCAGAGCGGATGGCAAAACTTACTCGCACACTTTATGTGGAAAAGGTTGCGATGATTGACCGTTCAATACATAAGGCATGGCGTGGAAAGAAAGGAAGAGAGAAAGAGAGAGAGAAAGGAAAAGAAGAGGAAAGAAAGAAGAACAGAAGGAAAAAAAAGAAAAAAAGGAGCCCAGAGCTCAGGGGCAAGTTGTCCAGAGCGGATGGAAAAACTTACTCACGCACTTTATGTGGAAAAGGTTGCGATGATGGACCGTTCAATACATAAGGCATGGCGTGGAAGGAAAGGAAGAGAGAAAGAGAGAGAGAAAGGAAAAGAAGAGGAAAGAAAGAAGAACAGAAGGAAAAAAAAGAAAAAAAGGAGCCCAGAGCTCAGGGGCAAGTTGTCCAGAGCGGATGGAAAAACTTACTCACGCACTTTAAGTGGAAAAGCTTGTGATGGTTGATCGTTCAATACATAAGGCATGGGATGTAAAATAAGAAAGAGAGAAAGAGAGAGAGAAAGGAAAAGAAGAGGAAAGAAAGAAGAACAGAAGGAAAAAAAAGAAAAAAAGGATCCCAGAGCTCCGGGGGAAGTTGTCCAGAGCGGATGGAAAAACTTACTAGCGCACTTTATGTGGAAAAGGTTGCGATGATTGACTGTTCAATACATAAGGCATGGCGTGGAAAGAAAGGAAGAGAGAGAGAGACAGGAAAAGAAGAGGAAAGAAAGAAGAACAGAAGGAAAAAAAAGAAAAAAAGGAGCCCAGAGCTCAGGGGCAAGTTGTCCAGAGCGGATGGAAAAACTTACTCGCGCACTTTATGTGGAAAAGGTTGCGATGATTGACCGTTCAATACATAAGGCATGGGGTGGAAAGAAAGGAAGAGAGAAAGAGAGAGAGAGAAAGGAAAAGAAGAGGAAAGAAAGAAGAACAGAAGGAAAAAAAAGAAAAAAAGGAGCCCAGAGCTCAGGGGCAAGTTGTCCAGAGCGGATGGCAAAACTTACTCACGCACTTTATGTGGAAAAGCTTGTGATGGTTGGTCGTTCAATACATAAGGCATGGGATGTAAAGAAAGGAAGAGAGAAAGAGAGAGAGAAAGGAAAAGAAGAGGAAAGAAAGTAGAACAGAAGGAAAAAATAGAAACAAAGGAGCCCAGAGCTCAGGGGCAAGTTGTCCAGAGCGGATGGAAAAACTTACTCACGCACTTTATGTGGAAAAGCTTGCGATGATTGACCGTTCAATACATAAGGCATGGCGTGGAAAGAAAGGAAGAGAGAAAGGGAAAGAAGAGGAAAGAAAGAAGAACAGAAGGAAAAAAAAGAAAAAAAGGAGCCCAGAGCTCAGGGGCAAGTTGTCCAGAGCGGATGGAAAAACTTACTCACGCACTTTATGTGGAAAAGCTTGTGATGGTTGATCGTTCAATACATAAGGCATGGGATGTAAAGAAAGGAAGAGAGAAAGAGAGAGAGAAAGGAAAAGAAGAGGAAAGAAAGAAGAACAGAAGGAAAAAAAAGAAAAAAAGGATCCCAGAGCTCCGGGGGAAGTTGTCCAGAGCGGATGGAAAAACTTACTAGCGCACTTTATGTGGAAAAGGTTGCGATGATTGACCGTTCAATACATAAGACATGGCGTGGAAAGAAAGGAAGAGAGAAAGAGAGAGAGAAAGGAAAAGAAGAGGAAAGAAAGAAGAACAGGAGGAAAAAAACAAAAAAAAGGAGCCCAGAGCTCAGGGGCAAGTTGTCCAGAGCGGATGGAAAAACTTACTAGCGCACTTTATGTGGAAAAGGTTGCGATGATTGACTGTTCAATACATAAGGCATGGCGTGGAAAGAAAGGAAGAGAGAGAGAGAAAGGAAAAGAAGAGGAAAGAAAGAAGAACAGAAGGAAAAAAAAGAAAAAAAGGAGCCCAGAGCTCAGGGGCAATTTGTCCAGAGCGGATGGAAAAACATACTCGCGCACTTTATATGGAAAAGCTTGCGATGATTGACCGTTCAATACATAAGGCATGGGGTGGAAAGAAAGGAAGAGAGAAAGAGAGAGAGAGAAAGGAAAAGAAGAGGAAATAAAGAAGAACAGAAGGAAAAAATAGAAACAAAGGAGCCCAGAGCTCAGGGGCAAGTTGTCCAGAGCGGATGGAAAAACTTACTCACGCACTTTATGTGGAAAAGCTTGCGATGATTGACCGTTCAATACATAAGGCATGGCGTGGAAAGAAAGGAAGAGAGAAAGGGAAAGAAGAGGAACGAAAGAAGAACAGAAGGAAAAAAAAGAAAAAAAGGAGCCCAGAGCTCAGGGGCAAGTGGTCCAGAGTGGATGGAAAAACTTACTCGCGCACTTTATGTGGAAAAGGTTGCGATGATTGACCGTTCTATACATAAGGCATGGGGTGGAAAGAAAGCAAGAGAGAAAGAGAGAGAGAAAGGAAAAGAAGAGGAAAGAAGGAAGAACAGAAGGAAAAAAAAGAAAAAAAGGATCCCAGAGCTCAGGGGCAAGTTGTCCAGAGCGATTGGAAGAACGTGCTCGCGCACTTTATGTGGAAAAGGTTGCGATGATTGACCGTTCAATACATAAGGCATGGCGTGGAAGGAAAGGAAGAGAGAAAGAGAGAGAGAAGGGAAAAGAAGAGGAAAGAAAGAAGAACAGAAGGAAAAACAAGAAAAAAAGGGGCCCAGAGCTCAGGGGCAAGTTGTCCAGAGCGGATGGAAAAACTTACTTGCGCAATTTATGTGGAAAAGGTTGCGATGATTGACCGTTCAATACATAAGGCATGGCGTGGAAAGAAAGGAAGAGAGAAAGAGAGAGAGAAAGGAAAAGAAGAGGAAAGAAAGAAGAACAGGAGGAAAAAAAAGAAAAAAAGGAGCCCAGAGCTCAGGGGCAAGTTGTCCAGAGCGGATGGAAAAACTTACTAGCGCACTTTATGTGTAAAAGCTTGCGATGATTGACTGTTCAATACATAAGGCATGGCGTGGAAAGAAAGGAAGAGAGAAAGAGGGAGAGAAAGGAAAAGAAGAGGAAAGAAAGAAGAACAGAAGGAAAAAAAAGAAAAAAAGGAGCCCAGAGCTCAGAGGCAAGTTGTCCAGAGCGGTCAGAAAAACTTACTCACGCACTTTATGTGGAAAAGCTTGCAATGATTGACCGTTCAATACATAAGGCATGGCGTGGAAAGAAAGGAAGAGAGAAAGGGAAAGAAGAGGAAAGAAAGAAGAACAGAAGGAAAAAAAAGAAAAAAAGGAGCCCAGAGCTCAGGGGCAAGTTGTCCAGAGCGGATGGAAAAACTTACTCACGCACTTTATGTGGAAAAGCTTGCGATGATTGACCGTTCAATACATAAGGCATGGCGTGGAAAGAAAGGAAGAGAGAAAGGGAAAGAAGAGGAACGAAAGAAGAACAGAAGGAAAAAAAAGAAAAAAAGGAGCCCAGAGCTCAGGGGCAAGTTGTCCAGAGTGGATGGAAAAACTTACTCGCGCACTTTATGTGGAAAAGGTTGCGATGATTGACCGTTCAATACATAAGGCATGGCGTGGAAAGAAAGCAAGAGAGAAAGAGAGAGAGAAAGGAAAAGAAGAGGAAAGAAAGAAGAACAGAAGGAAGAAAAAGAAAAAAAGGAGCCCAGAGCTCAGGGGCAAGTTGTCCAGAGCGGACGGAAAAACTTACTCGCGCACTTTATTTGTAAAAGGTTGCGATGATTGACCGTTCAATACATAAGGCATGGCGTGGAAAGAAAGGAAGAGAGAAAGAGAGAGAGAGAAAGGAAAAGAAGAGGAAAGAAAGAAGAACAGAAAGAAAAAAAAGAAAAAAAGGAGCCCAGAGCTCAGGGGCAAGTTGTCCAGAGCGGATGGAAAAACTTACTCACGCACTTTATGTGGAAAAGGTTGCGATGATTGACCGTTCAATACATAAGGCATGGCGTGGAAGGAAAGGAAGAGAGAAAGAGAGAGAGAAAGGAAAAGAAGAGGAAAGAAAGAAGAACAGAAGGAAAAAAAAGAAAAAAAGGAGCCCAGAGCTCAGGGGCAAGTTGTCCAGAGCGGATGGAAAAACTTACTTGCGCAATTTATGTGGAAAAGGTTGCGATGATTGACCATTCAATACATAAGGCATGGCGTGGAAAGAAAGGAAGAGAGAAAGAGAGAGAGAAAGGAAAAGAAGAGGAAAGAAAGAAGAACAGGAGGAAAAAAAAGAAAAAAATGAGCCCAGAGCTCAGGGGCAAGTTGTCCAGAGCGGATGGAAAAACTTACTAGCGCACTTTATGTGGAAAAGCTTGCGATGATTGACTGTTCAATACATAAGGCATGGCGTGGAAAGAAAGGAAGAGAGAAAGAGGGAGAGAAAGGAAAAGAAGAGGAAAGAAAGAAGAACAGAAGGAAAAAAAAGAAAAAAAGGAGCCCAGAGCTCAGAGGCAAGTTGTCCAGAGCGGTCAGAAAAACTTACTCACGCACTTTATGTGGAAAAGGTTGCGATGATTGACCGTTCAATACATAAGGCATGGCGTGGAAAGAAAGGAAGAGAGAAAGGGAAAGAAGAGGAAAGAAAGAAGAACAGAAGGAAAAAAAAGAAAAAAAGGAGCCCAGAGCTCAGGGGCAAGTTGTCCAGAGTGGATGGAAAAACTTACTCGCGCACTTTATGTGGAAAAGCTTGCGATGATTGACCGTTCAATACATAAGGCATGGCGTGGAAAGAAAGCAAGAGAGAAAGAGAGAGAGAGAGAAAGGAAAAGAAGAGGAAAGAAAGAAGAACAGGCGGAAAAAAAAGAAAAAAAGGAGCCCAGAGCTCAGGGGCAAGTTGTCCAGAGCGGATGGAAGAACGTGCTCGCGCACTTTATGTGGAAAAGGTTGCGATGATTGACCGTTCAATACATAAGGCATGGGGTGGAAAGAAAGGAAGAGAGAAAGAGAGAGAGAGAAAGGAAAAGAAGAGGAAAGAAAGAAGAACAGAAGGAAAAAAAAGAAAAAAGGAGCCCAGAGCTCAGGGGCAAGTTGTCCAGAGCGGATGGAAAAACTTACTTGCGCAATTTATGTGGAAAAGGTTGCGATGATTGACCGTTCAATACATAAGGCATGGCGTGGAAAGAAAGGAAGAGAGAAAGAGAGAGAGAAAGGAAAAGAAGAGGAAAGAAAGAAGAGCTGGAGGAAAAAAAAGAAAAAAAGGAGCCCAGAGCTCAGGGGCAAGTTGTCCAGAGCGGATGGAAAAACTTACTCACGCACTTTATGTGGAAAAGCTTGCGATGATTGACCGTTCAATACATAAGGCATGGCGTGGAAAGAAAGGAAGAGAGAAAGAGAGAGAGAAAGGGAAAGAAGAGGAAAGAAAGAAGAACAGAAGGAAAAAAAAGAAAAAAAGGAGCCCAGAGCTCAGGGGCAAGTTGTCCAGAGCGGATGGAAGAACGTGCTCGCGCACTTTATGTGGAAAAGCTTGCGATGATTGACCCTTCAATACATAAGGCATGGCGTGGAAAGAAAGCAAGAGAGAAAGAGAGAGAGAAAGGGAAAGCAGAGGAAAGAAAGAAGAACAGAAGGAAAAAAAAGAGATAAAGGATCCCAGAGCTCAGGGACAAGTTGTCCAGAGCGAATGGCAAAACTTACTCGCGCACTTTATGTGGAAAAGGTTGCGATGATTGACCGTTCAATACATAAGGCATGGCGTGGAAAGAAAGGAAGAGAGAAAGAGGGAGAGAAAGGAAAAGAAGAGGAAAGAAAGAAGAACAGAAGGAAAAAAAAGAAAAAAAGGAGCCCAGAGCTCAGGGGCAAGTTGTCCAGAGCGGATGGAAAAACTTACTCACGCACTTTATGTGGAAAAGCTTGCGATGATTGACCGTTCAATACATAAGGCATGGCGTGGAAAGAAAGGAAGAGAGAAAGGGAAAGAAGAGGAAGGAAAGAAGAACAGAAGGAAAAAAAAGAAAAAAAGGAGCCCAGAGCTCAGGGGCAAGTTGTCCAGAGCGGATGGAAAAACTTACTAGCGCACTCATGTGGAAAAGCTTGCGATGATTGACCGTTCAATACATAAGGCATGGCGTGGAAAGAAAGGAAGAGAGAAAGGGAAAGAAGAGGAACGAAAGAAGAACAGAAGGAAAAAAAAGAAAAAAAGGAGCCCAGAGCTCAGGGGCAAGTTGTCCAGAGCGGATGGAAAAACTTACTTGCGCAATTTATGTGGAAAAGGTTGCGATGATTGACCGTTCAATACATAAGGCATGGCGTGGAAAGAAAGGAAGAGAGAAAGAGAGAGAGAAAGGAAAAGCAGAGGAAAGAAAGAAGAACAGAAGGAAAAAAAAGAGATAAAGGATCCCAGAGCTCAGGGGCAAGTTGTCCAGAGCGGATGGCAGAATGTGCTCGCGCACTTTATGTGGAAAAGGTTGCGATGATTGACCGTTCAATACATAAGGCATGGCGTGGAAAGAAAGGAAGAGAGAAAGAGAAAGGAAAAGAAGAGGAAAGAAAGAAGAACAGAAGGAAAAAAAAGAAAAAAAGGAGCCCAGAGCTCAGGGGCAAGTTGTCCAGAGCGGATGGAAGAATGTGCTCGCGCACTTTATGTGGAAAAGGTTGCGATGATTGACCGTTCAATACATAAGGCATGGCGTGGAAAGAAAGGAAGAGAGAAAGGGAAAGCAGAGGAAAGAAAGAAGAACAGAAGGAAAAAAAAGAAAAAAAGGAGCCCAGAGCTCAGGGGCAAGTTGTCCAGAGCGGATGGAAAAACTTACTCACGCACTTTATGTGGAAAAGCTTGCGATGATTGACCGTTCAATACATAAGGCATGGCGTGGAAAGAAAGGAAGAGAGAAAGAGAGAGAGAAAGGAAAAGAAGAGGAAAGAAAGAAGAACAGGAGGAAAAAAAAGAAAAAAAGGAGCCCAGAGCTCAGGGGCAAGTTGTCCAGAGCGGACGGAAAAACTTACTCGCGCACTTTATTTGTAAAAGGTTGCGATGATTGACCGTTCAATACATAAGGCATGGGGTGGAAAGAAAGGAAGAGAGAAAGAGAGAAAGAGGAAGGAAAAGAAGAGGAAAGAAAGAAGAACAGAAGGAAAAAAAAAGAAAAAAAGGAGCCAAGAGCTCAGGGGCAAGTTGTCCAGAGCGGATGGAAAAACTTACTTGCACACTTTATGTGGAAAAGGTTGCGATGATTGACCGTTCAATACATAAGGCATGGCGTGGAAAGAAAGCAAGAGAGAAAGAGAGAGAGAAAGGAAAAGAAGAGGAAAGAAAGAAGAACAGGAGGAAAAAAAAGAAAAAAAGGAGCCCAGAGCTCAGGGGCAAGTTGTCCAGAGCGGATGGCAGAATGTGCTCGCGCACTTTATGTGGAAAAGGTTGCGATGATTGACCGTTCAATACATAAGGCATGGCGTGGAAAGAAAGGAAGAGAGAAAGAGAGAGAGAAAGGAAAAGAAGAGGAATAAAAGAAGAACAGAAGGAAAAAAAAGAAAAAAAGGAGCCCAGAGCTCAGGGGCAAGTTGTCCAGAGAGGACGGATAAACGTGCTTGCCTACTTTATGTGGAAAAGCTTGCGATGATTGACCGTTCAATACATAAGGCATGGCGTGGAAAGAAAGGAAGAGAGAAAGAGAAAGGAAAAGAAGAGGAAAGAAAGAAGAACAGAAGGAAAAAAAAGAAAAAAAGGAGCCCAGAGCTCAGGGGCAAGTTGTCCAGAGCGGATGGAAGAACGTGCTCGCGCACTTTATGTGGAAAAGGTTGCGATGATTGACCGTTCAATACATAAGGCATGGCGTGGAAAGAAAGGAAGAGAGAAAGGGAAAGCAGAGGAAAGAAAGAAGAACAGAAGGAAAAAAAAGAAAAAAAGGAGCCCAGAGCTCAGGGGCAAGTTGTCCAGAGCGGATGGAAAAACTTACTCACGCACTTTATGTGGAAAAGGTTGCGATGATTGACCGTTCAATACATAAGGCATGGCGTGGAAAGAAAGGAAGAGAGAACGAGAGAGAGAGAGAAAGGAAAAGAAGAGGAAAGAAAGAAGAACAGAAGGAAAAAAAAAAAAAAAGGAGCCCAGAGCTCAGGGGCAAGTTGTCCAGAGCGGACGGAAAAACTTACTCGCGCACTTTATTTGTAAAAGGTTGCGATGATTGACCGTTCAATACATAAGGCATGGGGTGGAAAGAAAGGAAGAGAGAAAGAGAGAAAGAGGAAGGAAAAGAAGAGGAAAGAAAGAAGAACAGAAGGAAAAAAAAAGAAAAAAAGGAGCCCAGAGCTCAGGGGCAAGTTGTCCAGAGCGGATGGAAAAACTTACTCACGCACTTTATGTGGAAAAGCTTGCGATGATTGACCGTTCAATACATAAGGCATGGCGTGGAAAGAAAGGAAGAGAGAAAGAGAGAGAGAAAGGAAAAGAAGAGGAAAGAAAGAAGAACAGGAGGAAAAAAAAGAAAAAAAGGAGCCCAGAGCTCAGGGGCAAGTTGTCCAGAGCGGACGGAAAAACTTACTCGCGCACTTTATTTGTAAAAGGTTGCGATGATTGACCGTTCAATACATAAGGCATGGGGTGGAAAGAAAGGAAGAGAGAAAGAGAGAAAGAGGAAGGAAAAGAAGAGGAAAGAAAGAAGAACAGAAGGAAAAAAAAAGAAAAAAAGGAGCCAAGAGCTCAGGGGCAAGTTGTCCAGAGCGGATGGAAAAACTTACTTGCACACTTTATGTGGAAAAGGTTGCGATGATTGACCGTTCAATACATAAGGCATGGCGTGGAAAGAAAGCAAGAGAGAAAGAGAGAGAGAAAGGAAAAGAAGAGGAAAGAAAGAAGAACAGGAGGAAAAAAAAGAAAAAAAGGAGCCCAGAGCTCAGGGGCAAGTTGTCCAGAGCGGATGGAAAAACTTACTCACGCACTTTATGTGGAAAAGGTATCGATGATTGACCGTTCAATACATAAGGCATGGCGTGGAAAGAAAGGAAGAGAGAAAGAGAGAGAGAAAGGAAAAGAAGAGGAAAGAAAGAAGAACAGGAGGAAAAAAAAGAAAAAAAGGAGCCCAGAGCTCAGGGGCAAGTTGTCCAGAGCGGATGGAAAAACTTACTAGCGCACTTTATGTGGAAAAGGTTGCGATGATTGACTGTTCAATACATAAGGCATGGCGTGGAAAGAAAGGAAGAGAGAAAGAGGGAGAGAAAGGAAAAGAAGAGGAAAGAAAGAAGAACAGAAGGAAAAAAAAGAAAAAAAGGAGCCCAGAGCTCAGAGGCAAGTTGTCCAGAGCGGTCAGAAAAACTTACTCGCGCACTATATGTGGAAAAGGTTGCGATGATTGACCGTTCAATACATAAGGCATGGCGTGGAAAGAAAGCAAGAGAGAAAGAGAGAAAGAGAAAGGAAAAGCAGAGGAAAGAAAGAAGAACAGAAGGAAAAAAAAGAGATAAAGGATCCCAGAGCTCAGGGACAAGTTGT
The DNA here is from genome assembly GCF_023634085.1 of Falco cherrug. NCBI lineage: Eukaryota > Metazoa > Chordata > Aves > Falconiformes > Falconidae > Falco > Falco cherrug. Next base: position 9,587,328 of record NW_026599288.1, on the reverse strand, counting down.
CCAGAGCGGATGGCAAAACTTACTCGCGCACTTTATGTGGAAAAGGTTGCGATGATTGACCGTTCAATACATAAGGCATGGCGTGGAAAGAAAGGCAGAGAGAAAGAGAGAGAGAAAGGAAAAGAAGAGGAAAGGAAGAAGAACAGAAGGAAAAAAAAGAGAAAAAGGAGCCCAGAGCTCAGGGGCAAGTTGTCCAGAGCGGATGGAAGAACGTACTTGCGCACTTAATGTGGAAAAGGTTGCGATGATTGACCGTTCTATACAGAAGGCATGGCGTGGAAAGAAAGGAAGAGAGAAAGAGTGAGAGAGAAAGGGAAAGAAGAGGAAAGAAAGAAGAACAGATAGAAAAAAAAGAAAAAAAGGAGCCCAGAGCTCAGGGGCAAGTTGTCCAGAGCGGATGGAAAAACTTACTCACGCACTTTATGTGGAAAAGGTTGCGATGATTGACCGTTCAATACATAAGGCATGGCGTGGAAAGAAAGGAAGAGAGAAAGGGAAAGAAGAGGAACGAAAGAAGAACAGAAGGAAAAAAAAGAAAAAAAGGAGCCCAGAGCTCAGGGGCAAGTTGTCCAGAGTGGATGGAAAAACTTACTCACGCACTTTATGTGGAAAAGGTTGCGATGATTGACCGTTCAATACATAAGGCATGGCGTGGAACGAAAGCAAGAGAGAAAGAGAAAGAGAAAGGAAAAGCAGAGGAAAGAAAGAAGAACAGAAGGAAAAAAAAGAGATAAAGGATCCAGGAGCTCAGGGACAAGTTGTCCAGAGCGGATGGCAAAACTTACTCGCGCACGTTATGTGGAAAAGGTTGCGATGATTGACCGTTCAATACATAAGGCATGGCGTGGAAAGAAAGGAAGAGAGAAAGAGAGAGAGAGAAAGGAAAAGAAGAGGAAAGAAAGAAGAACAGAAGGAAAAAAAAAGAAAAAAAGGAGCCCAGAGCTCAGGGGCAAGTTGTCCAGAGCGGATGGAAAAACTTACTCACGCACTTTATGTGGAAAAGCTTGTGATGATTGATCGTTCAATACATAAGGCATGGGATGTAAAGAAAGGAAGAGAGAAAGAGAGAGAGAAAGGAAAAGAAGAGGAAAGAAAGAAGAACAGAAGGAAAAAAAAGAAAAAAAGGAGCCCAGAGCTCAGGGGCAAGTTGTCCAGAGCGGACGGAAAAACTTACTCGTGCACTTTATTTGTAAAAGGTTGCGATGATTGACTGTTCAATACATAAGGCATGGGGTGGAAAGAAAGGAAGAGAGAAAGAGAGAAAGAGGAAGGAAAAGAAGAGGAAAGAAAGAAGAACAGAAGGAAAAAAAAGAAAAAACGGAGCCCAGAGCTCAGGGGCAAGTTGTCCAGAGCGGATGGAAAAACTTACTAGCGCACTTTATGTGGAAAAGGTTGCGATGATTGACTGTTCAATACATAAGGCATGGCGTGGAAAGAAAGGAAGAGAGAAAGAGGGAGAGAAAGGAAAAGAAGAGGAAAGAAAGAAGAACAGAAGGAAAAAAAAGAAAAAAAGGAGCCCAGAGCTCAGGGGCAAGTTGTCCAGAGCGGATGGAAGAACGTGCTCGCGCACTTTATGTGGAAAAGGTTGCGATGATTGACCGTTCAATACATAAGGCATGGCGTGGAAAGAAAGGAAGAGAGAAAGGGAAAGCAGAGGAAAGAAAGAAGAACAGAAGGAAAAAAAAGAAAAAAAGGAGCCCAGAGCTCAGGGGCAAGTTGTCCAGAGCGGACGGAAAAACTTACTCGTGCACTTTATTTGTAAAAGGTTGCGATGATTGACCGTTCAATACATAAGGCATGGGGTGGAAAGAAAGGAAGAGAGAAAGAGAGAAAGAGGAAGGAAAAGAAGAGGAAAGAAAGAAGAACAGAAGGAAAAAAAAGAAAAAAAGGAGCCCAGAGCTCAGAGGCAAGTTGTCCAGAGCGGATGGAAAAACTTACTTGCGCACTTTATGTGGAAAAGCTTGTGATGATTGATCGTTCAATACATAAGGCATGGCGTGGAAAGAAAGGAAGAGAGAAAGAGAGAGAGAAAGGAAAAGAAGAGGAAAGAAAGAAGAACAGAAGGAAAAAAAAGAAAAAAAGGAGCCCAGAGCTCAGGGGCAAGTTGTCCAGAGCGGACGGAAAAACTTACTCGCGCACTTTATTTGTAAAAGGTTGCGATGATTGACCGTTCAATACATAAGGCATGGGGTGGAAAGAAAGGAAGAGAGAAAGAGAGAAAGAGGAAGGAAAAGAAGAGGAAAGAAAGAAGAACAGAAGGAAAAAAAAGAAAAAAAGGAGCCCAGAGCTCAGGGGCAAGTTGTCCAGAGCGGATGGAAAAACTTACTCAAGCACTTTATGTGGAAAAGCTTGTGATGATTGATCGTTCAATACATAAGGCATGGCGTGGAAAGAAAGGAAGAGAGAAAGAGAGAGAGAAAGGAAAAGAAGAGGAAAGAAAGAAGAACAGAAGGAAAAAAAAAGAAAAAAAGGAGCCCAGAGCTCAGGGGCAAGTTGTCCAGAGCGGATGGAAAAACTTACTTGCGCACTTTATGTGGAAAAGGTTGCGATGATTGACCGTTCAATACATAAGGCATGGCGTGGAAAGAAAGCAAGAGAGAAAGAGAGAGAGAAAGGAAAAGAAGAGGAAAGAAAGAAGAACAGGAGGAAAAAAAAGAAAAAAAGGAGCCCAGAGCTCAGGGGCAAGTTGTCCAGAGCGGATGGAAAAACTTACTCACGCACTTTATGTGGAAAAGGTTGCGATGATTGACCGTTCAATACATAAGGCATGGCGTGGAAAGAAAGGAAGAGAGAAAGAGAGAGAGAAAGGAAAAGAAGAGGAAAGAAAGAAGAACAGGAGGAAAAAAAAGAAAAAAAGGAGCCCAGAGCTCAGGGGCAAGTTGTCCAGAGCGGATGGAAAAACTTACTAGCGCACTTTATGTGGAAAAGGTTGCGATGATTGACCGTTCAATACATAAGGCATGGCGTGGAAAGAAAGCAAGAGAGAAAGAGAGAAAGAGAAAGGAAAAGCAGAGGAAAGAAAGAAGAACAGAAGGAAAAAAAAGAGATAAAGGATCCCAGAGCTCAGGGACAAGTTGTCCAGAGCGGATGGCAAAACTTACTCGCGCACTTTATGTGGAAAAGGTTGCGATGATTGACCGTTCAAAACATAAGGCATGGCGTGGAAAGAAAGGCAGAGAGAAAGAGAGAGAGAAAGGAAAAGAAGAGGAAAGGAAGAAGAACAGAAGGAAAAAAAAGAAAAAAAGGAGCCCAGAGCTCAGGGGCAAGTTGTCCAGAGCGGATGGAAGAACGTGCTCGCGCACTTTATGTGGAAAAGGTTGCGATGATTGACCGTTCTATACATAAGGCATGGCGTGGAAAGAAAGGAAGAGAGAAAGAGTGAGAGAGAAAGGGAAGGAAGAGGAAAGAAAGAAGAACAGATAGAAAAAAAAGAAAAAAAGGAGCCCAGAGCTCAGGGGCAAGTTGTCCAGAGCGGATGGAAAAACTTACTCACGCACTTTATGTGGAAAAGGTTGCGATGATTGACCGTTCAATACATAAGGCATGGCGTGGAAAGAAAGGAAGAGAGAAAGGGAAAGAAGAGGAACGAAAGAAGAACAGAAGGAAAAAAAAGAAAAAAAGGAGCCCAGAGCTCAGGGGCAAGTTGTCCAGAGCGGATGGAAAAACTTACTCACGCACGTTAAGTGGAAAAGGTTGCGATGATTGACCGTTCAATACATAAGGCATGGCATGGAAAGAAAGGAAGAGAGAACGAGAGAGAGAGAGAAAGGAAAAGAAGAAGAAAGAAAGAAGAACAGAAGGAAAACAAAAAAAAAAGGAGCCCAGAGCTCAGGGGCAAGTTGTCCAGAGCGGATGGAAAAACTTACTCACGCACTTTATGTGGAAAAGCTTGCGATGATTGACCGTTCAATACATAAGGCATGGCGTGGAAAGAAAGGAAGAGAGAAAGGAAAAGCAGAGGAAAGAAAGAAGAACAGAAGGAAAAAAAAGAGATAAAGGATCCCAGAGCTCAGGGACAAGTTGTCCAGAGCGGATGGCAAAACTTACTCGCGCACGTTATGTGGAAAAGGTTGCGATGATTGACCGTTCAATACATAAGGCATGGCGTGGAAAGAAAGGAAGAGAGAAAGAGAGAGAGAGAAAGGAAAAGAAGAGGAAAGAAAGAAGAACAGAAGGAAAAAAAAAGAAAAAAAGGAGCCCAGAGCTCAGGGGCAAGTTGTCCAGAGCGGATGGAAAAACTTACTCACGCACTTTATGTGGAAAAGCTTGTGATGATTGATCGTTCAATACATAAGGCATGGGATGTAAAGAAAGGAAGAGAGAAAGAGAGAGAGAAAGGAAAAGAAGAGGAAAGAAAGAAGAACAGAAGGAAAAAAAAGAAAAAAAGGAGCCCAGAGCTCAGGGGCAAGTTGTCCAGAGCGGATGGAAAAACTTACTTGCGCACTTTATGTGGAAAAGGTTGCGATGATTGACCGTTCAATACATAAGGCATGGCGTGGAAAGAAAGGAAGAGAGAAAGAGAGAGAGAAAGGAAAAGAAGAGGAAAGAAAGAAGAACAGGAGGAAAAAAAAGAAAAAAAGGAGCCCAGAGCTCAGGGGCAAGTTGTCCAGAGCGGATGGAAAAACTAGCGCACTTTATGTGGAAAAGGTTGCGATGATTGACTGTTCAATACATAAGGCATGGCGTGGAAAGAAAGGAAGAGAGAAAGAGGGAGAGAAAGGAAAAGAAGAGGAAAGAAAGAAGAACAGAAGGAAAAAAAAGAGAAAAAGGAGCCCAGAGCTCAGAGGCAAGTTGTCCAGAGCGGTCAGAAAAACTTACTCGCGCACTTTATGTGGAAAAGGTTGCGATGATTGACCGTTCAATACATAAGGCATGGCGTGGAAAGAAAGCAAGAGAGAAAGAGAGAGAGAAAGGAAAAGCAGAGGAAAGAAAGAAGAACAGAAGGAAAAAAAAGAAAAAAAGGAGCCCAGAGCTCAGGGGCAAGTTGTCCAGAGCGGATGGAAAAACTTACTCACGCACTTTATGTGGAAAAGCTTGCGATGATGGACCGTTCAATACATAAGGCATGGCGTGGAAGGAAATGAAGAGAGAAAGAGTGAGAGAGAAAGGAAAAGAAGAGGAAAGAAAGAAGAACAGGAGGAAAAAAAAGAAAAAACGGAGCCCAGAGCTCAGGGGCAAGTTGTCCAGAGCGGATGGAAAAACTTACTAGCGCACTTTATGTGGAAAAGGTTGCGATGATTGACTGTTCAATACATAAGGCATGGCGTGGAAAGAAAGGAAGAGAGAAAGAGGGAGAGAAAGGAAAAGAAGAGGAAAGAAAGAAGAACAGAAGGAAAAAAAAGAAAAAAAGGAGCCCAGAGCTCAGGGGCAAGTTGTCCAGAGCGGATGGAAGAACGTGCTCGCGCACTTTATGTGGAAAAGGTTGCGATGATTGACCGTTCAATACATAAGGCATGGCGTGGAAAGAAAGGAAGAGAGAAAGGGAAAGCAGAGGAAAGAAAGAAGAACAGAAGGAAAAAAAAGAAAAAAAGGAGCCCAGAGCTCAGGGGCAAGTTGTCCAGAGCGGACGGAAAAACTTACTCGTGCACTTTATTTGTAAAAGGTTGCGATGATTGACTGTTCAATACATAAGGCATGGGGTGGAAAGAAAGGAAGAGAGAAAGAGAGAAAGAGGAAGGAAAAGAAGAGGAAAGAAAGAAGAACAGAAGGAAAAAAAAGAAAAAACGGAGCCCAGAGCTCAGGGGCAAGTTGTCCAGAGCGGATGGAAAAACTTACTAGCGCACTTTATGTGGAAAAGGTTGCGATGATTGACTGTTCAATACATAAGGCATGGCGTGGAAAGAAAGGAAGAGAGAAAGAGGGAGAGAAAGGAAAAGAAGAGGAAAGAAAGAAGAACAGAAGGAAAAAAAAGAAAAAAAGGAGCCCAGAGCTCAGGGGCAAGTTGTCCAGAGCGGATGGAAGAACGTGCTCGCGCACTTTATGTGGAAAAGGTTGCGATGATTGACCGTTCAATACATAAGGCATGGCGTGGAAAGAAAGGAAGAGAGAAAGGGAAAGCAGAGGAAAGAAAGAAGAACAGAAGGAAAAAAAAGAAAAAAAGGAGCCCAGAGCTCAGGGGCAAGTTGTCCAGAGCGGACGGAAAAACTTACTCGTGCACTTTATTTGTAAAAGGTTGCGATGATTGACCGTTCAATACATAAGGCATGGGGTGGAAAGAAAGGAAGAGAGAAAGAGAGAAAGAGGAAGGAAAAGAAGAGGAAAGAAAGAAGAACAGAAGGAAAAAAAAGAAAAAAAGGAGCCCAGAGCTCAGAGGCAAGTTGTCCAGAGCGGATGGAAAAACTTACTCAAGCACTTTATGTGGAAAAGCTTGTGATGATTGATCGTTCAATACATAAGGCATGGCGTGGAAAGAAAGGAAGAGAGAAAGAGAGAGAGAAAGGAAAAGAAGAGGAAAGAAAGAAGAACAGAAGGAAAAAAAAAGAAAAAAAGGAGCCCAGAGCTCAGGGGCAAGTTGTCCAGAGCGGATGGAAAAACTTACTTGCGCACTTTATGTGGAAAAGGTTGCGATGATTGACTGTTCAATACATAAGGCATGGCGTGGAAAGAAAGGAAGAGAGAAAGAGAGAGAGAAGGGAAAAGAAGAGGAAAGAAAGAAGAACAGGAGGAAAAAAAAGAAAAAAAGGAGCCCAGAGCTCAGGGGCAAGTTGTCCAGAGCGGACGGAAAAACTTACTCGCGCACTTTATTTGTAAAAGGTTGCGATGATTGACCGTTCAATACATAAGGCATGGGGTGGAAAGAAAGGAAGAGAGAAAGAGAGAAAGAGGAAGGAAAAGAAGAGGAAAGAAAGAAGAACAGAAGGAAAAAAAAGAAAAAAAGGAGCCCAGAGCTCAGGGGCAAGTTGTCCAGAGCGGATGGAAAAACTTACTCAAGCACTTTATGTGGAAAAGCTTGTGATGATTGATCGTTCAATACATAAGGCATGGCGTGGAAAGAAAGGAAGAGAGAAAGAGAGAGAGAAAGGAAAAGAAGAGGAAAGAAAGAAGAACAGAAGGAAAAAAAAAGAAAAAAAGGAGCCCAGAGCTCAGGGGCAAGTTGTCCAGAGCGGATGGAAAAACTTACTTGCGCACTTTATGTGGAAAAGGTTGCGATGATTGACCGTTCAATACATAAGGCATGGCGTGGAAAGAAAGCAAGAGAGAAAGAGAGAGAGAAAGGAAAAGAAGAGGAAAGAAAGAAGAACAGGAGGAAAAAAAAGAAAAAAAGGAGCCCAGAGCTCAGGGGCAAGTTGTCCAGAGCGGATGGAAAAACTTACTCACGCACTTTATGTGGAAAAGGTTGCGATGATTGACCGTTCAATACATAAGGCATGGCGTGGAAAGAAAGGAAGAGAGAAAGAGAGAGAGAAAGGAAAAGAAGAGGAAAGAAAGAAGAACAGGAGGAAAAAAAAGAAAAAAAGGAGCCCAGAGCTCAGGGGCAAGTTGTCCAGAGCGGATGGAAAAACTTACTAGCGCTCTTTATGTGGAAAAGGTTGCGATGATTGACCGTTCAATACATAAGGCATGGCGTGGAAAGAAAGCAAGAGAGAAAGAGAGAAAGAGAAAGGAAAAGCAGAGGAAAGAAAGAAGAACAGAAGGAAAAAAAAGAGATAAAGGATCCCAGAGCTCAGGGACAAGTTGTCCAGAGCGGATGGCAAAACTTACTCGCGCACTTTATGTGGAAAAGGTTGCGATGATTGACCGTTCAAAACATAAGGCATGGCGTGGAAAGAAAGGCAGAGAGAAAGAGAGAGAGAAAGGAAAAGAAGAGGAAAGGAAGAAGAACAGAAGGAAAAAAAAGAAAAAAAGGAGCCCAGAGCTCAGGGGCAAGTTGTCCAGAGCGGATGGAAAAACTTACTTGCGCACTTTATGTGGAAAAGGTTGCGATGATTGACTGTTCAATACATAAGGCATGGCGTGGAAAGAAAGGAAGAGAGAAAGAGAGAGAGAAGGGAAAAGAAGAGGAAAGAAAGAAGAACAGGAGGAAAAAAAAGAAAAAAAGGAGCCCAGAGCTCAGGGGCAAGTTGTCCAGAGCGGACGGAAAAACTTACTCGCGCACTTTATTTGTAAAAGGTTGCGATGATTGACCGTTCAATACATAAGGCATGGGGTGGAAAGAAAGGAAGAGAGAAAGAGAGAAAGAGGAAGGAAAAGAAGAGGAAAGAAAGAAGAACAGAAGGAAAAAAAAGAAAAAAAGGAGCCCAGAGCTCAGGGGCAAGTTGTCCAGAGCGGATGGAAAAACTTACTCAAGCACTTTATGTGGAAAAGCTTGTGATGATTGATCGTTCAATA